>NC_081414.1:854203844-854568844 GCF_030272615.1 Cryptomeria japonica
TATTGTTAGGGGTCGCATGGTGTCCTATGACCCCTTACATGTTGTTAGGAGTCATATGGTGTCCTAAGGGGTCATATGGTGTCCTATGACCCCTTAGAACACCATATGACCCTTGATGACACCATATGACCCCTTAGGTGTCTTTAGGGGTCATCTTGTGTCCTAAGGGGTCATATGGCATCTCATGACCCCTTAGAACATCATCTGAGCCCTTTGAACACCATATGGTGTCATTAGGGATTGTATGGTGTTGTAAGGGGTCATATGGTGTCCTCTGACCTCTTATAACATCATGGGAGCCCTTGGGATGCCATATGGTGTTGTCAGGGGTCGTATGGTATCCTAAGGGGTCATATGGTGTCCTATGACCCCTTAGGTGTCATTAGGAGTCGTATGGTGTCCTAAGAGGTCATATGGTGTCCTATGACCCCTTAGGACACCATAAGGGATAATATGGTGTCCTAAGGGGTCATATGGTGTCCTATGACCCCTTAGGATACCATATGACCCTTAACGACACCATATGACCCCTTAGATATAGTTAAGGGTCATATTATGTCCTAATAGGTCATATGGTGTCAAATGACCCTTTAAGTGTCATTAGGGGTCATATGGTCTCCAGTGATGCCTTAGAACACCATATGAACCCTTAGGAAACCATATGGCGTCGTTAGGGGTTGTATGGTGTCCTAAGGGGTCATAACCAATCATATGAGTCCTTAGGTTTCCATACGACCCCTAACAACACCATATGACCCCTTAGGTGTCGTTAGAGGTTGTATGGTGTTCTAAGGGGTCATATGATGTCCTATGACCCCTTAGGACACCATATGGTGTCGTTAGGGGTTGTGTGGTGTCTTAATGGGTCATATGGTGTCCTATAACCTCTTAGGACATCATATGACCCCTAATGACACCATATGACCCCTTAGGTGTCGTTAGGGATCATATTGTGTCCTAACAAATCATAAGGTGTCCTATGATCCCTTAGGACACCACATGACTCCTTAGGACACCATACATTGTCATTAGGGGTCGTATGGTATCTTAAGAGGTCATGTGGTGTCATATGGCCCTTTAGGATACCATATGACCCCTTAGCTAACATTAGGGGTCATATGGTGTCCTAAGGAGTCATATGGTGTCTTATGACCTTAGGACACCATACAACCCCTAATGACACCTTATGACCCCTTAGGTGTCGTTAGGGGTCGTATGATGTCCTAAGGGGTCATATGGTGTCATATGACCCTTTAGGCCACAATATGAGCTCTTAGGACACCATATGGTTTTGTTAGGGATTGTATGGTGTCCTAAGGGGTCATATGGTGTCTTATGACTCCTTAGGACACCATATGACCCCCAATGACACCATATGGCCCCTTAGGTGTCATTAGGGTTCATATTGTGCCCTAAACGGTCATGTGGTGTCATGTGACCCCTTAGGTTTTGTTAGAGGTCGTATGATGTCCTAAGGGGTCATATGGAGTTCTATGACCCCTTAGGACACTATATGACACCTTAGAAAACCATATGGTGTCATTAGGGGTTGTATGGTCTCCTAAGGCATCATATGGTGTCCTATGACCCCTTAGGACACTATATGACCCCTAACATATGGTGTCATTAGGGGTCATATTGTGTCCTAATGGATCATATGGTGTCATATATACCTTAGGTGTCTTTAGGGGTTGTATTTTTCCTAAGGGGTCATATGGTATCATGTGACTGCTTAACGACACTATATGACCCCTTAGATGTTGTTAGGGGTCATATTGTGTCCTAACAGGTCATATGGTATTATATGACCCCTTAGGTGTCGTTAGGGGTCATATAGTATCCTCAGGGGTCATATGGTGTCCTATGACCCCTTAGGACACCATATGAGCCCTTAGGTCACCATATGGTGTTGTTAGGGGTCGTATGGTGTCTTAAGTGGTTATATGGTGTCTTATGACCCCTTAGAACACCATATGACCCATAACTACACCATATAACCCCTTAGGTGTCGTTAGGGGTCATATTGTGTCTTAAAGAGTCATATTGTGTCCTAACAGGTCAATGGTGTCGTATGACCCCTTAATACACCAATTAACCCCTTAGGACACCATATGTTGTGATTAGGGGTCATACGGTGTCTTAAGAGGTCATGTGGTGTCCTCTGATCCCCTAAGACACCATATGACGCCTTAGGTATTGTCAGGGGTCATATGGTGTCCTAAAGGGTCATATTGTGTTCTATGACCCCTTAGAACACCATATGACCCCTAAAGACACCATATGACCCTTTAGGTATTGTTAGGGGTCATCTTATGTCCTAAGGGGTCATATGGTGTCATGTGACCGCTTAGGATAACATATGAGCCCTTGGGACACCATATAGTGTTGTTAGAGGTCGTATGGTGTCCTAAGGGGTCATATGGTGTCCTATGAGCCCTTAGAACACCATATGGTGTCATTAGGGGTCGTATGGTGTCCTAAGGGGTCTTATGGTGTCCTATGATTGCTTAAGACACCATATGACCCCTAATGGCACTATATGACCCTTGAAGTGTCATTAGGGGTCATTTTATATCCTAAGGATTCATATGGTGTCCTATGACCCCTTAGGACACTATACAATATCGTTAGGGGTTGTATTGTGTTGTATGAGATTCTATGGTGTCCTATGACCCTTTAGGACACCACATGAGGGTAAAAGCACAATGTTGTGTCACACTTTTATAAAGGAAATGGTCAATGTTGATTGAACTTTTTTAATAGAATCAATAGAAAGTGAAATATATGTTTTGGATTTTGAAATGATGCAAACTAATAAAATTAATATATTTTTGTGTATTTTATGTTTGTAATTAAAATAAATAAATTAAAAATCAGTTGAATATACTTTCTTATAAAGTAAACACTATAATTTAGTTGCTGATAAAATGCTAAAATTGAAGTTACACGAGGCATCACACTTTATATAGTAAATTTTACCTTTTTTCTTCAATTTTTTTGTGTATATTGATAACTTGAAACTTTGGTGCAAAAATATCTTTTTAACTATTTTTATGTATATATATTTTTCAATAATTTTGAAAAGTTGTGTGTACTGAAATATAACTCTTTCTATTTGGCGTCACCTTTTTTCTTAATTATTTATCCAAATTAGAAAATAATTATATCATCTTGACATGGACTCTTTTCTCTAGTGCATTTAAAAAAAATAAAATTTAGATAAGTTTTAGTATTTTTTCTTTACAAGATAATCAACTTTATATTTTAGTGTTGATGACCTACTTTTAATAAAAATAAAATACAAAATATTAAATCTAATTAAAATTATTAAAAGATATATATTTTGGAAAATTCACTCAGATCTATAAAACAAGAATATTTACATTTCAAAAAAAATATTATCTATAGGAGTAGGAGTTGTTGAAACATTGAGTTTTTCAAAAAAATAATTTATTTTGGTAATTAGACTCAAAGTGGTATAAAATATACATTTAGTACATAATTCCAGTTGGAAAATTTGTGGTCCATATATAAGATAGTTATAATGAATATCTATAGACCATATGTTTGAAAAAAATTAATTTTTAGTTAGAATTACTTAAATTCACTTGTGCTGATAAGTTGGCCTGAAACGTGACACAATTTTGTGCTTTTACCCATGACCCATTAGGTGTTGTTAGGGGTCATATTGTGTCCTAACGGGTCATATGGTGTCATTCATCCCCTTAGGACACCATATGGTGTCGTTAGTGGTCGTATGGTGTGCTCAGGGGTCATATTGTGTTCTAAGTGGTCATACGACATCATATGACCCCTTACGAGACCATATGACCCCTTAGGTGTCATTAGGGGTCATATGGTGTTCGATGACCCCTTAGGACACCATATGGTGTCATTATGGGTCATATTGTGTCCTAAGGGGTCATATGGTGTTCTCTGGCCCCTTAGGACACTATATGACCCCTTAGCACACCATATGAGGGTAAGTGCACAAAGATGGTGGTCAAAAAGGGGGGTATAAGTGGACACTTTTTTTCTGAAATCAAGTGAACCTAAACTTGGAGGTAAAATTTGAAATTCATCCACTCAAGATATGCAGATAATCAAAGAACAAATATTGTAGTACTTTGAATCTAGTTTCCAAACTGCTAAAAAAATTTAAAATTGGATAAGATTAAGGGGGTCAAATCCTTCCCGCACGAAAAACAGACCCTGATTTTTTCTGAAAAACATAACATAGTGTCTAACGTGCGCATCAAAAAAGTTATAGTTAGATTTAGTATTTTGACAAATCCTTTGGCATAAAGATAGTTAAGAGTGAGCACTACAAGATGTGTATTTTTTTGTAATTTTTTTTATGATTTTCCCAATCAACCACATCCTGAAAAATTAGGTACCTATTCATGCGCGAAGCATAAGTTGCACTAAACAAATTGAATTTTTTTTTTCTTTTTAAATTGTAAATAATCAAATGCACTACAATAATATATAAAAAAAATTAAATTTGGATAAGTATATCAAAAGTTATTAAAAAAAATGGTGCACCTATGTCTATGAGAACTATGGAGACGCTGGTAAAAGAAATTCAATAATAATGTTATTGTTGTTCAAATTTTAAAAAAATTATATAGTTAGAAAGCTCAGAAGATGGGTGAAAATATGGTGGCAATTTTAGAAATACCCACTTGATGAAGTGTAAACCTGATGATGACAAAGTCGAGAAACCAAGTTGATAAAATAAAACACGTCAAAAAGAAGGGAAATGGAGGGAAATGGAGGGAAATCAAACTTCCAAACCGTAGCTTTGTCATCCAGACCTATTTCCAAGCTTAAATAGTCAAAAGCGCATACGGGATACTTATGGTATAAAAAGCGCATACGGGTACTTATGGTGTAAGAAGCACATGCACTCTATCTTAACTAAAAACAACACATATGCGCTATGTTTACTATAAATAGCGCCTAAGTGCTATGTTTACTATAAATAGTGCGTGTGCACTATGTTTGTTTAAATTTTGGGAGTGTGTATAATATGATATTGTATATATAATATATGTATATACATATAATATATAATTTTTATATATAATATATAATATTTATATATATATGTATATAATAATATATAATATATTAAGTATATACATACACACATATAAGTGTATTGTCCCCCCCTCTCAAGTGCGTACAATGTGCCTCTCTTTCTCTCCCTCTCACTCTATCTCTCTCTCTCTCTCTCTCTCCCTCTCTCTCTCTCTCTCTCTCTCCCCATCTCTCTCTCCCTCCCTCTCCCTCTCTCCCCTTCTCCCTTCCTCCATACCCCATCCCTCTCTCTCTTCTTCTCTCCCTCCTTCCCTCCATACCCCGTTGCAACTGTGTCTGCACTTCTATAGAAGTGAATTTATTTCTTGTCTGCAACTTCCTCTTTGAAATATATCATGTATGATTTCCTAAGAAAATTGACTGATGGATAATTTGTGTGTGTATATTGAATAGGAGGAAGAAGGGTCTGAAATTGAACCATGGGTGCATTACCATGACAAACAAGGAAACCTACAGCAATATTCTTCTCAAATGTGTTTTTAACAAGCAGAGAAAACGTGGAAAATAGTGTCAACGAAGAAAAATGATGAGTCGGACTCCTGTAATATATTTTTCAGAAGAAAACAACCGATAGGAAGAGAAAGAGGGAGAGTAACACAGATGATGTCATAGAGAATGATAGAGGTGGGCATTTGAGAGTTCCCATGCTATGACACAACACTTGTCATCTAAAGAAATTGAAGTTTGTTGTAAGCATGGTAGTAGTAGTATATGATGATCATCACTTGTCAAAAGGCCTGGAAGGGTACATACCCTTGAAAGAAATCAAGTGTGTAATTCCTATAGTCACAATCGATATCAGTCCTATAGCCTTGAAAATTTAAGAGCATCATATGTTTTAGAAAGGCAGTACTCTTAGGGTTAGGTCAAGATCTTACACTTTCTTTTTAGTGAATCCTCATTCTTTGTTCACTTGGAGTCTCTCTTATGCTGACAATGGTCTAACATAGCTATATCAAAACTAAACTACTGATGTTCTATTGTAGGATGTTCTATTCATAACTTTAAATAATATATCATTTTATTAGCCCACCATATGACCCCTTAGGTGTTATTAGAGGTCATACTATTTCCTAAGAGGTCATATGGTGTCCTATGACCCCTTAGGACTGATAAAATTTGAAAAGATTATAAACCCAAAAACTAGTGCAAATGAATAGATATCTAAACTATGAATGCAAATGATATGAAATCAAAGTAGCAACATAGAGTTAGTATCCAAGAGAGTATTGAAAATGCTAGAAGCAAAATAGCATTAAGAGGATGCAAAATCAAGAGATGCCAAATACAAGCTAGGTAGCATGCTTTTATGGACCAGGGAGAGGGAAGAGGTGGCAATACCAACCAATCAAGAGCAACCATCTCTTGGACTAAAGATAGCAAGTATCTTCCCAAGATAGAAAATGGATGCACACATGTAGGAAAGTGACACCTCATAACCACTCACCTAATTAAGCATGATTTATTAACCTAAGCGAGATTAAAAGAAGTGTAGAAAAAACCTAGGAATATAGGGAAAAAATAAATAACCCACTAAGAAATAAAAACCTCCACTAACACCCCCCCATAAGCGAAGCTTAGGTGGATGTAGAAATGAGTCCCGGCAAATCAAACCTGATGAGGTACCCATGTACATAAAATTCCCCCAAAAAGAGAGACAAAAGAGACCCCCCCAAGAGTAGAGAGAGTCAGGACTCCGAGTGAGAGGAAGAAGCCCCCCAGAAGATGAAGCATCTCGCACCCCTAGCAAAGCTCACAAATGAAGGAACTTTCTCTCAGTGAAGGGTTTGGTGAAGATATCAGCAACCTGCTCAGAAGTTGGACAGTAGTGAGGGTCGATGATGTGGCCATGGATGAGCTCTTGGATGTAGTGCATGTGGATCTCGATGTGTTTGGTCCGTTGATGATGGACCAAATTCCGTGAGATCTGAATGGCACTCTGGTTATCACAAAATATGACTGATGGCCATCTGATTTGGATACCAAACTCAGTGAGGAGATTTTGAAACCAAATGGCCTCAGTGGTGGAATTCATAGCCCCCCGATACTCAGCCTCAGTAGAAGATAGAGCAATAGCAGACTACTTCTTGCTCGACCAACAAACAAGACCTAAACCAAGTGAGAAGCTGTAACCTGAAGTAGATTTGTGATCTTGAGAATCGCCCACCCAATCTGAATCTATGTAGCCCACCAAGTCAAGCTCAATGGCCACCATGTAGTGAATCCCAAAACTATGAGTACCCTGAATGTAGTGAAGGATTCTCTTGGTTGCTTTCTAGTGTAGCTCATGAGGCTCCTACATGAATCGAGAGACCATGCCTACAACATATGAAATGTCAGGTCTCGTATGAGTTAGATAAATGAGACTCCCAACAAGCTATTGGTACAAAGATCCATCAACAAGTGGAGAAGAACACTGAGCTTCAAGTTTGACTACAGAAAGAAAGGGAGTCGGAGTAGGCTTACAATCAGCCATATAAAACCTCGAGAGAAAATCTAGAGCATACTTGACTGGTTGATGGTGATCCCAAAAGAAGACTGGTAGATCTCAATCCCAAGAAAGTAATGCAACAAGCTCAAGTCAGTCATCAAAAACCTGTCATGAAGGGCAGTTTTGATAGCCCCAACAGTGGATGAAGAACTCCCTGTGATCAACAAGTCATCAACATACAAAACCAAAAATAGTAGTGAATCATCCCGTTGTAGAATGTAGACATTGGGATCAGAATGGCACTGAGTGAACCCAACTGATAGAAGGAAGGAGTCCATCTTGGCATACCAGGCCCGAGGAGCCTGTTTGAGGCCATAGAGAGACTTCCAAAGATGAGACACAATTGAAGAATATTGAAGGAACCCCTATGGCTGCTCCATGTAGATCTCCTCCTGAAAGTCACCGTGAAGAAAAGCACTCTTCACATCCATCTGGTGCACTTCCCAATGATTAGCTGCAGTAATGGCAAGAACAAGTCAGATGGAATTCATTCGAGCAACTGGCACAAAAGTCTTAGAGTAGTCAATCCCAGGAACCTGGGAGAATCCTTTGGCGACCAAGCGAGCCTTATACTTGTCAACTGACCCATCTACTACAAATTTTTTCTAATAGATCCACTTACATTGAACAAGTTTTCTTCCCTTAGGAAGAGGGACGAGATCCCAAGTGTGGTTCCTCATTAAGGAACTATACTCCTCCTACATAGTTGTATCCCACTCAGGAATACCAGAAGCCTCATGAAAAGACTGTGGATCTGAGGAAGTAGCAATGAAGACATGTGGAGCACCCTGGAACTATGAACGAGTCTGCCTGGTGTCTGATGGATCCCCAACCCAATCACCTACAGATTGCAAGGTCTGTCTAGCCCAAAGTGGACCGAAAGATGGAGAATATGGAGGAGAATCATCAATCTCTGAATGATGACTAGGAGAGGAAGGAGGTGAGTCCTCTGAATCGCTCTTTGCATCAGAAGTGGAGGTAGAAGACTGCTCAGGTGAAACTGACTCATCAGAGGAGTTGCCATGTATCCCAAGTGACTCCAATGCCAAAGTAGTGGTTGGAGAAGTGGTAGAAAGTGAGCTCGAAGAGCCCTCCTCAAACTCAACACTCCTCTTAATGAACAACTCATGTGTAGTAGGGTAAAGCAACTGATAACCCTTCACACCATCAAGATAACCTACAAATATGCAAGGTCTTCTCTGCGGATCCAAGGCCTTGCATTTCTCTACAGGAATGTGGGCCCATGCAGGAGAACCAAAAACTCGAAAGTGCTTAACTGATGGTTTTTGACTGCTCCAAGCTTCAAAAGGAGTGACTCCCTTCAAGGCTCGGTGAGGAACATGGTTTTGGATATAACAAGCATAGTTAATGGCCTCTGCCCAATACTGTGGTGCAAGAGATCTAGAGTGAATCATGTAGTTTGCCATTTCCTACAAGGACCTATTCTTCCATTCTACCACACCGTCCTACTGAGGATTGTATGGAACTAAATGCCGCAAATCAATTCCCTCTGAAGTGCAAAACCTCTCAACTCGATAGTTGACATACTCACCACCATTTTTGGTGTGCAAAACTTTGATGGCTTTCCCGGATTACTTCTCTACAAAAGTTTTGAAGTCCTGAAACTGATTAGATACCTCAGACTTCTGTTTGAGAAAGTACACCCAAGTATATCAAGAAAAGTCATCAATAAATGTGAGGACATATTTGGCCTTGCTGAATGAAGGATGCTGGAATGGACCAGTCAAATCATTGTGAACTAACTCCAGTATCTGTGAAGCTCTCCATGCCTTTCCTTTATCAAACACCACTTGAAAACTGAACTGAAGGCAACTCTGTGACCATACTTTGTTGGTTGAGCTACTTCAAGTAGCAGAAGTTAAGATGGCCAAACCGCTCATGCCATAATCTACTCACATCATTGGAATGAGTGAGCAAAACAGTCAAAGGAAGATTAGAAGCAAAGTGAGAAAATAGATAGAGTCATGATTGATGATTTGCTCTCCCAACTGTAACTGTAGAATCATTGTGCAACTCATGAATCTCCACTAAATCAGGAATGAACTCAACCCGCTTGCTTGAACTTGTGTGAGTGATCTAGTATACTGATAGGAGATTAGTTGATAATGAGGGCACACAAAGAACATCATCAAATGTGCCATCCCTCACAACAACAGACCCTCTCTCACACACCTCAACAGGAGTGTCATCACCCATCAAAATAGAAGGCATAGTACACGACTCCAAAGATGCAAATTCTTCCTTAGATGAATCCATGTGGTGTGAAGCACTTGAATCAAGAACCCAAGTGGATGGTGAAGAAGCAAATGCAACAAGGCCCTTGCCCTTTCCTTTCCCCTTGCTATTTTCTTTTGCCTTGTTAGACCCCTCACTAGAACTCTGTTTAATTGACTCAGGAACACTGATATTATTCTTCTCAAGAATGTCTGTCAAGTGATAAATTTGTTTCTTCAGACATTTATGTTCATCATGACCAAGTCTTTTACAATAGGCACATTGGACCCTCTCCTTCTTAGGCTTGTCGCCCTTGGAAGATTGGGTCTCATTAGTTGCTTTTAAAGTAAGTGATGTCTGATCCTTCTTCTCCTTGCTATTCTTCTATTTCTTATCCTTACTATTGTTATTACTACTTTGTCCTTTCTGTTCTTTTGTGCCTTGGTTGGCAGCTAGGGCATGTGACTTAGAGGACTTAAGAGTGCCCACCTAAATTAGCTTATCCTATTCCCGAGAGAGAGAGATAGCAAAATCATCTAGAGATGGTATGGCAAATTGTGTACCAAGTGCACCCTTAGTAGCATAGAAGGTAGAAACAAACACAGAATATTCTGAATTTAGCTTAGAGAGAATACTAAGAATCAATTGTTCATCTTTCTTTTCAATTCCACATTGTTTTAACTACAACATTAGTGATTTCAATTTAGTGAAGAAATCCTAGATTGTGTTGAAATTGCCTGGACTTAAACTAATTAGTTCATTTTCCAACATATGATCCCTTATTGAATCTTGTGTGCCAAATAATGTTTCTAACTTTTTCTAGAAACAGACAAACACAATGTTCCATATGCTTCATCACATTTGTTAAACCACTTAGGCTTATCTTCATCTTTAGCAGGTTCAGTTTCAAGCCCCATAGTTATCCTATGTAATCCAACTTTCCTTAAGTAGATTATCATGCGTGATTTCCACTCAAAGTAGTTATATGGAGTTATTATAGGCACTGTTGTTTGATCCATGATGAAGAAGTGCAGAAAAAAATGTCGAAAGGAAGAGAACACAATCAAGACAACCCCCCCCTTTTCACTCAATCAAAGACCCCCCCAAAAAATTATGATTTGGCACTTTATATTATTGTGTTTACAACTACCACTAGCAATAAATACTAAGTGGTCTTGATTTCAATGCATTACAAAATCCTCATGAAAAGCATATACTGAGAATGAACTTTTGGCACAATATCCAAAAAAAACAAACAACACCATTGCAATCTACATGAAAAATCATGCACTTTCAAACAATGAATCACCTCGATACGAGGTCATATGTGAAAGTTATGATCCTCCGGAGTTCACATAATGAGAACTATGCAGTGTCACGACTGAGAATTTGCAATTTCAAAAAAATCTCTGCATCAAAATAAAAAACGGTTGCACTAGTGCATAGAGCACAAAAAAATATCTAGAATCAAAAAACAATTTGTGGAAAATGGAGTCTGTATGAGCAAGAATGAAGCATTTGAAAACAGCCTTCAAAACTGCAACAGCCAACGGAGAGGGGTCCTATTGTAACTTTCTGAGTGCATTTCTGCAAAATATACAGTCTGCATGCAAAAACTAAAAGATGCCTAGATAGTTTTTTTTGTGCTGCAAACAAAACCCAGAAGGCGTTTTTCTTTCTGATTTATAGAAGATCTAGATCTATTGTAAATAGAACGACTTTAGATACAAAAAATGACCCCGACAACCAAAAAATGACATGCAAAGGCTGAATCAACTACCAAAGTCAAGAGAAGGAATGCTAGAACCTGTAATATTGATTGAAAATACCAAATATGCAAGATGGTTCTCAGATTTGATCTTGAAACCCTAGTTTTGCAACTGTGTATGACGATCTCTAATTTCGGTGAAACGAAAGCTAGATTTTGACTTTCTCAAGCCTCCTGGACATGTTGGAACAGCCACAAATGCTTCTAGTATAACTAGAAATGCTTCAGCCACCCAGATTTCATAAAACACCTGTGCAAACCCCAACAATAAAAAAATTTCATCAAACTTTTCTGATTCTCAAGATCATTCAAAGATGCGAGAGAAGAGCATACTGAGTTTTTCAAAAAACTATAATAAGATTTATTAGCCGCCCCCTTGAATTTCTCAAATATGGAAACTAAAATCTACTCTTGCACATAGAATAGCTCTGATACCATGATAAAATCTGAAAAGATTATAAACCCAGAAAACTAGTGCAAATGAATAGATATCTAAACTATGAATGCAAATTATATGAAATCAAAGTAGCAACATAGAGTTAGTCTCCAAGAGAGTAATGCAAATGCTAGAAGCAAAATAGCATTAAGAGGATGCAAAATAAAGAGATGCCAAATACAAGCTAGGTAGCATGCTTTTGTAGACGAGGGAGAGGGAAGAGGTGGCAATATCGACCAATCAAGAGCAACCATCTCTTGGACTAAAGATAGCAAGTATCTTCCCAAGATATAAAATGGATGCACACATGTAGGAAGGTGACACCTCATAACCACTCACCTAATTAAGCATGATTTATTAACCTAAGCGAGATTAAAAGAAGTGTAGAAAAAACCTAAGAATATAGGGAAAAAATAAATAACCCACTAGGAAATAAAAACCTACACTAACAAGGACACCATATGACCCCTTAAGACATCATATGACCTATAACAACACCATATGGTGTCCTAAGGGGTCATAGGATACCATATGACCCCTCAGGACACCATACAACCCATAACAACACCATATAGTGTCCTAAAGGGTCATATAGTGTTCTATGACCCCTTAGGACACTATTTGGTGTTGTTCTAGGTCCTATAGTGTGCTAAGGGATCATATAGTGTCCTATGACCCCTTAGGACACCCTATGACCCCTTAGATGTTGTTAGGGGTCATATTGTATTCTAAGGGTTGTATGGTGTCCTATGACCCCTTAGGACACCATATGGTGTCGTTATGTGTCTTTTGGTGTCCTATGACCCCTAAGTTCCCTTAGGACACCATATGGTGTCGTTAGGGGTCATATGGTGTCCTAAGGGGTCATATGGTCTCTTATGACCCCTTAGGACACCATTTGACCCCTTAGGACTCCATATGGTGTCATTATGAGTCGTATGGTGTCCTAAAAGGTCATATAGTATTCTATGACCCCTTACAACACCATTTGGTATCATTATGGGTTGTATGGTGTGCAAAGGGGTCATATGGTTTCCTATGACCCCTTAGGACTCCATATGACCTCTTATGTGTCATTATGGGTCATATGGTGTCCTAAGGAGTTATATGGTGTCCTGTGACCCCTTAGGACACATGCATGGATCCCTAGGATACCATATGACCCTAGAGTGAGAGAGAGGGGGAGGAGAGGGATGGAATGGGAGAGAGATACACCTAAGAGAGGAGGAGAGTAAGATAGATAGATAGATAGATAGATAGATACTAAGAGAGAGAAACAAGAGATAAATGAGAGAAAGAGATATGGAGAGACACACAGAGAGAGGAGATAGAGATAGAGAAAGGGAAAGAGAGAGAGAGAGAGAGAGAGAGAGAGAGAGAGAGAGAGAGAGAGAGAGAGAAGGAGACCCAGAGAGAGAGAGATCTAAGAGGTGGATAGAGGGATTGGGAGAGAAAGAGATACCTAAGAGGTGGAGGGAGGGAAGGAGAGAGAGGGTGAGAGATAGCGAGATTCTGAGTGAGAGGGAGGAAGGGATGGAATGAGAGTACAAGGGAGTAGAGAGAGAGAGGTGCAAAGAGAGGGAGAGAGTGAGAAAGAGAGGTAATGAGAATGGGAGAGAGAGAGGGGGAGGAGAGAGGGAGAGAATGAGAGAGAGATACACCTAAGAGAAGGGGAGAGTGAGATAGAGAGATAGAGGATGAGAGGAAGAGAATTCATAGATAAAGAATGGGAGAGCGAGAGAGAGATAGAGACTTAAGTGAAAAATAGAGACTTGATTCTCTCCCCTTCTCTCTTCCTCCATACCCCTTCTTCTCTCCCTCCCTCTCTCTCTCTCTCTCTCTCTCTCTCTCTCTCTCTCTCTCTCTCTCTCTCTCTTCCTCTCCCTCTCTCCCCTTCTCCCTTCCTCCAGACCCCTTCTTCTGTCCCTACCTCCTCCCTCCCCCCTCCTTCTTTCCCCACTCTCCCTCTCCCTCTCTCCCTCCCTCCCTTTTCCTTCACATTTTCTTTACTACAAATAGTGTGTACGTGCTACTTATTACTTGTAAGTGCATATGAGGTACTGAGCCTATTAGTTCTCCGCCCTACCATAACATTTTTAAGGTGTAGGATTACGTACACGCTAATTATTAGTACAAGGTGGAAAACAAATATGTAGTTGGGCTTGCCAACATTTTATGGACTAACAGCGCCCATGTGGTTATTAATATAGCATGTACGGGGTACTTAGACATAGTTTTATTTTCCCAAGAGCCTCAATGGCCTCAAAAGAATTTTTTGAGGTTGTTGAAGGCCCCACTGCAATAGTGTCTACACTTCTATCATTGTTTTATACATAGAAGTAAGTGAATTTTTTGTTTTTGCATGATTTCAAATGATTGAATTGTTGTTCTTATTAGTTTTGTCAATATTATTGTGATTGTTTAATAGTTTTTATTCAAAAAAATAATTATAAGCTACATATTTATGGTTAATTGTTTGTTTATGAACTTTTGTTTACATATTGTTTATGGTAAAAATGGAAACAACAATATTGAAAGACTAAATAGATTCAACCACAAAACCCTAGCCTAACAACAATAAAGATCCACCATAACATATAAAGATTACCTAAGACAATGCAAATCAAAGAAAATCACAAAGATTATACCATCACATGTCCAATAGGGTTTGAATCTCCATTCTTCCTATCTCTATTGATATTGCTTGATATATTTGCTCTCAGATTTTATGTGTGCACAAGAGCTCAACAAAGAACGAAAATGTGGTTGCAAGTAGGCTTGATCGCGTATGAAAGTTTGAATGCTAGAATGTCTGATTAGGGTTGATAATGAAAGAGAGTGTCCTCTTATATAGAAGACACTATAAGAAATGGAGGGATAAGATTGAGAGGTGTAAAAGATAAATGGTCGGATAGGATTAGAGGGTAGGTAGAGGAAATAAGAAAATAATGAGAGGGTAGGTAGTGTAGGAATTAAGAGATGAATGACATGTGTCATGGGTAGACAAGGCCAATGAATTAATTAAATAAATAAAGATTCATTTAATTAATAGAGGAAGTGGGATCAATTAAATACTTAAAAGTATTTATTTAATTTAGGAAAATGATAATTTAAATAAATAAAAGTATTTATTTAAATGAGAAATAAGGCTAGAAGAGGATAAATGAATTATTAAATAAATAAAGATTTATTCAATTAATAGAAGAATTAGGCTTAAAATAATTAAATAAATAAAGATATTTATTCAATTAGACTGGATAATTTTAGGTGTCTACATTTTGCCCCTCTTTGAGACAATACAGCTTGTCGTGTTGTTTCAAAGAAGATAAATAAACTGATACAAAGTTGCACCAAGATGGGAATGATATGTCCCCTCGAGAGATTGGATGAAAAAAGTTTGAAAAGATCATACACAATCTCTCGATAAGAAAGAAAGGCTACAAAGGACTGACAAGATATGGTAGAGTGATAGAGTCATGGGATAAAGAAGACCGACTTGGGAGACTAGGGCTAGGGTAGTCTATAAGATAGACTACAAGGGAAAACATCCTCATTGCCATCCACACACCTAAGAGATTAGAGTGCAAAGAGAGTAGAGAGCAGTCAGTAGTCAGAAGTGATGGCATTGGTGCATAGATTTGATCGTGCTCGTCGATATTAGAGGTTAGCAAATGCAGGAGAGCCAGTGAGTACCACAAAACCTCCTTGTACTTTGTTGCATTAATTGTTGTCATAAATGCATATCAGGTAGTGCAATAAATTCGCTTTAGTTAGGTTGCAAAAAAATGTCAAGCGGGGTAAAAATGCTAAGGCATGTCTGTGTTGGTGCCAGGCATGTCTGGGTAGGCTAGGCGCATCTGTGTTTGTGCCAGGCACGTCTATGATTGTAATAGTGTTTGTGTTTAATGTGAGCATGTCTATGTATTTTAGGAGCGTTTATGCAGTATGAAAGCGCATTTATGTCTTCAAGGACAAATTGGCAATTCTGTGATAAACATACATTGTCGATTGGATAAGCTGCTGAGAGGATACACTCAAGCAGGTCCTCTGGGAAGACTAGAGTAGGGCTAGGATTGATGATTTTGTGATAGAACATACGTTGTCAATTAGGAAACTACTCAAGAGGATACACTCAAGCAGAGCCCCTAGGATAGGATGGATCAAGGTACTTTGTGATGAACAGGGAGTACCAAAAACATTGATAATTATGTGATAGAACATATGTTGCCAATTGGATTAGGCTGGAATTGACAATTCTATGATAGAACATACATTGTCAATTGGATAAGCTACTCAAGAGGATACACTCAATTAGGTTCCCTAAAAGATAGAATCAAAGCAACACTTTGTGATGAATAGGGAATGCCACTAGGATAAAAAAGCAGCACTTTGTGATGAACAATGAGTACCACTAGGATAGAGTGCCATATGATAGATATAAGCATTAGGATAAAAAGCAACACTTTGTGATGAATAGGGAATGCCACTTGGATAGAAAGAAGTAATTTGTGATGAATAGGGAATACCACTCGAATAAGAAGCAACACTTTGTGATGAACAAGGAGTACAACTAGGATAAGAAGCAGCACTTTGTGATGAACAGGGAGTACCACTAGGATTGACATAGTTGATTTGCTTGACTACAGGAGGACCTACTGATGTTGGAGTCAGGTGAGAGATTCCCTTTGACTTAGAGTTTACGACCAGAGCTGACACTCAAGGATAAAGAAGCAGTTCAGGCTATGGGCTTGCGATATATTCTGTTATGTGCCTAAGTTTCAGGTGAACATGGGATTGCTGACTACATTGGCTGAGAGATGGCACTTAGAGACTTGCACATTTCATTTGTAGATGGGTGAGATGAAAGTCACCTTGGAGGATGTATATAGGATACTACGAATACTGATTGATGGGAAGTTTGTTCCTTACGATCGAGAGGGAGACAAGGAGGCACTGAGATGAGTGTTCTAGGATCTAGGACTGGAGATGAAGGCAGGACACGTGGCTTGGGACACTATGACCACGACAGGATTGGCATTACTAGTGGTGCTGGTAGGAGTGATCAGTGGATTCCTCTATCTAGATAGGGTGACACAAGGGTTAGCTATGGGATGGGGGAGGACTTTGGAGACATTAGTGACAAAGCACACCAAGTTTTCTTGGGGGTCATGTCTTCTGGAACAATTATATTATGAGCTGCATCAGTTTGTGTACCATAGATCAACAGGATTGGGATGCAGGGTGACACTGTTGCAGGTATGGGCTTATGAGCATCTGCTAGTTACATGACCAATACACTTCAGTGGCAGAGGAGATGGGCATGGCTATGTACACCTTTATGATATGATTACATCACAGCGACGGATTGGGAGACTGGAGTATTGGCATCAGGTTATCAATGAGAGATAGTGTGGTATATAGGCCTTACTTAGACTGTGAGCAGTGGGAGGATGATATAGTGGAGCTACCATATGAATTTAGGAGCAAGTATTTGATTGGTCGGACACCGTATATCATTCAGAGGCAATTGATTGATAGGGTATGCAAGCAGTTTGGTAGGATACAGTGGATGCCACGGGGTAAGGGATGTATGCATAGGCAGTGAGGGATCAGGAGCATTTGGGTCCGTTATTATCTTATGATCAGGTAGTGACACAACTGGTAGAGATGGTTCCCATGTCTTGGGATATATGGACAGATATAGAGGATGCAAGGATGGATGCAGAGTATACTGCATATTGGGCAAAGCATCCATTTCCATGGTTGATGGATCGAGGGGAGCTGATAGATGGAGATGGTTGAGGTGATGGAGATGATAGTAAAGATGGTAGAGGTAGAGGTCGATGGTGGAGGCGGGGCATAGTGGCAGAGAGGAGAGTGGCTCAGAGGAGAGAAGGCAGAGAGGAGAGATAGGCTCAGCAGGATCATGTAGCGAGGGGTAGAGGTGGATTGCCGTTACAGGTGCTAGCAACACAGGTTCCCAGATGAGTAGAGGCTCCTAGATAGGTACATGGATAGGAGTAGGGATAGGGACAAGAGCAGCCACAAGGACAGGGTGAGGGGGGAAAGGAGTAGGATGAGCTACTATCCTTGAGGGAGATCTGCTAGGGACAGTTAGATGAGATCCAAGATCTGGAGAGGGAAACAGCTGAGGGACACTAAATAGGAGAGGGATCAAGCTATTCAGCACTATACAGAGGCTGAGACAGCACTGAGGGCAGGGAGGTAGGCAACAAAGGACACAGGGGTCAAATACGCCTATGTTCTGCAAGCAGGGGAGGAGATAACCTATTGGCGAGACCTTTATTATGGATTAGTGCCACCAAATCAGTAGGCTAGGAGCTTTTGGAGACCATCGCAGACTGTGACGACCACTAGAGGGAGAGACAGATGACAAACATCTAGTAATGGGGTTATGGGTCCTCCACCACCACCAAATAGAGAGGGTAGAAGAGATGATCCTGGGGCAGGTCCTTCCAGGGCTTAGACTTCATTGAGGCCAGCCACCTTTGAGGGAGGGAGTTCATCATAGCCTTAGAGGGATCCCTATGTATCAGTTTTGTACCATTTTTTATGATGATGTAGACACCTTCAGGTGATTGTAGCCATATGATTTTGACATCATTCTATCATGACAATTATGATTATATATATGAGATGATTCATCCTTGTGGGAGCTCTATGCATGTGTACCTATGTGATGCTTATGATATGTCTTATGATGTATGTTTCTATGTGATGCTTATGATATGGATGCAAATATGTACATGATGAAATGAAATATTTTTGTTCTTTTATGTTTTTAATATGTTATGCAAATGCAAATGTGAATGTATGAAATGTAGATGAATATGATAATGCAAATAATTATTTACATGATGAAAATGTAAAATGTGCTAACATTTGTTGTGTTCAGGATATGGTGCAATTGTGATATCTATATGTATGAAATGCTAATATGTGGTAATGCAGGTGCAACTACATGAAATACAAATGTTTTTGGTCTGTCATTATACTCAGTCATGTGATAACAGGCAACATGGACTCAAGAAGGACAATGGAAGTCAATCAAGAAAGGGGGATAGAAGATAGAAGATATGAAAGTGAAAGAGATTCTTGTGCATTATCATCATTGAGCCTTATTATGGAAAATAGGTTATGACAATCTAGAAAAATGTTCAACCCACAAAGTCATTGTGCATGTTTGCATGGAGATCAGACAGTTGTGAACAAGGAATGCCCTAGTTCATACTAGACTCACAGTGTCCTCATATCCTTGGACAAGTCATAGCATTACTAAGAGACAATCCATAGATAGAAAAGAAAAATAGGTGACAATACCCCATCCTCGCCTTTCTAGTCAAAGACATCTTGGAGAGAAAATCTCTAGTCAGAGACATCCCGAAAAAGCTAAAAGACATGTCACCAAAAGATAAAATCAAAAGAAAACCAAGAATCGACACCAACATCCACTGTAGTCCTCAAGTTTTAGTGTCTCTTCTCACTTGTATAAGTCTATTTGATTGTGGTCACAATGTTTACTTTTACAAAAGGATAGATAACACTGAACCATAATGTTGTCTGATTCTATTGAAAGATTTGATTTGTTGAAGCCCATTGTTGTTGTTGTGTCTCATCTAAAACTGACTAGATCCATGAAAATAATACTTTATTGTAGAGAAGATGAAACTTTATTACGGATCGGCGATGCAAATGCTTCTTTATTATGGATTGTGCATTGATAGACTAAAGAAATATGGAAGAAATTGTATTCGAAACATTTGATGCTCTCAGTTCCACACCCATCACTAGACTTAGGATTTGCCTTAGCCACATATAGGAGCTGATTTTTTATGGATGGAAAGGGGTGAAAGGGGGGGTTATTATGAATGGCTAACCAATCTTAGGTAGATCAATAACAAGACATGATGGGAATGGGTAAAGTTTATTATGGATGGAAAGGTTGTGAGTGTGTGCAAAGTGATGGGATGAAAGTGAATCCTGAAGGAGGGAGGAGCAATGTCTCAGTGACCCAGTTTTCACCATGGTACTTTCTCAGGGTGCCACCGAAGTGGTTTTCACCATTGGACAAAATGTTTTCTCTTTACTTTTTTGATTTTTCAATTTTTTTTGTGTCACAAGGTGCCTGTTTGCCAGGTTTTCACCAAGTAACAATTTTTTATTTTTATGATTTTTTTTGTATTTTGTTGAGTTTTTTGAATTTTTTTGTATTTTTGAATTAGGCTATGTTGAAGAGCTATGTGTAAAACCTGTGAAGGTGCATGTTGTTGATAGGATCCTCCAAAGGTTCACCCTTTGTGGTTGAGAGCTGATATGCATCGGATCAATAGGTTGTTGTAATGATGTAAGGACCAAGCCAATTTGGTTCGAATTTGCCCTTCTTCTCTTTGTCTTGCTGATTTTTAGGATTTTCCTTGAGAACTAAGTCACCCACCTCAAATGTATGGGGATTCACTTTATGATTGTAACTATGATTCATTCATTATTGATAAGCCTTGAGATGATTAAAAGTAGTTTCTCTTCGTTCATCCAATAGTTCTAGTTCTTGCAAGCGAGAGACCCTGTAGTCTTCATCATTGATAATGTTTTGCAAAGAGACTCGTAAATATGGTAAATCGACCTCAAAAGGCAAGATAGCTTCAACACCATAGATAAGTGAATAATGTGTTGCTCCTATAGGTGTACGAACACTTGTGCGATAAGCCCAGGGATAAGTTGGATATGCCAATTGCGGCCAACATCATCGACTATCTTTTTTAGGATTTTAAGAATGGTTTTATGAGACACCTTAGTTTGACCATTGCCTTGGGGGTAATAGGGTGTGGAGAAATGATGGGTAATATGGAAGCGATCACAAAGTTCACGAACATATTTATTTTTTAAGGGACGTCCGTTATCGGTGATGATGGAAATAGGAATATCGTACCGACAAATGATGTAGTTGAGAATGAATGTAGCTATCTGTTTTCTAGTGACTTGTGTAAGGGGCACGACTTCAATTCATTTTGTGAAATACTCTATTGCAATGATGATGAATTTGTGGCCATTGGAGGAAGGAGGGTGAATCTTGCCTATGAGATCAAGTCCCCACTGACAAAAGGGCCAAGGAGTCACAATCTGTTGAAGTTCTTGTGCTGGCGCAAGAATAAGGTCTCCACGAATTTGACATTGCTTACATTTCTTGACAAACTAATATGAGTCTTTTTCCATATTGGGCCAGTAATTGTTGGCATTTTTTATGATTATGTTGTTTTTGTCATTGATGGACACACACTTTCTATGAGATCACTTTGTGAATGTATGAATTATGTTCAACCGGTATTTGTTCCAAACCGGTATTATGTTGTAGTCTTTAGACTATTAATGTTATGCAGAAAGTGTTTACCAATCTCAAGTGATACAAAGACCCAAGCAGCATAAGGAGATCAAGTGGTTTGAAGATCACAAGCGGAGTGGAGCAAAGGAGCTAGAAGCGGTAGTTATCAGTTTCTCAATCTTCAATTTTTGTCAACCGGAAATCTGTTTGAACCGGTATTACTTCGAGTTACCAACCAGTAACCAGAAAGTTGTACAAATCCATAAAACTCTGTGATGAGTTACCAATCGGTATATTTTTGTGATGAGTTACCATCCACCGAAACTTTGATGGTGATTTTTTGTCATGTTATCAAATGTGTCTAGATACAATAAACCTAGGAACTTGCAATGTAATCCTATTGGACCGACATGAAATAAGATTCCTTTTAAGGACATCATGTCTAGGGTTTTGAGAGTGAAGACTGTATGCGAGTGTAGCTGTTAGGTTTTTTGGTGGTTGTCAAAGTTCTTGTATGTGCAATCTTAACTAAGAAGATCAAGTTTGTGAGCTGTAACGGAGTGTGGAGTTACTAAAGACTAAAGTAATGCTGAAATGCATTAGTTATGAGCTACAATGGAGCTAATCAAGCAGATTGTGCCATTTGCTAGATCATTCATTTGTTGATTACTCACATCTTTGACAAGTCAGAAACCCTTAACCGGGTAGGCCTAGAAAAGCCTTTGTAAATCCTCTAACAAGGTGGTTCACATCTATGGATCTGAAATCCTCTCACAAGGTAGTCTTTAATCGAACTTATCTCCTAACAGAGATTGAGATTCCTAATAGGATCTATTCTAGTAAAGAAAATCGTATGACCTTAACCAGTCTGGTTACTATTCTGCAGATAGTTACTTGTGAGTTTCATCTCACCGTGGTTTTTCCCATTTGGGTTTCCACGTCAAAATCTCTTGTGTTATGGTGATTGTGCCTCTGTGGGTGAATGCCTTATTTTTTATTTGGTTTGCATGTGTGTTAACCGACTTGTTTGTTAAACTATTTTATTGGTTTACTACTAGACTGTTAAAGTGTTTAAGTATAGTATTTTTTGGAATACTAATTCACCCCCCCTCTTAGTATTCATTAGTAATATCTAGTTCTGATGATTTTCTTGGCTAAGGTAGGCACACTAGAATGTGGACCACATATCCCTTCATGAACTTCACGTAACGTAATCTGAGCTTCATCCCTTTCTAAAAATCTAATAAGAGTGCCTTCTAGACCTCGACGGTATAGGATATCCGCTAAAATGACGTATCAGGAAGATTAGCGAATGAAAGTGCGACGTTGGTTGTTGGATAAGTTAGGAGGAAGGGTATTATTATGCAAGTATGTGAAAATGGAACCGTATAACTAGGAATCAAGACCAACGACATATATCATCTCAGTAGGAGTGATCTCATACAAGGGAACCAAAAGGTTATCCACCAAGAACTCATAGCGGGTTTCATTCCATGGTAGATCTATCAGTGAATCAATAGTAGCCATGGCATCTGCGACTCGATTATTCTCTCTTGGTATTTGCTCAAAGGTTAACTTCATGAAATGTTGTTTCAGGTCATCCACCATTTTTTTGTAAGGCATTAATTTTTCATCCTTTGTTTGGTAGTCATAAGTTGCTTGACGAATTACAATTTGAGAGTCCCCAAAAACATGAAGTTCCTGGATCTTCCACTGAACTGCAATCCGTAATCTAGTTGTTAATGCCTCATATTCTGCTATGTTATTAGTGAAAGGAAATGATAATCGATATGATTTTGGTATGGAATCTCCTTGAGGCGTGATGAAAAGGATGTCAGCACCTGCACCATGCTGTGTGTATGAGTCATCAAGGTATAGTTGCCAAGGTTTCATGTGTGATACCATCAAGATGGATTCATCTGGAAATTCTGAAGTTAGAGGAGCATCATCTATTATGGGAGCATCTGCTAACTGATCTACGATAGCTTGTCCTTTAATTTCTTTTCTATCCACATATTCAATGTCGAATTCACTCAAGAGAATCACCCATTTGGATAGTCAACCAGTAAGCGTCACTTTATTGAGAAAGTACTTCAACGGATTGATCGTTGCAACCAGCTTAGTTTTATGAGTTAGCATGTAGTGTCGTAATTTCTATGAAGCAAAGACCACTGTGAGAAACACATGCTCAATTGGTGTTTATTTTATCTCATAGCCTACCAAAGTTTGACTAATGTAGTAGACTACCTTTTCTTTGCCCTCAACATCTTGTTGCGCTAAGAGTGCCCCCAATGTTGTTGATGTAGCTGATATGTAGAGTAATAGGGGTTGTTTTGGAACTGGTGGCATCAAGACTGGTGGATTCAGAAGATAATCTTTGAGTATCTGAAAAGCCTATTGACACTTATCATCCCATTTGAATTTGATGTTTTTATGTAGAAAGTGCTGAAAAGGATGACATTTGTCTGCAAGTTGTGCTATGAATCTTCGTATGGACTGATGTCTTCCTTATAAAGATCTAAGTTGACTAATATTTCTGAGTGGTGCCATCTCTAGGATCACCTTGACTTTTGTTGGATCGGCTTCAATTCCTCTTTTCGAGACAATGAATCCCAGGAGCTTCCCGGAGGTTACTCCAAAGACACATTTCTTGGGATTTAATCTTACTTTGTATTTTTCCAACCAGTCAAAAATGACTAAAAGTATGTCCAAATGTGTATCTCTGTCTATTGATTTTCCCAAGAGATCATCAACATAGTCTTCTATAGTTACATGCATGAGATCATGAAAGATGGTAGTCATGGCTCTTTGATATGTAGCGCCTACATTCTTTAGCCCGAAGGGCATGACATTCCAACATAAAGTTCCCTAGGGACAAGTAAATGTTGTTTTGTGCTGAATCTCAGATGTGATTTTTATTTGATTGTATCCAGAGAATCCATCCATCAAAGATAACATTGCATGACCTACTGTGAGATCTACGATTAGGTCGATATTTGGCAATGGAAAATCATCCTTAGGACAAGCTTTGTTGATGTCTCTGAAATCTGTGCATATTCTAATGCTACGATCTAGCTTACTGACTGGTACTAAGTTGGAGATCCATTCAGGATAATCATTTGGACGTATGAATCTGACATCAAATAATTTTTCAAGCTCTGCCTTGACTAATAATGCCACTTGTGGATGCATCTTTCTTAATTTATGTTTCACTATTTTTGCCCCCGGTTTATGTGTCAAATGATGCATTACTAAATCCGGATCCAGTCCAAGCATATCAGCATATGACCATGCAAAATTGATTTTTCACTCTGTGAAGAAACTTATGAACTTTGGTCTTTTTGTCTCTATCAGAGATTGTGCCAGGAATATGTTATGTGGAATTTCTTCTATACCAATGTTTATTTTGATGGTCTCCTCTACTAACATAGATTATTTTTCTCCATATGATGTCGGGAGAATGTTGAGTCTTCCATCTTTGGGTGCCTCAGAGAGATTTTCACCCTCAGATATGTCATTTCTTTTTACTTTTTTGGGGTCAGATAGTGCCACAATGTGGTTTTCACTATAACACCCATGATTTGTTTTTATTTTTACATTTTTGCGACTAGAAGGCCCAACACCCTCACCAAAATATGCCATGTTGTTGAGTTCTATAGTGTATCTTGCCTTATGGTCCCCAAGTGGAAGATCATCTCGTATGCCTAGATAGTCAATAAAGGCTTCGTCATTTTGGAATGTGTTGAACTATACAGGTCCTTCATGGTCCCAATCAATAAGTTGGTGGTGAACAAGGGGAAGGCCTTCAATGTTTTCAAAGTCCGTGGGACTAAGGGTGAAGATGCAGTTATATTCAGGTATGTTGAGGTAGTTGTCAAGGTCATCATTAGCACTCTCCTCATCTGTCTCAATTGTGAACGAGTCCAAATTGTCATCACTAGTAGAGCATTCTGGGATGGGTGTCCTCATCCTTCATGATTTCAACCTAGAACCTAGAGGAAAAGACTATATGGGGTCCTCAGGGGTTGTTTCTTGACCAACTTTGAATTTTCTATAAAATTCCTCTTCTTTTGTGGGTTCACCTGGTTCTCTGAATGTCTCAGTGAGTTCATAGTCACTGGAGGATTTGTCTAAACCCCATTCCCATTCATTAGAGTTGGTAGAATAGCAGTTCTCTTGTTGATCTTTGGAAGCCTTGATTTGTAATGCTTCTTCTGTCTTTCGAGTATTTACCTTGGAAGATATGAAACCAAGCCCTTTCGAGCGCTCTTTTTTAAATGTCAACTCTGGTTGCAAAGGTTGAATGATACCTTCCTTTCTTAAGCCGAGAGGGCTTTTACTATCATACCCAAACTTTTGTAGGACCTTGAACCCTTTGCCATATTTTTTACATGGTATGCTGATGTGATCTTGTGTACCATCTTCAGGGTCTTTGTAAACCATTTTGTATAAGTCTTCTTCTAACATTTCACCCCACTTTTGGAAGATAGTAGGATCCCATTTGAGTGTAATGATAGATACCCGTTTAGAAGGATGTGGTCACCCATATTCTTTTGGTGAACTCATAACTTGTTGTAATTACATGGTTTGATTCAAAGTGTATTCACCCATGCCTTTGTCCTGATATTTCCCTTTAAGCTCACCTTGTTTTGATGTTGAAGGTTTCAATGATTTAAGGTCAATGTATGCCACTAATACATTTGGACTAGATTTTTGACTAAGGTTTTCGACGGAGAAGGTATATTGTGGCCAAATTTGATTTTTTTTGAAAAAAGGCCCGCATTCATCACAATTCCGATGGAAATAACCCATTTGGTTTCGACAAAGAAGGCATTAGCAATGAGAATTTTCTTTTTTTCAAAAAAGTGCTCAAGTTCGTCATAATTCCGATGACAACAGCCATTACAAAATAAAAAAAGAGGCGGGAAATTCATTTGTGAGTTGCAATCCCCTGTAGGCATTCGTGGTGACTTCAACCCCCA
The DNA here is from genome assembly GCF_030272615.1 of Cryptomeria japonica. Taxonomy (NCBI): domain Eukaryota; kingdom Viridiplantae; phylum Streptophyta; class Pinopsida; order Cupressales; family Cupressaceae; genus Cryptomeria; species Cryptomeria japonica. The sequence goes on from NC_081414.1 coordinate 854,230,197, forward strand.
AGAACATCAAACCCGCGTTGAAGGCAATCCCACACAGGAGGTAGATTCAAATTGCCCTAGTTTTTAATTTCATGTTGCAAAAAATATACATGTGGTGGTTAATTGTCCTAGTTTAATCTCATAAAACAATAGAACTATAATTAAGGAGTGAGCGTTGAATTTTGTATCAGCAATCCCATCCTCCTGTATACAAGCGTGTTGATTGTTCACATGAGATCACATCACTTTGCGGCATCGTATCAAACAATTCACGAGCCTTGTCCATGTTTCCACATTTTGTATTCATGTCAAGCAGGGCATTTGCAAGTACAACACCTAACAAAATTCCACTATCCGTTATGCTTTGATGGATGTCCATACCCTGTTCCAAAGCTCCCATTTTTGCACAGGCAGGAAGGATGCTGGCAAACATTGTGGAATCTGGCTTTATGCCTTCCAATTTCATTTGCTTGAAAGTGTCTAAAGCCTTTTTGACAAATCCATTTTGTGCATATCCAACAATCATTGCAGTCCACGAGACAACATTTCTTTTAGGCATTCTATCAAACAATTCACGTGCCTTGTCTATGCTTCCACATTTTGCATACATGTCTACCAGGGTAGTTACAACTACAACATCTAACAAAATTTCTCTATCCTTTATGCTTCGATGAATGTCCATACCCTATTCCAAATCTCCCATTTTGGCACAGGCAGGGAGGATAGTAGCAATGGTCATGGAATTTGGCTTTACACCTGCCAATTGCATTTGCTTGAAAGTTTCTAAAGCCTTCTCAACAAAACATTTTGTGTAGTCATAACTACATCTGACAAAATTCCTCTATCTTTTATACTTTGATGGATGTCCATACCCTGTTCCAAAGCTCCCATTTTGGCACAGGCTGGGAGTAGGCTAGCAAACGTAACTAAAGAAATGCAATGATCAGCTCCAAAGACATCAAACCACTACTAACAAAACCGAGAGTCTAAAATATGATAGGGAATAGTGTGAGTTGTCCTGAAATAAAATACTTTATTTTCAATTTCAACTAAAACATAATTACTCAACCATTTAATGTTATTAATAAGTGTTTAATTTATGAAAGAGATAAATGGTTGGCCACAAATACATGAGTTACTAAATGCACACAAATAAGTGAGTTTGATATTCAAAACTATCTACAATGAATTCAATTCTTGTCCATTAGTCATTTATGTTTGCAATAAGCATCTTTCTTTGTTTTTCTTATCTTTATTCATAGTTATGTGCATATTTCACATTCTATAATTAGGATATCAATTGCTATGGCTGAACACTAGCATGATGTTTGTGTTGTGGTATAGATGCGTGGAAACATAATTATGGGATTGTTATATTATAGAGATCATAAATCTAGATATCGCATATTAGTTGTAGCTCTTCTTGGATTGAGTCTAAAGCTGACATACAGTCATAAAGCCATTATTAGCAGATCTATCCATTTCTAGTAAAGACAATTGAGAAAGTCATTTTGATATTGAGAGTTTCTTATCTGTTTACCTATTGATCATTATTAAGCCATAATATTTAGGTCTATTTATCTCTCTTGCAAAGCCTCTGTAAGTGTCCTATATTGTCCCTACTACTCACTCTTCAATTCGGACAAATGGAGTTCTAAAGATTTGTTGCACAAGATGGTGTTGAATGTATCAACAAGGCTATCATGGAAGGCATGTTCAAGCTTCCACTTGTACAACTTACAACAAATGATTTGTTGATAGAAGAAATTCTTGAAATAGCGATACAATCGAAAGACAAGTAAGTACATACAAACTTCCTCAGTTGAAAGTAAAATCTATGTATAAAAAGAGTACATTGAATCCCAATCCATAAACACAATAGAGATACTGATGGAGACTTAATTGGATGTATCATGTCGCACCAAAGTTGTTAGAGTATGCTAAGCTAGTACATAATGTTTCGTAAAGCCACATTAGTATTTTACCCAGATCATTATCTACCAAAACTGACTATAGTAATCCATTTGAGGATTCATTTCATGGTGTTAGATCTTCATTTAGTTCCACTTCTTGTTGGAGAAAAGAACAGTTATTTCTTGAGGTAGATGAATATCCCATCAACAAAGGACAAGACCTTTTCTAGAATATAAAAAATTCTACTCCAACAAAAGATCATGGGGGTTTCACTAGAGATATTGAATAAGAGATAGACTTCTACTGCTACATTAAAAGCATTGGCATGTTCTTCATTTATTGATGTAAACTCTCTGTGACACCACCACAACCAAAAAAGGTGTAAAAAGTTGTTTGCAATGCATGGATTTTTAGGATTGCCCCTTGAGAAAATAGAATTAAAGTATGGAAGCAGGATCTGCCAGCTCCTGAGGGAAAGACCATGTCAGACAATATCAATGCACAACAAAATGAGGAGACAATTGCTAGATTGTGATCTAACTTGAAAATAAAAGGTGATGGAAAATGTTATTGTCCATGCAAAATTTGTAAGGGGTTAAAGACTAGAAGACTTCTAATCAAAAAAATGAAGAAACATTATAGGCTACATGGTCACATTGAAGGTGGACATTATTATCATCCATTAGTAAGTTTTTCATTATATCGTTTTGACAATTTATATACATAATAAATCACGTGATGATGAGATCATGACCATGGTTTATTTATGTATATCAATTTTATATAGGTCGAGCACCCCGAAGCACATGGTATGGATCAACACAACCCTAAGAATATGGTTTTCAAAGTGGATGAACATGGAGGTGTGAATATCGAAGCTGAAGATAATGATCCCATGGAAGATGACAACCATGAGACATAAAACACAATTGAAGATTATGGTACAAATACATTGATCCATGACTCATTTAGTACTCGTGCAGCTGATCATGATGATGAAGATGACCTTGATGTTGTTCATGATGTCCCTCTACTTGACAAGGCATCTGAGGCCCTTTACGAAGGCTCGCAGGCAACTCTTCTCTCCGTTGTATTGTTGTTGGTGAACTTGAAGGTTATGAATGGTTTATCCAACATAACAATGTCACGTATGTTAAGGCATGTCATATATGTCATAATAAACTATGAATCATGTTGTACCATTAATATTCTTTATTATAACAAATTATATTTTGTTGTTGTAGATTGATAGGTGAGTTTTTGCTACCACCATCAAATATTCTACCTCACTCATACCGAGAATTATCTGCCGTTATGAAAGATATTGGAATGGACTATCAAGCAATAGATGCTTGTCCCAATGATCATATTATATATCACAAACAACATGAATTTTGAACTGAATGCCCTGAATGTCATATCAGTAGATATCGAATAGATCAAATAACAAAAAGGGTTCCTCGCAAGGTTCTTCGCTATATTCCCATTATTCCACGTATGCAATGATTATTCAAGTGCACTAGCTTGGCACAATTTATGGATTACCATGCACGCAATAGAAGTCGAGATGACATTATTCGAATGCCTGTGGATGGTTCAACATTTATGGACATAGAGGAAAAGTGGCCACACTTTAAAGAAGAACCTCGTAATCTTAGGCTTTCATTGGCAGCGGACGGTGTCAATCCATTTGGAGAGATGATATATGTTTACTTAGTGTGGCCTGTTTTTGTTATCAACAATAACATTCCTCCATGGATGTCAATAAAGAGGGAGCACATAATGTTGGCAATGATTGTTCCAGGTATTTTATCATTTAAATATAGTCATCTAAATTTAATTATAAATATTGCAGTAAAATGGTCATAATAATTATGTAATGTTTTTGTTCATTTGATTAGGTAAGTACCAAGTTAAAGATATGAATGTATATATCGAGCCTCTTATTGATGAGTTGCTGGAGTTATGGAATGGTGTCACTATGTATGACATCTCTAGACCAATAGGACAAAGACAATTTCAATTCCATGTGATGCTTCTATGGACAATACATGATGCCCTGGGGCTAACACATTTTTGTGGTATGTTATAGTGTTTAAGTTGTGCATGAACATTATAATTCAAAAAAATATCATGTTTAATCCAATTATACATTATCTTTTAGGCCTTCAAACAAAGGGAAAATTTGCATGTCCTGTTTGTGGTCTAAAGATGAAATCTCGTCATTCAAAAAGTTTAGGAAAGCAGGTGTTTGATGTGTATAGGCATTTTCTCCACAAAAATCATAAGTATCAAAATACTAAAAAACATCTTTTCAATGGGAAAGAAGAGAATACATCAAAGCCACGAAGAATGACACCTCACCTATGGAAGTTGGAATATAATAGAATTAATCATCAAGGTAACGCCATTTCATCTATTGGTTTGTCATAAAACATCTTTTCTATTTTGTTTTCTTTACTGATGATGTGATTGATGATCATGAAGGTCGTGAAGGCATAAATGACCACCTTCCTAAGGGAATAAAAAATTATCCCCAACAATTTATTAGGTTGCCCTACTATGAGCAGTTACAAATTGTTCATTTGTTTGATAGTATGCATATTGGAAAGATTATAACAGAGACATTATGGAAAATATTGGATGGAAGGCATGACAAAGAAAAAATTGTCAAAATATGTAGTGACATTTAGGATTCCAATCATGCAATGATAAATGTCATTCAATCAAATAGCCATGGAGACCAGATTAATATAAGTGAGCTTCCTTGGTTATTAATGGACCAGCAAAGCAATGCTATAAAAGAAGTCATACGAAAAATTTGATTTCCCATAGGATTTGCTGTGAACATAAACAATCTCATATCAAAGAAAAGTGAATTTGGGCTAGGGATGAAAACGCATGATTGGCATACCTTCATTAAGTTAATTCATGTTCTTGTGTTTTTAGTATGTATTTAAGCATTGCACGTACATGTACTTTTCATTATGTTACAAAAAAATGAAAAGATAATTTTATAATTGTTGCAGTACGTTCTACCTCTATCTCTCCCAGATGACTTCAACAATAATGTCAAGCAAGTCATATATGATCTTGGAAAATACATGAGGTAAGTAGTGATATTTGTTTAGTTTGTTGTATAGATATTATATTTGCGATTTGTTTTACTTCTTATGTAATCTATTTTTTTGCATCTTGAATACCTTGTAGGTGGTTGTCATGTAAAGAAATTCATAAAGACGATATAAAATATTGGAAGAGAAAAATTCCTCATTTAATGTGTGAAATGCAAAAGTGTCTACCTCCAGCTTTTTTCAATGCACAAGAACCCTACCTCATACACCAAGTTGAGGAGATTGAATTGTGTGGACCTGTACACACTAGGTCAATGTGGATGGTTGAGAGGCACTTGAAATTTTTGAAGGCTTTGGTTTGACAAAGAGCACATCTTGAGGGTTCTATGGTGGAGGGGTATATGGTATACCAGACTATGGTGTACATTTCTGAATATCTTCCTAAGTTTGCAGCAAAGATCCACGTGGAGCACATTTGGGATCCCAACACCATTAACAAATTTGAAGGGGAGTACTTGACGGGGAAAGGTAGATTGAGGAAAGTGAGAGGTAATTATAAGATGTTATTGTAGTTAATTAATTCTTAATCTTCAAAATAAATCGATTGTAAGACATCTATTTATTTTTTGTATAGTTGGTCGAGAGTGGGATGCACTACATTTGTATATTGCAAACAATCTTGATTGGATGACAGTATGGATTAAACGTTGTCAACATTCTGGATGCACGTTAACATGGGAAGGTGTGGCTTCATTGGTTAAAGAAGCACATCGTAATGGAGATTCCAATGTTACGCAAAGGGAAATTGATTTAGCATATGGTTTAAGAGATAAACAAGTACGTATAAATTTATTAATCACCCATATGTTTATCAACTCACAATACAATGAATTTTACATGTTTGACATATCACAGGTCAAACACTACAATGCTATGTGCTGCAATGGTCATAAATTTTGCATAAAAAAGTTGGATGACACAAAGAAAAATTGTGATTCTGGCATCACTGCAGTCTTTGAGGTGACAAATATTTCATCGAGAAATGACATTCATCCTCAATAGTCTCAAAATTGATACTATGGAATTTTGGATGATATACTTGAGTGTGACTTTAATTCCTTCAAATTAGTTTTGTTCGTCATCAAATGGTACAGGCTATGATTGAATAAAAATGATCCTGATAGAACTGTTATTGAACATGATAATGGTTTTATAATGCTAAATACAAGGTCATTTGAACTAGTTGGGGATGAGCCCTATGTTCTTCCAAGCCAATGTGAGCAAGTAGTTTACTCAGAGGTTCCACATAAACTGGGTTGGTCATTTGTTGTTAGACATGATCCAAGAGGAAGGCCGATAAAGTATAATGTGATCAAAGAAGAAGATACCAAAGAAGTAGAAGATGAAGTGGATGATGATCACGATTGACAGTTTCTCAATGACGATGAAGAAGAACAAGAAGAAGAAGAAGAAGAAGATGATGATGATGATGATGATGATGATGATGATGATGATGATGATGATGATGATGATGATGATGATGATGATGATGATGATGATGACGGTGACGGTGATGGTGATGGTGATGGTGATGGTGATGATGATGGTGATGGTGATGATGATGATGATGATGACGACGATGACAACGACGACGTTGATGACGACGACGACGATGATGATGATGATGATGATGATGATGATGATGATGATGATGATGATGATGATGATGATGATGATGATGATGATGATGAAGATGATGTTCATGATGATGAAGAATGAAATGTATGAGGTATGCGATTAGTATATTATCTATTTAATTTTGCTAATGTTTTTTATATTTTTTCTTTGTCACAGGCCGACATGGATCCATCACATATTGTAGACAAAGATGTAGCTTGTGACACTTCTACCGAGTAGGTAAACCTCATTGTAATTGTACAAATTAGATAGAAGCAAACTATTACATTATTATGTTCTTTTTTTAGCGATTTAGACTAATTTTGTAATTGTTAATGATATTCTTGACACAGATGAATGTTCAAGGAAAGGGAAAGGGAGTTGTAATACCTAAGCACCTTTCTATGGATGTGGAATCATTAGGGTTAAGCAATGATGACCTTAAAGATCCCACAGACCTTGTGAAATTCTTTAAAATGCCTCTTATAAAAATTAGAAAAGAGATTGTTTCTTTGGTAGCCATGCATCCTACCACTGATGAGATACGACAGAGGGTGGAATTATTGTATAAGACAATAGAAAACTTGCAAGTAAGCAGTAATGAAAGTTTTAATTATAACAAAAGTTCGATAATGGTTTATATTTTATTCTCTTTTATGTCATTAACTAAAATATGTACGTATTGTTTTTAAAGCAATTTGTCCGCCCTCATGAAAGTCACTCCCATGATCAAGGTGTTGCAAGATCTTCAAGTGATGACGATTTTATTGTATTATCACTTGCTTGGCTTATCACTCTCACTACCCAAAACACATCATACTTGATACTGTCAATTTTCAAAATAAAGGTTCATCCTTGTTTACAATTCTTGCACTTTTCATATATTTAATGTTTAATATATTTAATGTATTATTCTTTAGGTGTTGTCAATGTTACTGTGAAAATGCCATCGCCACCTCATCAGAGGTCACCCTCACCTATATTTTCAATTGAAATGTCAGAAACATGTAGCATGCAAACATCCTCTAGTGCACGTCATATTGGCCCGTCCACCATTGGTAGATCCCTCTTTTGCTCTATCTTTTGTCATGTGTTTATTTCCCTTCAAGCATTCTTTCTTGAATTCTTATGCCATTTCATAGTGGATTCATTTTTTGCAGGAGGAGATGCACATGAGGATGTGCCAGATGTGACTACTGCTAATAACATACCATCATTTCCTGGATCTTCTTGTATTGCTAGTATGGGAACGTTGCAGGCCACATTGGTGGTGAGCGACGAAGAAATGCTTCCCTTAAAGATACAAAAGGTTCCAGGTACTTTAAAATTATTATTATATATACTCTAATTGTAATTTACTTTATGATCACTCGTTTTCGACTAATGATCCCATGAATTTTTTGCAGGCAATGATATTTTCTATAAACATCTTAGTGACACTACATTGCAGATATTTGGGCCCACCATACATAAAAGGTGGTACATCATATGTGAACTAACCCTAATCCACTTTTGATTTCATATCATTGCTGGAATAGTTTACCTTTGATCCATTTCTTGAAGTGTAATAAATGTAGCTTCTGTTCATTTATGAATCTAATAGGTTTGTTTTTGCTTTAAAAGGTGGAATGACCAAGAAAAACGATTAAAAGATGAATTAACAAACCAAATGGTTGAGTGGTTTGGAAATGACACCTTTGACAAAACCAAGCTCCTTGAAAAAGTTGGCACATATCTAAAGTATGTGAGGGACCAATACAGGACCCATTTGGAGAGGAACCTAAAGTACGAGCGCCCCCCCATGATTCCAGAGAGGGAGTGGAAGGACTTGATTTTGGATGCCAAGGAGAGAATTGAAAGGAAAAAAGGAAATACACCACTAGATGCTAGAAGAAGGTATGGGATACTATTCAGAATGTAATTATGTACTAATTAATTACTCTTTATATTTATATAATCTAACATATTTCAAACTTTTTATAGACTGAGTGACACATCAAAGGCAACCAAGCAAAAATGCAGGGCTCTGAATTCAATAGAGCACCCACAGAAGATGACAAGAGAATTGCCTTCCAGCAAGGCTATTCAGTCGTGGCTGATCGACTACGAGAATTGAGTGGGCATACACAACATTCGAGTGCATTCGTCACACAGGTAAATATGCTAAATGGAAGTTGTTTCAAATTGAATACTTTACCAATAATCTAATTGATGTTGAGTTCCAACATAAAGTGACTATATTTTTTTTAAATAAGCAAGCAATGCTAACAATGTGCATGTCATTGGAATGCAACCTGCTAATTGTGAAATGCCACCTACACATGAAGGTACGGATGTCCATCCCAGTAGTGGAGGTATTCATTTGCTATTCAAATTTATTTATTTAGCTATTAATACAATTAAACATCTTAATTTGTAATTAGAGTATTAATTAATGTAACCTTTTTTATTAATATTTTAGAGCATGTAGTCGGTGGTGAGCAAGTGGAGCATGATCTAGGTACACAACCTCAAGAACATGATGTTCCCCACTCAGGTAAAGAGGACCATTGTTATTGCTTTAAACAAATATAATTGCAATTGGTGTTCAGCATTAATGTAACCTTTATTATTTCAACTCCATATGATCTAGAGGGTGTTCAACATGTTGAGGTTGAGGCTACACAAAATGATGTGGCCCCATCAGGTAAAGAGCACAACAATTATGTTCTCTAAATTAATGAAATACTTATAACAATAATAATTTTTTTTTTTGAATTTAACCCTTTTCTTTGTTATTGCAGAGGACCCCCCTTCGCTTTAGCGTCCTCATCCTCAGTATAGGACTAGGCATACATTGAGATCATGAGCAGTTGGCAGAACATCTGTAGAGGGGGGAAATGATGAAGAAATTGATGTTCCACTTAGTCTTTTCATAGCTTCAAAGAAAAAACAAAGAAAGAAATGATTGTAATCTAACTTATTTGATAATGACTGATTTTTATGTGTTAGTGAATGTAATTATGTGCTAATTAATGGTTATGGATGATATGTGTTAATTAATATTGATGAATGTTGCATGTTAATTAATGTTAATCAATGTTATGTGTTAATGAACGTTATGTGATATTAATGAATGAATTCTATATTTTATTAATGGTAGAAAGAAAGAATGAATGAATATTATAAGATGTTAACGGGGAATTTAGAGTGATGTTAGGGGGGGGGGAGGGGCCAAATGAGCTTCCACCTTCACGTGGTTGGCCCTGTTAAGTAGAGAATATTAAACTATTATCAAAACCAAGCGAAGCTCAACAAGGTAACACACTTTTCAATATTTCATTATGTTGCACAGTTAATCTTATTGAATAATGTATATTGAATCTTAATTGCAGGGTCCAACAGAGCCAACACAAACAACAACACCACAAGTTGTTGGGTATAATGAACTCCCATATTGTATTGTCTATACACGAACAATATGAGTTGCTTCTAGTGTTGATATCCAAGGTGGGACTGCAAAAGTTATGAATATGCCTCATCCTTGTAAGATTTTTTATTACTTGTTTGTATTGAATATGCCTCATCCTTGTAAGTATTTTTACTACTTGTAAGTCATGAATATTGCTCTTTAGTTGATTAAAATTAAATGAAAATCTTTAATGAATACACAAAACTATATACACATGTAGGCGCACCATGGTTGAGATGGTCCAACTCCCTAGTCTCACTCTACGACTAAGCTCATGCCATATCTAAATCAAAGACATCTCAAATACATGGTCGGTGGAAAGCTGCAAAATGCCATTTTCATACATAAGCAAGACATACACAATTGGGCACAATCACCAAGAGAACGGTAAAAAGCGTGTTTGAGATTGTATCATGGATGCTTTTAAGGATTGTATCATGGATGCAAAAAATCTCTTCATTAATCCTTGACTCATGATTGCTATAATACTTCTTTAGACTTCTCATGTCATTTGTTGCACTTCTTCACTATTTTGGACTGAGTTTCAACTATGTATTTACCTTGACTTATGATTGTACCTAGCTTTGTCCTATCTTTGTAAGCTTCCTCTTTGAATTGTGGTTGTAGCTTTGATAATACCTTTTTAATGTTGCACTATTTGTAAGGAGGACAACTCCTAATGCATGTTGCAAATTGTGTTCTAGTGACTGAGACTAAACTTTTTGTACTTGGTGTTTTTTACTAGTTGTCATAACCTCTGACTTTGATGCTTGTGCCTTAATAGAACTAGATGTTTCTTGTATGCATACTTGGTCAAGGACTGCATTATGATACTATAGGGCTATAAACTAAGATTATTTATTGTATTGAGTTGCACATTTGACATGAGTTGCCTTATGACTGCTATGCCTCTTGAGGTAATAAGGTGTTGTTCTTGTCAAGTTTTGAAAATGCTGCAACAATAACATGTTATTTGTTGTTAAGGTTTGAAAAGACCTTTTAGAAACTTATACCCTGCTCTTTTTCACTCAATAGACTTTATTATTGTCATTTTATTTGGTACTAGGTATGACTGCCTAATGGCTTTACTGTAGACTACAATCTCTCTAGAGTGTAGTTTCTGAGTGTTGTTGTTCTATACTTGACCATCTATTAGGAAAACATAGCTTGAAATGTCCAAAACAATTAATGAATGTGTTGGGTCTCAAATCAACAGATTGGATAGGTTCTAACGAAATGCCAACTCCTATGATCAAACCCTCCAATTGACTTGGCCAACTTATAGAGTGAACCTACTTGGTTACTAACTCTCTCACTTTAGGCTCTGCAGGACCTAGGCGGGTATACCTACTCACTAGTTGTTTTCAATGACTAATGCTTTTTATAGAAGATTAAGTATCTTGATCTGATTTCTTCTGTAGTTGTTTTCAATGTAGTTTTCTTCTATTTTATCGATATCACTTTTTCAATGAGAATGCTTCTTTCGGTGAATCTTCTTTATCTTGCATCGATGATATTGTTTCTTCTGGTTATATCCTTGAAGACCTTTTCTTGTCGATGAGAACCATCTCCACTTTCCTTGATATCTTTTATCGATGGAGCTACTGTCTTCGATGAGTCCTTTATGAATTTCATCGGCGTTTTCTTTCTTCGATGCCCTTTTTATATCGATGAGACATTGCTAGGTCTCATCGATACTGTTTGAATCTTAGATACTTCGATAGAATGCTTTTAGACTTGTTCGATAACTTATGGGTTATTACGGTATCAATGAAAATGATGATTTCTTCCAAAGAGAGATGGCTTCTATCGATGAAACCATGTGTATCAGAGACATGCCTTTTAGTCTCCTTGAAACTCATTCTCATCGAAATCTTTTTGTTGTTTGTCGGGTTTCATGTCAAAGAGACTTTGGACTTCGGTGACTTATTTTGTCCTCCCATTGAAACCCATATCCTTATCGATATCATTCATCAATGTAGTTTTCTTCTGTTTTATCAATATCACTTTTTCAATGAGAATGCTTCTTTCAGTGAATCTTCTTTATCTTGCATCGATGATATTGTTTCTTTGAAAACCTTTTCTCATCGGTGGGGGCCACCTCTGCTTTCTTCGATACCTTTTGTTGGTGGGACCATCCCTTTCGGTGAGTCTTTTTGCACTGATAGTGTTATATCCTCAAAGACCTTTTCTTGTCGAAGAGAACCATCTCCACTTTCCTCGATATCTTTTATCAATGGAGTTACTATCTTCGATGAGTCCTTTCTAAAGTTCATCGATATTTTCTTTCTTCGATGCCCTTTTTATATTGATGAGACATCACTGGGTCTCATCGATACTATTTGAATCTTAGATACTTTGATAGAATGCTTTTAGACTTGTTCGATAACTTATGGGTTATTACGGTATCAATGAAAATGATGATTTCTTCCAAAGAGAGATGGCTTCTATCGATGAAACCATGTGTATCAGAGACATGCCTTTTAGTCTCCTAAAAACTCATTCTCATCGAAATATTTTTGTTGTCCATCGAGTTTCATGTCGAAGAGACTTTGGATGTTGGTGACTTCTTTTGTCCTCCCATTGAAACTCATATCCTTATCGATATCATTCATTGATGTAGTTTGCTTCTGTTTTATCGATATCACTTTTTCGATGAGAATGCTTCTTTTGGTGAATCTTCTTTATCTTGCATCGATGATATTTTTTCTTTGAAAACCTTTTCTCATCGGTGGGGGCCACCTTTGTTTTCTTTGATACCTTTTGTTGGTGGGACCATCCCTTTCGGTGAGTCTTTTTGCACCAATAGTGTTATATCCTCGAAGACCTTTTCTTGTCGATGAGAACCATCTCCACTTTCCTCAATATCTTTTATCGATGGAGTTACTGTCTTTGATGAGTCCTTTCTGAAGTTCATCAGCATTTGCTTTCTTTGATGCCCCTTTTATATCAATGAGACATTGCTGGGTCTCATCGATACTATTTGAATCTTAGATACTTCGATAGAATGCTTTTAGACTTGTTCGATAACTTATGGGTTCTTATGGTATCAATGAAAATGATGATTTCTTCCAAAGAGAGATGGCTTCTATGATTTAATTTCTCAAATCAAGATATTTTACTTAATTCAGATTTGATGCTCAATAGAATGACTACACTATCACCAATCTATCTTGAATATTTGACTACTCTTTACATTATGATTATGACTGTCATGATATTTCATGAGATTGCTCTATCCCCATATGAAACCCTTTGTTCCCACAAATCAATGCTTTGAACTTGACTACAACTTTATAGTGATCACTCTCTTTGTACAATAAGCTTGCTACTTTCTCAACTTTTGATATATTGGAGGCTCCTAGGATGGTTTCTATCTTATAGTCACAATACCTTGCTATATTTTTCAGCTATTCTATATTTATTTGTTTTCTACTCTTAACTCATAGTTTAACCAAATATGGTTCATCTTGGAATCAATGCACATCGGTTATAATCAAATTATATCAGTCTCCATGGTTGCAAGACCTGAAGAAGGATTCTTATCATCGATTAGATGCATAGTTTTGGGAATATAGAAAGACAAAAAAATATATTAGAACCGTATATTTTGTTGAGTCATAATATGATGTGTTAATTTAGCTAAATAAGGGAACCAATGTTGTATTAGGTTTAATTCCATGATGACATTTGAAGCTTGTTAGAGATAGGGGATTTGTAGTAGTTGGCTTGTTAGTTTATGTCATAATCCCATGAAGGTCCTTGTAAACCGTTAATGTCAGTAGACATGAGACTATTATGTAACTAATTGGATTAGCTAAGCCTAGAAGTTCTATAACCAATGAATCAACTGACTCAAGTGTATGTTAATTATCTTATGATGGTCATTTATGACTGTTATTCTTAGTAGACATTAAGTAGTTCGCTAGATAGTTGGTTAGTAAACCAGTGAGTTAGTTGGCTCAAGTGTATGTTATTGATCATATGATGGTCGTTAATAACCATTATTGTTAGTACACATTAAGCAGATGGCTTGTTTAGATGGTTGGTAACTAGTGAGTTTGTTGAGCTCAAGAATTGGATGTACAAGTTGAGCAAGGGAAGTGAACACTAACAACGCATTGGTGCTTGCAATGTTAAAATTACTCAAAATTGAAACCAATAAACTATTGAAAGTAAACCAGAAGACAACACAAAATCTAGGCTCAAAAGTTCATAGTTTGTATATTGATATTAATTTTGAAAAGTATTACAAAACTCAAAGTATTCTCCATAAGACTAGAAAATCCCAGATATATTTCTGCAGAGTTTTCTTACAAATTCTTGCGATCCCCCTTTTCATTAGTCCTGGTATCCATTTATATAATCATGGATGCATACAAGCTTCGGACCCCTTTTCAAAAAGAGTTTGTTACAAACTGAAAATACTCCCCAAGAAATGGTTACAAGTCTTTTTCAGCATCTTCGACCTCTTGCACTTTTTGCTCAGTTGCAACCTCTTGTAACTGCTCTAGAGCACCTTCTTCCTACACTGCATATTTTTTGGACCACTCTTGAAAAACATCATCGGTAGGCCATGAGTAGCCAATAATCTTTTTCTTCAGCTTTAATAGCTTTTCCCAAGAGTTCCTTATTTTCCTCACTTTTGACTCCAAGAAACCATAATGTGATTTGATCTTTCCTATTTCCTCAATTGTTTTAACAAACAGTGAGGTGTCATCTTTATTGATTATTTCATTTACCCTTAGAGAAAGATTAGCTCCTAACTCATCTAGCCATACCTGTTTGTCCTTTATCTGATTTTGGTTGACAAAACCTCTAGGAAACAGTTCAAATTTGTGCTTAGTATACTCTTTTCTATATAAATTAGCCTTCCTTTCTACATTGGCTTTCCCTTCTGCCAGCTTTGTCAAACCTTTAGTCAATTCACATGTGGATTTGATAGTGGCATTAGATCCAGCTTCATCATAAGATACACACATGAATTCTAAATCTACTTCCCTCGAGATCCACTTATTTAGAATAGGCTCTAGAATGGCCTTGTCCTCATTTAACTCACAAAGAGTGTCAAAAATTCTCATCATATTGATATGTACCATGGGAGCATCAATGGTATCAAAAAAACTCAAAATTGTAGCCTTTATCTTCTCCTCATACTTATTTGCAAATAAGGCCTGAGCTTGTTTCAACTTTTCCAATTCATGTTGATAAGTCTCAGCTGGTTGAAAACCAGAAGGCATAGGAGAAGGAGGGAATTCTATGATGGGACTAGTAGGTGGGGGCCTTGCTGGAGAAGAAGAAATTGCCAAGGTAGAGGACTCACCTCCTTGGTATTGTCCCATCAGCTGACTTTGAAGTTTGGCAATGATAATGTCCTTGCTGGCTACCTCCTTTTTGGCTTCATTATAAGCCTTTAAAATTGTTTCCAACCTAATTTGGAGATCAGCCTTTTCTTTTGCTTCCTTCTCTACTACTACTACATTGAACTTAGCAGTCTCTAAAACAATACTAGTTGCTTCCACTACCCCTGTATCTTGAACTCTTCTGACTATCATAGCTCCTAGAAGGTTAGACTGTGAGGTATCTTTCCTTCTTCTACCTTCATCTCTTTTAAGGGACCACATAACCAGAGAAGTGTCATCTTTGATGAATACCACTCCCTTCATTGGCTTAGTTTCCTTTCTGACCACTTCAAGAACCAATGCATCAGCTATATCCCATTCAGGGAGGATTAGCACACTAGCCTTATCCACCATCTCTCTTCCAGCCTCAGGAGTGATAGCTTTGAACTCAGCCATCATTTCTTGTTTAACCTCTTCCTCCACTTGGGCTGCATCCTTGAGAGACTATTCATTTACCCTTTGCTCACATCTGATCTTGAATTGATCAATATTTTGCTTCCATAGAAACTGCATAAAAGATCCTCATGTGACAAAATTGTTGTCAGCTAGGAATTCTTCACTAGCTTTTTTGACAGTAATGTCCAATTCTTTTCCCTGTAGCTCACCATCAGTTACATCCATTTCAGCATAGGGTGGCTCTTCTGGAATTCCTTCTTGAGTCTCATTGTAGGTGTAGGCAATTTCACCCAGACTCCCCAATTGTATCAATTGCTCAGCCACCGCTTGCTCATCTCCTATATGAATAGGGGACTGAGATGGAGAGTACTGAGGGTCATCAGTTTCAAATTCATTACCTATCCTCTACCTCTTAGGTGAATCCTGAATCTCAATAGTATCTTCAATGGCCCTTTTCCCTCTAGAAGTAGAAGGTTCACCTATTACTGGCATCATTACAATATACTTAGATCTCTTGTGCATTATATAATTACCTGGTGGAATAGAATTAGCAAAGGCAAGCTTGGCTAGGACCAATTTAGCCCTATCGGGATCATTCTGTATTATGTCTTCTCTTTTTTCCTTCAGGGTTTGCATTAAATCTCCAAAATAAAGAATTAAGAATTTAACCTTTTCTTCAAAAGGGGTAAAACTAGAGAGAGGATCATAACTAGAATCAAATTGATGGATAAAGTCAAGGGCTCTTCTGTATGCAATCCACTTCTCCTTCCTCAACTCCTGCTCATCTAGACTAAATTCATTCCTGATCAAATTTTTGGGGAATTGGAATTGGTGAGGCCTAATTTTACAAACTTCTCTCTTCCTGAACATGTCGTTGAAGAAATCTTCAAGGTCAACACACCTTGACACTGTAGTTGATAACATTATAGTTTAAATAATTCTTCAAAATACTTCCATCCACCTTTGGTAATTACAAAATGATGAGCCATGGTGATGGTTGGGAAAATTGTCCCTTTACCCCTGTTAGTTAACTCGGCCTCCTGCACTCCTCCAATCTATCTTAATACTTCTACAATCCCTATCTTTAATGGAACCTGATAGGGTAGTAGATAAGGGGTACCCCTAAATCCAAACACTCTAAAAATAGTAGAAATGGGATATAGATACATATCTCCCCAGTTATGAACAATCTTGATATCCTCTGCAAATTCTTTGTGCCTAAGGAATTCCAAAAGAGCCTTGGGAATCCTAGGGTTTTTTGCACACAAGAGAACTCTAATTTTAGATGCAAAGCATCTATCAAACTTCAGATAACTTGCATCCTCTCTATCCCAAGATAGAACAGTACTCCACAATTGCACTGTCATCTCCTCTTTATCCTTGACCTTAACTAGGTCCATCTCTTTTGCAAAATAATCAGCCCCTTTGAATAGAAACATATGCATCAACAAGGAATACCATCCAAATGGCTTGTCTACCATACCATTCTTAATTCCTACTAAGCCTGCATGGATAGCATCAAAGAGGAAAGGAGTGAAGTCAAATGTTATGGCCAAGGAAGGGTTCAAAATTTGGGCAATCATTAACATATAATGGACAGGCATGTTTTTCTCAGCATCTTCTCCAAAAATTTGACATAGTGTCCAGTACATACCCTTAGCTCTCAAGGTAAATAAAGTTAGGGAAAATGGCTCTATTGTGCTAGGGCCTACAACTGTTAATCCCCCTATTTTGACAAAAAATTCTCTCAACGGGCCACTCCTAAGATGATCTCTTTGGGCATTGTAAACTTGGGTTAATGCCTCAAAATCAATAGGCTCAAGGTAGTTGGAAGCTTCACTAAGCTTGAAGACATTCCTAAATTCATCATCTTTGATTTCAACAAGGGCTGATCCCTTTATGTTTCTAATGCATCTGGCAGCAGGGTCATAATTCTGTGCAATTATGGTCAACAGATCTACATCCATGAAAACACCTGGGACCACAAGCTTCCCTACATCTAAATTCCAGATACTATTCATAGGGGAAGGGGCATGTCTCTAACCAAAACCCACTTTAAACAAACTGAGACCGGATATCCCTATTTCATGGTCCCTCAACCAATTTCCTTTATCATATAAACCATCCCCAATTTTCAAATGGGGGTTTTTTGGCACTAACTCATTGGCCCTAGCCCCGACATTGGTTGACATGGTTAACTGCTCAAGAAAGTCATCACAAATATTTCAGTCCTGGTAATTTACCTGCCCTATTAATTCTCTTCTGGGTCCCATTTTAGGAGTATGCAACTAAGCCAATTATCAATCAAAGCAATTTTCTAGCAGGACAAGACCACAATTCAACAATCTTTAAGCAATGGGTAAACAAAGAGCAAGAGAACCTAATTTCGGTTTGCAAACTTCTGCTCTGCACCAGCTCTCTCTACAACTTCTTCTATGAAATGATACCCTCATTCAATTGATGTGGGGATATATACGGTAATTTGGCTCCTTAAATACGACATTAACACTGCACGCTTCGGCCATCCCTTCAGAATTGAATTCATGAAAGAATTCAAAAAATTGGCTCCAACGGATCAAAACTGCTCTGAGTATTTTTCATTTTGCTCTTTCGTTGTTTCACAGAGCATAAAGCTCTTGCATGTTCATCTAGAAAAAAGATGCCAATCATTGGATCAGATAGAACCCACTAGACATGGGCCCTCTGAATTAGTGCCATTCACTTTGGCATTCGATCCCTCTTGAACTGACGTGTCAACTTCCTACTCGTTGAAAGACTTCAGTGGGATCCACTTCTAAAATTCCACCTGTGCCTGACAGGTCACCTCTTTGTCTTCAGTTTATATCATTCTATTTTTTGGGCCCACCACTTGGTTGCCAAGTTTGTTCTTTGTTTTATGTGATCTGGAGGACATGTGTAACCTTTTGATTTACGATCCCTACCTCCTGGACTACTCACTTGGAATGCCATGTCATTTCGCCACTTCACGAAAACTAACTCTCGAGCATCTTTGGGTTGCAAATCAATGTAGGCCATTGATTATTCTCTGAACCACTCACTCTTTACTCGTTAGAAAACCCACTGGCTTTTGGGACCCACCACAACCTTTCGCTATTTTGCAATAGTTAAAACACGTGCGCTTTGATCTCATGAAATAATGAGGGCCATCCGATCAAATAGAACATGATCAGTCTTTAATCTTCAGAAGAAGCTTGGATGTTGGGCCCACCAAACCCTTTCGCTATTTCGTAGAAGGGTAAAACTTAGTTATCTTTATCTTGCGAAACAATGTGGGGCGTCAGATCTCAGGGACTTGCATTGTTGTTACTCTTTCTACTAACCACTTCACTCGGGCCCACCATCTTTTTGCCATTTCATAACTTGTAAACCAGGAGCATCTTTAGGTTGTGAATCAACATAGGTCGTTGATCTCTTTCCAAACCGATTGCCCTTTAGCCAAGAAAGAAGTCCTCGTCGCTAGGTCCCACCAAACCTTTTCGCTACTTTGCGATAGGTAACTTTCGGGCATGTTGAGTTCACGAATCCACGTGGGCCATCCAATTGACTGAGAGTTGCACAACAATTACAAGGCCCGATAGTCATTAGAAAAAGCAATTTAAAGGTGAATAAAAATTAAAACATTTAAAAGGACCGCCTAGGTAAAAAACAACGAGGGGAACACTTTGCATGACAAAAGGACCCATTACTTAAGTGAATAAAGTAACACGGAAATAAATTATAAGGGTTTTTTTTTAGACATTTTGAAAGTGATTAAACCTAAACCCTAAACCCTCTTTAGGACCCAAAGCAACAGAAGTCACAAGGCCATACCAGACCCAAGAATTTCATATACTTAGCCAATTATGGAAAAGAATACCCATTTTTTAAATAGTGATAACAGTAACCT
Source organism: Cryptomeria japonica (assembly GCF_030272615.1). Taxonomy (NCBI): domain Eukaryota; kingdom Viridiplantae; phylum Streptophyta; class Pinopsida; order Cupressales; family Cupressaceae; genus Cryptomeria; species Cryptomeria japonica. The sequence continues at coordinate 854,249,997 of NC_081414.1, forward strand.
CTGAACCTTTATCTCTTCCCTCAAAAATGAAACTTGCCATTTGAATTCCTTTCTCATATTGATTAGCTTAATAATATTTGTTCAATGTTTTTTATCATTAAAAGATTACCTTCCTTTTAGATAAATTAGTTAGATTCTTATTATGTTGAAGAACATTTAGTTAGTTTTCTCCTTCAACTGAAGTAGTTATATTTTATTTTGAAATGCTCAATTTTTTATCTTAATATAGATCACAATTTATTTTCTTTAAGTATAGAATTAATGGAATATTACATATGGTATCAGAGCAACCAAGTTCGACATTGAACCTTAGGCTTTCCACCTATAAACAAAACTATATACATATGTAGGCGCACCATGGTTGAGATAATATGCATGCGCACTATATACAAAACTATATTCGCAAGCAAATATTTTATTCAAATCCACAATATGAAACACAGAGTTTTACTGGAAGAACACAAGTAACCTTATCTCCTTTAGATAATATCACAAGCAACTGCCTACAGAAAGATGCAGTAATCCACAACATATACACAAAGGAAAGATGACTGATTATATTATGTATGTTCACAAAATGGTACAATAGTAAGCCTGAGGCTATATTCTACTTCTTCTCTAATGATCCTTATTGTTACAAAAATTCCCTCATTTATATGAGGGTATACATTGTCACCAAGCGTCGTGGTTTTTCAGCACATAACTATTAATTAGCACTTTTGTTAACAAACTGGAAAATAAACAAGTTCAACATTCCTATGTGTTCAATGTACTTATCATCTTTATACATTAGAATGTCATTATTTAGTGTCCTCATGTCGCTTTCTATCTGGAAATGATTGGATAGAATATTGTTAACACAAATTGACAAATCTTTGTCTCGATCCAACTCTGCTACTGCTCGATTCTTCTCATCACTGAACTCTTGTTTCCACTATTCCAATGATACTAACTCACCATTACTATAAAAAGAGGACACCCTAGGGGTATTCCCATCGTCCAGCCTCTGATTCTCTTTCCTTAATTGATTTGTCAATTCATCATGGGACTTCAAGTGGGCCTCGGCTTCAATTTTCTCACCTAGATTCATCAGGCTATTGTCATTCATGAATCCTTCCAACCGAGACCTAAGCCTTTCATGCTCTTTCATAGCTTTGATTGTTCCAGTGTATGTCTTCCAATAGATTTCTGCAACCTACATCATACTTTTGAATCTATGGTCAACGACCTCAAGAACTAACTTATCCATCTATTATTGTTCCTTTTGTTAGTTGCCAAGATGTCTTTTCGGCCTTGTTCCTCCAATACATAGCATCTGTCAAGGCATCCATGGCATCTTTGTCAAAACCATATGTCATCCCTATTTGACTGGTACCTGTATCAATCTGAAGCAATCTTGCTTGTAGCCTCTGTTTTTCTTCATTGGTTTTCTCATATAGGCTTTTATATGTATAATTTTCTTAGACCAGAAACTCTATCTGATCTTGGTTTAGTTTAGCGACATCCAAATTTAGTTTGGCAGTTGTTCTAGGGTCAGTCTTTCCAACCTATTGCACCATCAAATGTCCAAAAGCTTCTTCTGTATCAACCAATATAGGTCTTTAATCTTTGGGATAGATAGCCCACTGTAGATGAGCCTTTTGATCTAGATCATATCCTGGTCCTCTAAAGAGTTTATCAATCTCTTTTGGCATCATTTGCCTACTTGGGTCTTGTTTCTTGAGGAATTCATCAAACAACAAGGCAGAGTTCATGTCCCATCCAGAGTATAATAGCACACCAGCTTCCTTAAGCGATTGTCTTCCCTTCTGAGGTGTCATTTCTCTCATCACAAGATCCATCTCCTCTTGTAACTTTTGAAGTTGCTACTCTTCTTCACTATTTCTCATGTTATTCCTAATTTGAGATCCTTTATGTTGATAAAGGAATGTGGTGAACTCCTTGGAAGCAATGAAGTCACTATCAACAATGAAATCCTCATGCTCTAGGAATCTGATATCAGCCACTTCTCGGACATTCAGTTGTCCTGTTGCCAAGTCTATCAGTGTATACTCTGCATAACCAGGGGGGTAATCCTCTACATAACTAGGGAGGTAATCCTCTCGAGGAGTGAATGGAACAATGCCAGATGTGGAAGCAGGAGACATATGAGTCAAAGGCTCTATATTCCTAATAGTATCAATGTAATCCCTAAAAACATGAGGCGGGACTCCCTCAAGTATTTCCAATTCATTCTCCACAAGTTTGTTGGACAACTCTAAGGGGTCTTCAATCTTTTGTAGCACGTTCTCATCCATTTTCCTTCTATAAAGCTTACATTTATAAGCCTGCATTGCTTTCTCAAACTTTATTTGCTTCACTTTGGCCTCTTCTCTGCCAATGTTCTTAATGAGGTCATCCATTAGGTAAGATTTATGCTATCCATCCTTCATCTTTTGTGATGACTGGGCTATCCTTATGTATCCTTCAAGATCAAAATTGGGCCTTGGATCCCCCATAGCCATGCCATAATAATCCAATTTTGACTGCAGCAGGCCATAACTCTTTGAACTTTTCACAATAAAATCTGAACTCACTATTGACAGTTGCCTCACAATTTCCAAACAAGCCACTCTATTAGAGACTATAAGTGGTAGTAAGTATGGTCTCCCTTCGAACCCGTATACCCTAACTTGTGTGCAATCTGAAAAACAATACCAATCTCCCCAATTGTGTTCAATTGAGGGATCTTTAGCGAAATCTTTTGGTCTTAGGAATCTTTGAACCTCTGGTTCAAGGGCATGATCGCATGGGCATCCCAACAGTCTATATAATGGCTTGACAAAGAACTCCTCAAAATTCCAATATTGATTATTCACATACTTCTGGTCCCATGAAGAAACCCATAGTTGCACTGGTTTTCTCATTCCAGCATTGTCATGTGTCCTGACACATAACTCTTCTGGCCATAACCCTTCATCTTGGCCCACATACAATAGCATATGCATAAGTAAGGAATAATGCTTGAAATGAACATTGATGACATCCCCCTTTAACTTTTCTAACCCATGATTCAAAACCTCAACCAAATAAGCAAAAAAATCAAAGAAACGGGGGTCCTTAGACTGCAAATTGGCACAAATGACCATGGCTGCAATATCCATCAAAGGATGGGCTTTTATCCCTAGCACTTGGGAAACACAATAATAGGTATACTTGAAATATGGATGGAAAGAGTTGACATCATAGGGAGCTTTGTCATCCTGACCTAGTGGCACTAAGGACCCTGCATTCCTAGGTCTATGTATAGGGAGTCTCCACATTTTGTAAATGTGTTCTAGGTTAAAATATTCACTTGTTAACTTCTTGAGGTCAATCAATTCTTCAAATCCCCAATCCAACTTGAACACAGTGTCAGTAACCTCCTTTGTGATTGCAAGAATTGGCTCACCCATGTAGTTATATATGGTCCTAGTTTTAGGGTCATAATTGTTTGCCAATGTCTTCATGAACTCCACATTCATGAATACATTAGCTACAGCTAACCTTCCTAAGTTCAATTGCCATAAATTGTTGATAGGTTGAGGGGAAACTCTTCTATTGTACCCATATATGAATAATTCATACCCTCTCAACTTTGTCCATATGTCTCCAAGATCCTCAAACCGATCCTCTAGGCCTTCCTCATCAGCTCTAATCTTCTTGGACCTCAAACTGGATGATGGACACTGGTCAATCAGGTCCTAGGCCAAAGAACTCCCTTCCCTTTTCTGTCTTTTAGGTTTTTCTTCTGCAGCGATAGGTTCTTTTCCCTTTCTGGTCTTATTAGTTTTAGATGATGATTCCATTTGAATTTTGAAAAACAAGTATGTGTGCAAACAACTTACTTGGAATTACTGAGCTTTATCTGTGAATTCACCCAATTCCTGCTTTTAGTTCATCGCCTGTGAATTCCTTAATGTTGTGTCCTTTGATGGTTGATCCACTACTTATGGCGTATTTAATCAGTTAGTAATGGCACTTTGGACAACGGTCACTCAAGCACACGTTTGAATTTAATGGCAATGTGATCTTCCCTGGGATTTGTTTATGATTTTTGTGGCAATCAATAATCATTTCGATGAGGATATGTCTTTTGATCATTTGTTTCTTTAGTCCATCGATCTCTTTGTTTCTATCGACAATACTTTTTCTTCGAATATTACTTCGATCAAGTATTTTTTCCCTTCATTGAAATACTATATTCGATCAGTATGGCTATCTCCTCATCAAAACATATCTGATATCCATCGGGTCTTATGTCGAAGAAACCTTGGGCTTCAGTGTCCTCTATTTTTCCATCAAAATACTTCTTTCATTGATATCACTATGCCCCATCAATGAATGAGTCTATTATCTCACCAAAGCTTTTCTTTATTTTCCTTTATCATTCTTCACCGATAAAGTTACATCGGCAAAACCACGCATATCGAGAACATGCCTTTTAACCTCCTCGAATCCTATATCCTCATTGATATCTTTTATCTATGTAGCTTCCTTTTGTCTAATCGATATTATTCTTTCAATGAAAACGCTCCTTTCGGTGGGTCCTTTTTATGTTGCACCGATAGTATTATTTCCTCAAGAACTTTTCTCGTCGATGAAGACCCTCTCTGCTTTCTTCGATATCTTTTGTCGATTAAGTTTAACCTCCTCGAAACCTATATCCTCATCAATATCTTTTATTGATGTATCTTCTTTTTGTCTGATCAATATTATTCTTTCAGTGAAAACGCTCCTTTTGGTGGGTCCTTTTTATGTTGCACCGATAGTATTATTTCCTCGAGAACTTTTCCCGTCGATGAAGACCCTCTCTGATTTCTTTGATATCTTTTTTCGATGAAGTTATTATCTTCGGTGAGTCCTTTCGGCATTTCCTTCCTTCGATGGATCTTTTATATCAATGATAATTATTATTTTTTTTATAAAAATGATAATCATCAGAATTACAACGAATACCAAGCTTTCGACTGATGACTTCTTTGACTGTTGGCAGAGTCCATTAGATTGTCAAATTTCTGACGAGCATGGCATTGTCGACCAATCCGACGCCGAGTTTTTGATGGTGGATTTTTTCGACACTTCGATGAAAAATTCATCGAAAATCTGACAAATGGCCGTCGAAAATCAGCTCGGAATGTACTAGTGTGCCGAAGAAGGGGTAGCTTCTCTGTTATTTGGAATGATTGTCTTAGATTTTGGTCTCAAGTTATTGTAGTATATAAATGGATTAGGATAACCATTAACTATTACTTCAACTCCATTGTGAGGAAACTTAATGCATTGGTGGTATGTAGATGGGATTGCCCTCATCTCATGAATCCAAGGATGTCCTAACAATATGTTGTATGTGAGATCTAGGTCTAGAACTTGATGAATCACATCTTTTGTAACTAGCCCAACTTTGAGAGGCAAGGTGACTATGCCTTTGGATGAACACTCTTCATCATCATATGCCTTGATGGTAATTTTATTTGTAGCATTCACAACTTTGTCTGAGCATTCCAATTGTATTATTGTGTTTAAAGTACATATATTGAGACCTGCTCCTCCATCTATCAGAACTTGTTTTATTTGATGTTTGTGTAGGAAGGCTTCAATGTGTAAAGGTGCATTATGTGGTTGGCTCACAAAGGCATCGCCAGCTTTTGTGAATGTAAGGGAGTGTGGAACGGAAAGGTATCCCACCATGGCTTGAAACTGGTCCACGTTCAGATCAATGGGGACAAAAGTGCCTCTCAAAGTTTTGTCAAGAATGGCCTTATGTGCAAGGGATATTGGTAAGATCTCAAGGATTGAAATAAGTGTGGGTGTCTTCTCTAACTATTCTACAAGGTCATACTCAAGTTTGGTTGATGAGGAAGCGGTGTTTTTAGCTGGAGCACCTTGCAAAGTGAATTTACCTTGACAAGTTGTAACATTACATGCAGAGGTAGGTTCGGAAGAAGATCCAATGCCTTTTAGGACAACCTTGGGTCTTTGCATAGAATTCAGACATTTTTTCCTTGATGATAATGGTAGAGACATAATTGTCCATTGAAATGTGATTGATAGTTGAATCATAGTTATAAGATGCTCTGTGTTGGCACTATAAACTCTAATGAGAATTGAAGGTGCTTTCATTGATGGAAACCTTGTGGATACCTTCAAGCAACCTTGTGGCATTGATCTGGTAAACCATTGGTAGGCACAGGCACTAGCAGGCACCGACACTGATAGACACTTCACTGGTAGTGACAACAATGTATACTGGCACCCCAGCCAACAGAAACAAACTTTTGTTTATTGCATTTAATTGTAAATATCTTTTGTAAAGCCGACATGGAATATTCTAATAGACTCATATATGTATGAGATCTTGGAAATAATTTTGATATAGAAGATGGACAAGGTAGAAGTGATGCGCAAATATTAAGGAAAATTTTGTATAAGGTTATGGTTATAGTATGAGCTTAAACCGGTACTAAACCTAGCATAGAAGATGCTAAATTGTAGTAGTACATTATATTTGATTCTCATAATCCATTTTGTAATTCAGTGAGACTTACATTTTGTATTTGAGGAGTGAGATCTAGGCAGTTGGCCTTCCTGCATGTGCAAGCACCACATTGTAAGTAACAACCATTCATTGGCTAATGAGTGAATATTGTGGGTCACAAATCCCACCGAGGTTTTTCCCACACTGAGTTTCCTTGTTAAAAATCTTATGTTATGGTGTGTTTGCTATGTTGTCTTTATTGTTCCTATTTACTGCATTAATTCTTATTTATCGGTACATTGTTTTGGAATGCAAAATACTTAATAAGGTCAAATATTCGGATTATTAGTAAGATATTGATTCACCCCCCCTCTCAGTATCTTTGGGACTGTCATTAATCCTAACAATTGGTATTAGAGCCTAGTCCTCTATTTTCAAAAGCCTAACAGCTTGAGGAAGATTCTGACACCGGTACAGATTGACAAATTGAGAAAATAGTTAGAAGGAGCTCTTGCAAACTATGATGCAAAAAAGTTGAAGAATATCAAACTTGAAGATGATTTGAGGACTGCATAGGAATTCATTCAAGGACTTCAGGAGAATCTTACTATTGCTAAAAATAAAAGAAAAGAACTTCATGAGAAGATGCAGAGTGATGATGATGAAAAGGAAGTTTCTTAATGATATTGTGAACAAATTGAGGCAAGAAAACAATACTATGAGGAATGAAATGCAAGACATGACTATGAGGATTTGTAAAGACATTGAAGACAGAAAGAAGAATGAAGATGACTTGACTAGGAGACTCAATGATGCTGGAAATAAAAATCTAAGACTCAGTCATGAAAATGATATGTTGAAGACAGATCTGATTCACATGCAACATGATAAAACTGAACTTATGAGACATAAGGGAATTCTGGAAAATGAGTTGGCTACTGCAAATCAATATAAAGAAAAATTCAAGAAGAGTTCAAAAGAACTTGATAATATGCTGAAAAGTCAGAAACCTAATGGATATACTAATGGAATTGGATTTGAAGTTGGTGAAAGTTCTAGTACTGCAAACAATCATGATCACAGTAAACCGGTAAGACAACCTAATGCTTATAAATTTAATAGAAAATGCTTTAACTGTAACTAGTATGGTCATAGAGAAAATCAGTGTAGATCTAGAAACAATCAAAACATTAATGCACCCACCAGTAAATGTTCCAAATGCAACAAAATTGGTCACAATTCAGAAAATTGTAGAATAAATGTGAGATGTTATGTTTGTGGAAGATTTGGGCACTTATCTAATCAATGCAAAACACAAACCGGTATAGGATATGGAAAGGCTATTCAGAATAACAATGTGACTTGTTATGCTTGTAACAATATCAGACATATTGCAAAATTTTGTAGAGGTAAGACTTCATCGACAAATAATAAAGGACCCAGTTTGAAAGGCAAAGAGAAGGTAGATGAGGTAAAGCAAGAATTTTCAAAAAAATGGATTTGATAGTTAGATCAAAATGTTGATGAGACTATTCCTTCATTGGTAGAACAGAGTATTACTCCACCAGCAGGAGATTATTCATCCAACTGAAAAGAAACCTTTTGGAGTATTGCAACAAGTTGAATATCATGCAAGTTTACCCTCGATTGATGGTGAGAAGATATATTTCTTCTCTACCAATAGATGTGTTAAGTTTCACTTAACCGGCAAGCATTTAATGCGGTTGTTGGAAGAAAAGACATTATAAATCATTGATTTTCCCTCTTTTTCAATTCACTGAGCATTCAAACTTTCAGAGAGAAAAAATATGAGCAAAGGCATCCAAAGCGAAGAAGTGAAGCAATTTCTTTCAAGCACTCAAACCTATATCAAGCAGCTTAAAGTATTTATCAATGGCTTCCTCCTCTGATCCAGAATTTATTGCAAACCCTACTATTGTGGAAATTGTGAAATGCCTTAGGCCCAGTTTTAAGATCATTCCTGAGATAGCAAAACAAGATGATTCCATAGGTGCTTTTTCTAAAATTCCAAAAGGTGTTGCTTATGTTGAAGACCCTAAATTTTACATTCATTGCAATATCAAGGAATTAGGTTCTGAGGAAGTATTAAAAATGTTTAAAACTATTATCTGTGATTGAAATGGAAATGTAAAACCTGAACACAAGGTAATTGAAACTTTAGGTTTTGTGGAGATCTTGGACATCCCTGAATTTCCTAAGGAGGTAGTGAGGATTTTCCTTAGCAGGGTTCATGGAGAATTTCTTTGGCTAGATTCTGTTTGCAAAATCACCAAGGAAGCAATTAGGGAAGTGATAGGATTACCCGTAGCATGCCAGATAATACTAAGAAGGTACCAAATAATATTGTCATGACCTTAACAGGAACAACATATGATAGCAGATCCCTGAGAGTAAATGACATCCAGGATGTAAATGTCAGATTCATAAGCATGATCTTAGGATACAAAACCACACATGCAAACCGACTCAACTCTATTTCCAGTCTTTGCATTAAAATTTATTATGATATGGTCAATAATGATGCAAAAATAGATGTATGTGAGTGGCTACAATATGAACTGATAGATAATCTGAAAAAGATAAAAGGAGATAAGAAAGGAAATTTTTGTTTTGGCAATCTTTTGGTATTTCTTATGTTATATTTCATAAAAGAAGTTCTCGGTATTGTAAAAAAAGACTTTGGTTATGATATACCAGTAGGCAAACAGTTGCTAGAAACCTTCACTGATATAGGCACTGATAAGGATAACAATATCACAGAGTATTTTAAAACCTTCCAAGCAAAACTGAAAACCAGGGAGAGACTACCACAGAGTTTACTGGATAAGTACAACAAAGAAATATGTTTTGTGATAAAAAAGGATGAAATCTGGATGGAGGAAGTTCTTCCTAGAACTGTATGGGTAACAAAAATGGGGTATGAGGAATATGTAAATATCATTGAAACTTATGCTAAAGCCCTATTAGAGGCACCTAGAGAACCAGAAGAAAAGGTATTTGGAAATGGAGAAACAATAGAGAGTGGTGTACAGATATTGAAACAGAGAAAGAAAAGAGAAAAATACATGAGTGCAACCAAACAAGTGAAGGGAATAAAAGAAAACATTATGAACATAACTAGAATAAAGGAAAGTGACTTAGAAGGATTACAACCAGAGGCACATCTCTCACCGGTTGGTACATCATCTGAAAGTGAAATACCTGTTGAGTTTAAAAGAGTTGATAGGAAGAGAAAACCCTCAGCGGTACCCTCTCCTACATCGAAGAAGACAAGGAAGAAGCAATAGGTAGTGAGACCACTAGAAAAGAAGTTGACACCTAAGAAGAAACAAAATTAGGTCATAACACCTCTGGATAACTTATTGAGTGAAATCACTGATGACGACAATCTATCAAATGTTAGCAAACTATATAATACATTCATTGTTGCCGAAAAGCAAAGTATTAAGAATAGCATAATTCTACATCTAGACATTTACAAGAAAGTGTTAATAGAAGTTGTAGATAACTTGCCTAGTGAATTGTATAGGAGGTTAGATGCTAAGAGGATTGCAGTTATGGAGCTTGATAAGAAACTTAAGATTGAAAAACTCCTAGTTGTACATCCGGTTAACTTTGTAAAAGAAATTGATGAACCAATCAGTGAAGCTAACAGAATAGTTTTTGCTAGTGGACATCGGCATGTGAGCCTAATGGCTGGTAGAGTAAATGAAATTGTAGAGGAAACAATAGATAAGTGGGATATCTTCTTTGTAGAGAAAGAAAAACAAGAAGAGTTGAAAAGACCAAAGAAAACTTTTAAAGTTTATCAGAAGGACAGAGACAAGGGGAAAGGTAAAGTAGGTGGAATACCAAACATAAAAGTAACTGACAACCTACCACCACCTTTGGTTACTCCAACAGTACAGATTGATGACATATCAGCTACTGAAATTGTTAACACACCACATGAGGATACTAACCCTGAGTCCAAAATTTTATACACAATAAACATTGATACTCGGGAAGTAAACATTGTAGTGGACAAGGATAGATCTGAGGTGAAAAATGATACCGTTAACACTGAAAACATTAAGCAATTGGCAGAAAATATTGAGGTTGAGACACAAACAGAGAAAGTAAAGCAAGCAAAACATTTAGTGGAACCTTTGGATAGTGGAATGGTTACTGGTAATATTGATGCAATTACTGAGAAATCCACTGAGATAGTAACAGAGATATCGGTAGTGGATAATACAGAAAAACCAACAAAGAAACCGATAGAGACACAGGTACACATTGAGGTAGTGCAACCGACAATCACTGAGAAACCAAAACCATTGCTAGTAGAAATGCAAACTCAGACTGACCCTTCAGAGGTCGATACAAGCAAATTGGTTCCTCCCACTGGAAGCACTAAAATTGTAAAGGTAGTTGGTCAGACATCAAGCACTTCAATAAGTGAATTCAGACCTACTAATGTGACAAAGGTACTTCTGGACTCAATAAAGAAAATAACTGATTGTAATGCATTGACCTATAAGTAAATTGATGACACTATTCCCATTCTTAAGATGATTGCACCAAAATGCAATTTAGATAATGTAAAGGATTATTTAAGTTAGTTAGACACATTGTCTAAATATATTGTTGGAAATATACTAACAGTTGATCAAATAAATGAGGAAACCTTGTGGATACCTTCAGGAAACCTTGTGGCATTCATCTAGTAAACCATCGGTAGGCTCAACCACTAGCAGGCATAGGCACCGACAGACACTTCATCGGCAGACACTTCACCGACAGCAACAACAATGTATACCGGCACCCCAGCCGACAGGAACAAACTTTTATTTATTGCATTTAATTGTAAATATCTTTTGTAAAGCCGACATGGAATATTGTAATAGACTCATATATGTATTAGATCATGTAAATCATTTTGATATAGAATATGGACATGGTAGAAGTGATGAGCGAATATTAAGGCAGATTTTGTATAAGGTTATGGTTATAGTATGAGCTTAAACATGTACTGAACCTAGCATAGCAGATGTTGAATTGTAGCAGTACATTAAATTGTATTCTCATAATCTATTTTGTAAGTCAGTGAGACTTCTATTTTATATTTGAGCAGTGAGCTCTAGGCAGTTGGCCTTCCTGCATGTGCAGGGACCACATTGTAAGTAATATCCATTCATTGGCCAGTGAGTGAATATTGTGGGTCACAAATCCCACCGAGGTTTTTCCCACACCGGGTTTCCTTGTTAAAAATATTGTGTTATGGTGTGTTTTCTATGCTATCTTTATTGTTCCTATTTACTGCATTAATTCTTATTTACCAGTACATTGTTTTGGAATGCAAAATACTTAATAACGTCAAATATTCTGATTACCGGTAAGATATTGATTCACCCCTCCCCCCCCCCCTCTCAATATCTTTGGGACTTTCATTAATCCTAACACTCTGATATAGTTGGTCTACTCATTTGTGGCTTTGGCTTTTCCCTTGTCATGTTTTGGGAATGGTTCCTTATGTTAGGAATCCCAAAGATACTGAGAGGGGGGGTGAATCAATATCTTACTGGTTTATGAATTTACTTGATTTAAAACATAAAAAGCATATCAATATTGTGTATCGGTAAACCAGAAATAATGCAGTAAATAAGAATAACAACAACCACATGAGAAGCACACCATAACATAGTATTTTAACGAGGAAATCTGGTGTGGGAAAAACCTTGGTGGGATTTGTGACCCACAATATTCGTTTACTGGCCAATAAGTGAATATTACTCTTATGATAGGGGCCTGCACATGCAAGAAGGCCAAGTGCCTAGAGCTCACTGCTCAATTACAAAAGGAAGTCACACTGACTTACAAAAATGGATTATGCAAATCCAATGTCTTGTACTACTTTAGATTAGCATCTGCTATGCCAGATTTAGTACCAGTTTTAGCTTTGTTACATACATAAACCCTTAACCTATAATTCGCATATTATGTCTGCATAATTTCGCCTATATCCTTATTTTAAAATATTCTACAATGATCTTATACATATATGAGTCATGTTACAACTCGCCATGTTGGCTTACAATGATTTTACAATTAATTACAAAATACATTTTAAACAAAATTGAAGTCGGCCAAGGTGCTGGTATCCTTCCTTTCACTGTCGGTGTTCTGTATGTCGGTGTAGAGTCAATCTGTCAGTGCTAGTGTCGGTATCTTGTCTTGCCGGTTTCATATGATAGCAAGGTTGCCATCAATGACAAAACCTTCAATCACCTACAATTTCTCATTGGAGTGTGCATTTGCCAACAATCTCCCCCTTTGGCATTGATGACAACACTCATGAGAAAAATCCAAAAAGTGTCATCCAAAAAGAATCTGCTAGAATTGTCTTACCAAAAATGTGTTACCAAAAATATGTGCTCCCCCTGAGCTGATGGTGTCATATGTTGATCATTTTTCTCATTTCCTCTACTCCCACTTTGACATCAATGACGAAGGTTGTCATTCACTATTAGAGGGGGAGTAGAGGCAATGAGAAAAATGATCAGCAGATTACACCATCAGCTCAGGGGGAGCACATATTTTGGTAACACATTTTTGGTAAGACAATTCTGGCAGATTCTTTTTGGATGACACTTTTTGGATTTTTCTCATGAGTGTTGCCATCAATGACAAAACCTTCAATCACCTACAATTTCTCATTGGAGTTTGCATTTTCCAACACCTTAAATATTTTATGTTCTTGGTTAGATGAGTGTCCCTCAATGTCAATGTCACCTCTATCAATAAGATCTTGTATGATTTTCTTTAAACAATGACAATTTCTTATTTTATGCCCCTTGCTTTTGTGATATTCACAGTATTCATCATCATTCCACCAATTTGGTTTGACCTTTGGCTCATATGGAGGAAAATCTGGAATTGTTATTATCTTGTTTGCTACTAGCTTCTTGAAAGCTAACTCAAGTGGTTCTCCCAATGGGGTGTACTCCCTTCATGATTTGGAAGTTGTTTGAGTATTCACTTGATTGTTTGTAGAGCTTGATCCCGAAAAAACAAGTTTGGGTCGTACTGTATTGGCATCAACAACATCATCACTGATTGTGTTCTTGTTTTTATTTCAAAATATTGGCTTGTCTTTTCCTTTAAAGTCCTCTTTGTTTTCTTTGAATATTTTGACGATGCCTTGCTCAATTAGGACCTTCTCTGTTGCTAAACCTTTTTCAATGACATCCTTGAAGGTGGACAAAACAAGATTTTCTTAGGTCATAACCAATGTCTTTGTTAACATTCTAGGTGAACATTTCTACCATTTGTTTTTGTGTAATTTCACAAGAGCATCTACTAGCTAAATTCCTCCATGTTTGTAAAAATAATGAAAAAGACTCCATCCTTTTGCTTGGTGTTGCACAAAGTAGTGACTGATATGTTTGTCTCTATGTTGTATGATAAATTTTGGATAAATGCCTTTGCTAGATCACCCCAAGACTTAATTCTAGGTGGAAGTTGGGAGAACCATTCCATAGCTTGATCACCTAAGCTTTGTGGGAATAATCTCATCAAATATGTCTCTTCTACTACTACCTCAATGCAAGCTGTAAAAAATTGTCTTATATGTGCCTTAGGATCTCCTTTGCCTCTGTACTTATCAAACTTAAGTGTCACGAAATGTGTAGGAAATGGAGGCATTGGAATGATTTTGTCAAATGGATAGGGACATACGTCTCTCATTGTGTAAGCTGGATTTGGTGTATTTATGTCCTCCATTTTCTTTTGTAAGTCCTTAATTTACTTTTCCAAATTGTTCTTAGGTGGAGATCAACTTCTTGGACCATACCCCATGCCTGAGGCACCAGGTGGAGGAAGAGAATGTTGCATATATGGATGGTATTGATCATACACATGTTCATATATAGAAGGTCTATAACGATGTTGTGTATAGGGACCACTTGGTATAGATTCATCATGAGGAATGAAATATTTGTATTGTCCATGTATACCATACTCTACAAGCATGTCACAAGTTTGTTCTAGTGTGTTGCCCCCAAATTTGACACAGGGTTTCCTTGTGTCCAAATTTTGATCATGCCTTTGGATATCCAATTGATTTTGTGGTTGGTCCTTAGCATTGGTATGTGATTGAGTATATTTTTCTACATAAGACTTCCATAATGGTCTATGAAGGTGAGTATCATATGCTTGACCATGTGTATGTGGGACCTCAAGTTTTTGAAACAAAGATGATGGTGATTCAGGCACCATATGTGGTCCTCTATTGCCTCCACTATTAGGCCTCCTTTAATCCATGTTGAGGTGAGGTTGTTTCAAAGGTTGATTTTCCATTATTTGAGACATGTCAAAATCATGAGGGATCTTGACTCCACTTTGCACCATTACTTGTAAGAAATATTGTCTATCTCTTCTCATTATTTCCTCAACCAATCGATTAAAACGGGGATCCATAATGGAGTATTCCACTTCTACTGAATGTACAAAAAAGTTGTCCATATTGTCATTGTGTGTATCATTGTTGTTTGTAGTGTCCATGTTCTCAACATTTGGAATATTTCTATAGGCATCCATGTCAGGTAATGTAGTATGATTAGAATTGAAAAAGATATCATTGTCATACTCATAGGCACTCATGTTTGCGGACTCTTGAGCCTCTTTAGCTTCTCTCCTAGATTTTTGGGAATGGGTTTCAACCATGAACTAGGTCTTGACCAAGATGTTTGAGAATAGATGAAAATGGAAAGAGTATGGAAGACCAAAAGTTGGATGTAATGTAAATGAATTTGAGGTGTACTTGCAATGTCCAAAGTGTAAGACCAAGTATGTATGTAGTAGAGTAGGTGTGGCTTCCAAAGAGATGATAGTTTCTCTTGATGAGGTAAGTTGACCTTGACTCTAAGTAAGGCCAAATGAGACCCAAAGGTGATAGACCTTGATGAGGGACCACTTAGAAAAATGTTGTTGTATGTAGTGTGTTGACAAAGCAAGATGAGGACAAGCAGGTGACCTTTTGACTCAGGTTTAGACAAATATAAATGTAATGCAAGGTGTAAAGAAATGATCAACTTTGTGAGACTAAAAAATAGGCTGAATGCTAGATAAAAACATGGAGAAGTAACTTAGTGTAAAGTGGAAAATCGAACCCTAGTTGCTCTCCCCTCTCCAACTCCAAGGAGAGAGAAGGGAGGTCACTAGGATTGACGGTTTTCACTTGGGGGAGACTTTACATTCAAAAGAGGGGTTGAAACCCACAAGATCCAATCCCACACAATGCAAGATTGGATTCTAAATGAGTTTCAAGGGTTAAGACAGCAAGGCTACCCTCTTTTGTAAAGAATGTAGGTAGAAAGATTAAGCTAGGAATGCATGAAAAGTGAGAAAGATTCGCTTATAAACAGAGATAGGAATATAGGATGAAGCTGCGGACCTGGAATTAGCAGTAAAATGTCGAGATGGCACTGTCCAACAAATTTGAGCGAAAGTTGACGGGACGATGGTGCCCGGCGTACACACGGTCCTCCGAAAAATCCGCGAAACGAAGGGGGATCTGTTCGTCTCTGCACAAGGATTCCAGATCTTCAATTTCAGCCGCGTACCTGCAACCTACACATAGAAAATCGAAGACGATTGGGGGGTTAGGGATTAGGGGTTTGCCCTTAGGTCAAACCTCAGTTTTTGGAATTAACCAAGAAATGAGAAATGTTGTAAATGATTGTAATGTAAAACAAGTACTAGTACCTTGTTGTAAGAATGTTTGTATTCTTACATGCGAAGGTGTAGATGTTGTTGTATGTTGTATGTTGTAAGTAGTATGTGATCTCCTCTTCAATGGTTGAATCCTTGTTTTGAATGCAACACTTAGCCTTGAATGGAGACTTAGAATGCTCAATTGCTTGAAGGAATGCTTGAATGCTTGAGTATCGCTTCCGCCTTTTTTTCCATCTATCCAAATGGGAGAGGAAAATTTAGTTTATATACTTGTCAATTAGGGCTGATAGACTGATTTTTCCGACCTTAGGCCGACAAGGAAAGGTTATTTTTCGAATTGCAAACATAAAGACCCGAAGCCCCATAAGAGACCGGGCCCAAAATAGGGCCAGGGACCAGGGCGCTGGGCACCATGGTCCTGGGGGACTAGGGCACTGGGCACCCTAGTCCTCAAGGACCAGGGCGTTGAGCACCATGGTCCCACCTCCCAGGACAACAGGGTGCAAGGAGGATCAGGCCAGGGTACTAGAAAAATGCAGTTTTTGAAGTCATGGACAAGTTTCGGGGTCTCCATTCAGGTTCCGTGTTGCATCGCCATCGTGAAGACTCAAATGCGGTCGAAATTGCAATGTCACAATTTTAGGACGCTACATTTAGCCCCCACTTTAGCGGGAGTATAGGCGTACACTCATACTTCTGATAAAGTACAAGGAAACAACATTGAAAGACTTTCACCACGTCAAGGAGGCAAGATACGCCAAGCCCCCAGTGGACTAAGGATCTTACGACTTCGATTGACAAAGTAAAAGGGAAGATCACGAGGGAGAACCATGACTGTCAGTACTAAGGTTCCCTCACTATAAGTCATGTAAGAGAAATACCAAAAATTTTCAAGGCAAAGCTAAGTTCGCCAAGAAATTTTCAAGTATCCTGGAGGAATAGATGGGGTGTATGCCCCCCTACGTTAAAGCGATCGCACATGCCTCAATGGGGGTGATTGCTTTAAGGTAGTGATACACGTAAGAAATGAGAAGGGAAAGGAGCACATTATCACAAAGATTTAGCCCCCAAGTGTGAGATAAACCCAAGGATAATAGACACAAAACACAAAGCACGAGGTGACTTCGCTTTCCTCGGGGTCAGTATGCTGTATGATAATTCATGTATATCATATGTATGTATGCATAATTTTTCTTCATTCCCCAATCAAGGAAGGTCACCTAGAAGAAGGGAACACATGTGTCTTTTGAGTCAACATGAGAGAGACCAAAAGAGATCTCAATGCTTTGCATCGTCCTCAAGTAGACAACACTAAGGACAACAAATAGAAGAATGAGAATAACACATAGAAGAAGTAACAAAAGAGAGGAGGAGAGAATCTGCTATGCTAATGAAACTAGTCTAGCACGTCATCTAGCCCCCGATCTTGCTGATCAATGTTTCAGGAAGGCAGGAAACATGCTAGAGGAGGAACATTCAACATAGCAGATGGAGCTATCACAAGATCCAAACAAGGGCTATGTTCATGTTCCAAGCCACGTTGTTCTTGTCTAGGAGCTAGGATAAGTCCTTTAGAAAATTCGTTAGATAAATGGTTATCAATATCAACAAGTTCATATTCACTATCAGAAGCAAGAGAAGTAACATTTTCATCATGAATAACATTTTCATCTATATCATCATCAAGATTTATAAAAATAGGATCTTTAACTCGCACAGGATCAAGACCATCATGCATCTTATGTTTAGGAGATTTTGGAGAAAATGGAATAATGCTTGTTGAAGGTGTTTTTGGAGATTGCAAAGTTTGAGAATCAGCTGCTTGAGCTCTAAGATGATGCTTTCGTCGGCGTTCACGTGCAGAATGATTTCATCTAGTCTTAGTAGGAAGTGGAGAAGATTGAGGAGGAGGAATGTTCTCATCTTTATCACTTGGGTGTTTAGGTTGTGGTCTCTTAGGCTGGATAATAGGAGAAGAGGAAGGTCTCTTCTCTCTATAGCAGGAAGGAGGAGGAACTGCTCCATATAAAGGAGGAATATTTGGTTTAGGAAGGAGACCAAGTCCATCATGGCGAGGAGGTATAGGTCTACTTTTAGAAAGTTTATTAGACATAGACATAGTCACATCCATAGGAATGGTTGGGAATCTTCTTGAGGAAAGACATTAGTTTTATCTTTTAGAGGAATAACTTCCTTCTCAAGAACAATAGGAATATCAAGTTTGGGTGTTCTAGGTTCACTTAGAGATAAGATCATATCTGTTTTCCACTTTTGATAAGATTTGAAAAGATGATCACTTCGCGGTGGAAGAGATTGGAATTGTTTAGGCCAAAAATAATCAATAGGAACGCTAGAAGTTCTTTCAGCTGGTTTAAAGAGACTATGATTGATAGTAACAACTTCACCATTATGGGGAAATATCAAACACTTGTGAATAGGAGAAGCAATAGCTTTCATGGAAGATAACCAAGGATAGCCTAGCTTCACACGAAATTGTTCAGATGAAGGAATAATAGCAAAGTTCACATTAAGGGATTTGTTATGAACTTCAATAGGTAATGTAATAGAACCAATTGCAGGAGAAGAAAATGCATCAAATAATTTCACAACCACATTTTTTTTGTCATAGATCACTTGATTCAATTGCAAAGTAAAAAGGAATTCTTTAGTAATAACATTAACCATGCACGAAGGATCAATAAGCACTCCACGGCAAGGTGTATTCTTGACTTTTGCAACTATGTATAAAGGACCATTAGGTGCCCTGATAGTTTCACTAGAATCAAATGTGATGGAAGGTTCTTTAGGGTTTTCTTGCTGCTCTACAAAGTTAATCACATTCGGAGTCATAGACACAAGACCATCAGATGAGAGAGAGGAATCATTAGTCTCAATCACATTAGAGGTATGAGAAGGTAATGGATCAGTAAAAATCTTAAGATTTTGGTTAGGAGGAGCTACAGATGTATTGCCTTTATCATTCACTCTTGAAACAGAGATAGTATTATTATCAATCAAATCTTGAATTTTACCCTTTAAAGAAAAACATTTTTCAGTATCATGCCCAGGTTGATGATGAAATTGACAAAAATATTTGTTATCAAAATAGGGTGAATTAATCTTTGCAGGATCTATTTGCCTTATAGGAGGGAGAGTAAGCACATTTTGTTCCAATAACTTATTCATAATACTATGCAATGATTCATTCAAAGGAGTAAACTTTCTTTCTTTCTTGAAAAACTTAGAAATAGAAGGCACACCTGATGCTGCATTCACATTGTTGTTGATGATGTTTTCATTGAATTTGATGGAATCTCTGTTCGGTTTAAACTTTCCAAATGGTTGTTGACTGCTATCACCCTTATCACTCGGAGCCATAGGATTTGCTTGTTCCATTTGACTCATAGTCAGTTGATAATTGTGAAGAGTTGCACACAACTGTTGCAAAGAAGTAAACTCAAAAAACAGAAGTTTGTCTCAAATATCTTTTTGTAAATTAGAAATAAAGATTCTTTGAATATCATTGTTAGGCACTGGAAAAGAAATTTGAGCATACAAATGCTTATATCTACCAATGAAATCAGTCACTTTTTCTTTAACACCTTGTTTACAATGCATTAAATCAATCAAAGTAACTTTAGGACTTATATTGTTTTGAAATTGTTGAATAAAAGCATTTGCAAGTTGTTCGAAAGAAGTAATAGAATAAGAAGGCAACGAGCAATACCATTGTAGGGCTTTATCTCTTAATTTTCTAGTAAACAGTTTTGCAAGCAACCTTTGGTCATAAGCAAAATCAGTACATATTGTTTGAAAAGTCTTAACATGTATTAGAGGATCACCTTTACCATTATAAAGCTCCAAATGCGGGATTTCAACATGTTTAGGAGGGATAGCTCGAACAATGTCAAGAGAAAGTGGGCTCGCAACATCAAATGTGGGCACACTAAACTTAGATTGATTCATAGAAGCAATTTGTTGCTGTAAAGAAGAGACAGTTTGTGCAAGATTGTTAATGGTCGCTTCAGTCGAAGAGTTCATATTAGACGTGTTAGATTGTGATGGAGGTATTATGTTATTGAAAGAAGGTATTGATTGAGAGTAAGGTGGTGGAACACTATGATAGTTAGTCATAGGAGATGATTGGAAAGGAGGAACACTACAAGGAGGAATGGAATGGTTGAATGAATTGCCCCCTTGCGTTATGTTCATTTGTGGAGATGTAATAGGAACACTCATTGAAGGAATGAATGAAGAAATCGGATTGAATGAAGGAAGAGGGTTAATTGAAGAGGAAGGATTGCCCCCATGACTAGTGATCATAGGAGGAATGTCTTGTATTGAAGTAGTCATTATGTTTGATGTAAAGGTAGGTATGCTAGCAATAGAAGTTGTCAAAGGAATAGAATGATTAACTTGAGTGGGAGGTTGCGTATAACCTAAAGTTTCGGCACAACTCTTCATAGGCATCACATTTGAATCCACAATGTGTGCAATACCATGCAAAATATCAATTCCATTCTTATCACTTTGAACCATACGTTTTAGACCCTCAATTAATGAAAGAGCTTGACTATCGGGATACTCTTGAGACATCCATTGCTGAAAATCATCAAATTGGTTATCCAATTTCGAAAGTTGTTCTACAAAAACCTCATGGAGAGCCTCTTCATCATTAGGAGGATTAGAGGATTTACCCATGTCCTCGTTAAAAAGGCCATTCAAATTAGGTTCCATCTCCTTAGTAATTAAACCTTGGAAAGACTTAATTCTACGGCTTCGTCTAACAGGAATAGTGTAAGTAGGGCTTATTGTTGTAAAACTCATGCACTAGAGAGGGAGAGAAGATTTTGAATTTAGAGATAGTAAATTTCAGTAAAATCAGCCAATCTCCTAGATTTAGGCTGTTAAATGCAATCACGACAATCTCCCGAAATTTCGAAAAAAATGTCAGGGACCGTGGCGCTCGGGGTGCACACGGTCCTCGCAACTTTTTTTGAAATTTGCAAGGATGAAAGTTATGATGATTTTAAAGCTAATCTGAAAAAATTGAGTGATTTTACGATCTGTAGATAGGCCAAATTAAAGTTGCAATCTCAAAATTGAACCCTACCAAGATTGTCGAAAAATGCAAAATTTGAATTTTGAAAAAGAGAGGGAAACTGAAATTTTGAATTTTATGATTTTAGAGGGAATACTAAGAGCAATGCAAGCTTTGAAATTTAAAAGTTGACTCAATTTCACGCAAAATTTGATTTTGAAAGCGGAAATCAAGATTGGTGTAATTAAACACTTAATTTCAAAAGTCACAAATTGCAAGAATTTGAATAAAGCACTGAAATTTCGAATGAATGCCGACACCCTTTTCAGATTTAGGATAGTAAGAACACAATTTTGACACAAAATTTCAGTTTCAACAATTTTTAAATGATTAGGAGCCTTAATCCAAGCAATCACTAGACCAACTTTGACTTTAATTTTGAAAGTGTTGGAATTGATAAAATCAGCCAAAATTCTGGATTTTAGCAGAAAAATACAGTAAGATCTAGCTCCCGAAATTTTGGAAAAAATGTCGGGGACGATGGCGCTCGGAGTGCACACGGTCCTCGCAACTTTTTTCCAAATTTTCAGGGATGAAAGATATTATGATTTTGTTGCGGAATCCAAAGTTACAGCTGATTTGGAGATGTTTTGATCAGTGAAATTATCGGTCAAAGGTTGAATCAGGAAGGTTTTAAAAATTAGGGTTTTGACACTTAACCACTTAATTTTCAGAATTAAAGTACAAATATGAATTGATAATTTGCAATAGAAGGGTAGATCTGAAACAAGCATTAACAATTACACATTTCGCAAGCTCAATTACTAAAAAGGAAATTTAGGGTTTTTATGAAATTAACCTCTAAAATTTGCAAAAGATCAAACATGGAAATGTAATTAAGGCATCCAATTTTCAGATCTAACCATGAGCAATCAGAAAGGATGTTCACGTCGGGTTCACCAAAATGTAAAGCGAAAAATCGAACCCTAGTTGCTCTCCCCTCTCCAACTCCAAGGAGAGAGAAGGGAGGTCACTAGGATTGACGGTTTTCACTTGGGGGAGACTTTACATTCAAAAGAGGGGTTGAAACCCACAAGATCCAATCCCACACAATGCAAGATTGGATTCTAAATGAGTTTCAAGGGTTAAGACAGCAAGGCTACCCTCTTTTGTAAAGAATGTAGGTAGAAAGATTAAGCTAGGAATGCATGAAAAGTGAGAAAGATTCGCTTATAAACAGAGATAGGAATATAGGATGAAGCTGCAGACCTGGAATTAGCAATAAAATGTCGAGACGACGCTGTCCTACAAATTTGAGCGAAAGTTGACGGGACGATGGCGCCCGGTGTACACACGGTCCTCCGAAAAAATCCACGAAATGAAGGGGGATATGTTCGTCTCTGCACAAGGATTCCAAATCTTCAATTTCAGCCGCGTACCTGCAACCTACACATAGAAAATCGAAGACGATTGGGGGGTTAGGGATTAGGGGTTTGCCCTTAGGTCAAACCCCAGTTTTTGGAATTAACCAAGAAATGAGAAATGTTGTAAATGATTTTAATGTAAAACAAGTACTAGTACCTTGTTGTAAGAATGTTTGTATTCTTACATGCGAAGGTGTAGATGTTGTTTTATGTTGTATGTTGTAAGTAGTATGTGATCTCCTCTTCAATGGTTGAATCCTTATTTTGAATGCAACACTTAGCCTTGAATGGAGACTTAGAATGCTCAATTGCTTGAAGGAATGCTTGAATGCTTGAGTATCGCTTCCGCCTTTTTTTTCATCTATCCAAATGGGAGAGGAAAATGTAGTTTATATACTTGTCAATTAGGGCTGATAGACTGATTTTTCTGACCTTAGGCCGAAAAGGAAAGGTTATTTTCTGAATTGCAAACATAAAGACCCGAAGCCCCATAAGAGACCGGGCCCAAAATAGGGCCAGGGACCAGGGCGTTGGGCGCCATGGTCCTGGGGGACCAGGGCACTAGGTGCCATGGTCCTGGGGGACCAGGGCACTGGGTGCCCTAGTCCTTAAGGACTAGGGCACTGGGCGCCATGGTCCCACCTCCCGGGACAGCAGGGTGCAAGGAGGATCAGGCCAGGGTACTGGAAAAATGCAGTTTTTGATGTCGTGGACAAGTTTCGGGGTCTCCATTCAGGTTCCGTGTTGCATCGCCATCGTGAAGACCCAAATGCGGTTGAAATTGCAAGTGTCGCAATTTTAGGACGCTACACTTAGGAAGGTCAATAAGTCTAAAACTGACTGCTCTTGTTTGGTGAACTATAAATTTTTCCAATTCTGAACACAGGCATGCTTGTATACTTCATAGACATGGTTAAATGACACAGATGCGGTTGAACACTACATAGACACGTTTCTAAGATTTTGTGAATGCAATTTTTTTTATGATGATACAGACATGTTTATGTACTTCATAGATGCAGTTAAAAGACACACACGTGTTTTTGTCAGACACAGATGCATTTTTGGAAACTGGGTGCAATTTTTCCAATTTGTGAATTTGTTGTTGTGACCAAATCTGAATTTGTTTGACTGTTTTTCATGACAAGAGGACACAATGTTGATGAAGACTCAATGTTTGTAAGTGTTAGACTCAAAATGACTCAAAGAAAAGCGTGTTGTTTGATGTAAAAATGTTTTTCGTAAATTGAAGACACAAAATACATAATGTTATGATGTTTGGTCTTGAATATTTGAATGTTTAGAATAAGACAATCACAATTCTTATGGCTGGGCAGGACAATAGTTGTTGGACCCACATGGGATTTCCCTCAAGGCTACGCTATTTAGAGTGGATACTTAGATGCTTGACCCCACTGGCTCCACCCTCGACACTCACTTCTCTGGGGTAGCCAAGCACCAGTCCCCACAAAAAATCCCCATGGTGAACTTTGTATCTCTACTAAGAACCGTATGTGTTTGGGCCGCTCCAAAGGTCCAACCTCCTACCCCAGCAACTAGAAGGATTTTCATTTTTTTAATCAAAAAGGTGCTAGTAAGGGAGTCTGCTCGTGTTTCCATACATGCGGCACTTTCAGCTCTGTAAATACAGAAGGCTCCCAGCCGGTAGAAGTTACACCCTATAACTGATCAAATAAATTTGATCAAACGGGTTTATGGGGAGATATAGTGTCGGTATGAACTAATTAGCACATATTACCCATGGCTTTCACCATAAATACAATTATTTATAGTGGTTCAGAAGAGGTGGGTTTTCCTCACTACCACTTGGGTCTTTCTCTCCTCACTAGTAGTCCTAATGACCACACGGGGAGACAGACCCTCTAGAGATTAAACAAAAAGAGCCTATTGCTCAAGACACAAAAGACACTGGTTCAATTTTAGTGCACCAATTGAAGTGTTTGCTAGTCTATGAAAACAAGGCACACAAATGAAGATAAAAAACACTTGCCAAAATTCTGCAACAAATATTTGTTAGTAGTTTTGCAATAATACCCCTCCTACAAGCACACAAGTAAGGTAAATTTTAGATATAAAATACTTTGTGAGATAAGGGCATTTGACAAGATGATTTTCTTCCAAGACAAGTTGCACCAATTTTGTTAGCTAGATCACAAGGTGTTAGCCCGAAATAAACCAAATCTGAAATCCAAATGATGAAATAAAGCCTCAAAATTGGATCAAATACTGAAAAATGCAAGATCTGAAACACAGACATGATTCAACCTAACACAGAGGCTACATAAAATCACAAACATGCCTAAATCCATCTTAGACATGCCTAGATAACACAAACGCGACTCCCAAATGCAAACGTGACTAAGAGGTTCACAGATGTGGTTTGAAAATAGAGACGCAACCCTACAATCTGCAAAATAAGATAAATAATGCTGAACACATGCAATTACGAAGGTCACAAATGCAGCAAAAAATCAAAAATGCAGTTCAAGGATGCGTAGATGCAAAAATGTCAAAATTTTGTTGAAAATGTCAGATCTGCAACTTAAAAAACACAAAATCTGCAACAAAAGATGTTAAATGCAAAAGGGACAAGAGTCCCACCAGGGGTTCCAAAATTTTTATGGTAAAAATGGAAACAACAATATTGAAAGACTAAATAGATTCAACCACAAAACCCTAGCCTAACAACAACAAAGATCCACAATAACATATGAAGATTACCTAAGACAATGCAAATCAAAGAAAATCACAAAGATTATACCATCACATGTCCAATACGGTTTGAATATCCATTCTTCCTATCTCCATTGATCTTGCTTGATATATTTGCTCTCAGATTTTATGTGTGCACAAGAGCTCAACAAAGAACGGAAATGTGGTTGCAAGTAGGCTTGATCGCGTATGAAAGTTCAAATGCTAGAATGCCTTATTAGGGTTGATAATGAAAGAGAGTATCCTCTTATAGAGAAGACACTATAAGAAATGGAGGGATAAGATTGAGAGGTGTAAAAGATATATGTTCAGCTAGGATTAGAGGGTAGGTAGAGGAAATAAGAAAATAATGAGAGGGTAGGTAGTGTAGGAATTAAGAGATGAATGACGTGTGTCATGGGTAGAAAAGGCTAATGAATTAATTAAATAAATAAAAATTCATTTAATTAATAGAGGAAGTGAGATCAATTAAATAAATAAAAGTATTTATTTAATTTAGGAAAATGATAATTTAAATAAATAAAAATATTTATTTAAATGAGAAATAAGGTTAGAAGAGGATAAATGAATTAATTAAATAAATAAAGATTTATTCAATTAATAGAAGAATTAGACTTAAAATAATTAATTAATAAAGATATTTATTTAATTAGACTGGACAATTTTAGGTGTCTACACATATATATGTAATAATTTTATTTAGGACAACTGATATCAACCATGGGAAAGAACAAGCGAGGAACGATGGAACAATGAGAGGCTGAAAAGGAAAGACAAAGGCAATGTATGAAGAAATTATGTGACATAAGAACAATGGGAGAAGAAGGTATGTCATCCTCAACATCTCAATTCAATTTACCAAATGAACATAATGCACCTAATGCAATTGAAGAACAGACATTTGATTTACCATATGAACCTAATGCAATTGAAGAAGATACCACATTGACTAATCAATTAAATGATGAACATAAACCTTCTCTATTTGATGAATTGAATGTACATAATGCATTGATGTTAACACCTCCTAGAATCACTCGTAGGAAACCAAAGTATCTAATTGACATTGATAAGAATATATTGAAGCCAATGCCCAATAAAATGAATGAACGAACTTGTAGGAGAATGGTTAAAAGAATATGGCAAAACTATTTTGAAAACTTAAATCAAACCGCAAGATGTCAATTAATTGTTGGCATTTTTTATGATCATGTTGTGATTGTGTGAGGCCCTACCCCAACTCATCCTAGCATTTCACTGATTTTCATGTTGAGACTATTATGGATGCTTTATTTTATGCATTATAGATTTAGAATTTATATGATTTCATGACTTGGATAACATTGATATATATGGATGCTTTATTTATATGCTTTATGATATATAACTCTATATGATTCTAGAATAGGATAAATTTGAGATGATGTATGTCATTATTGGATTTGCAGAACTTTACTATGATGATAGAAATAGGAATGCATGTTTTATGTATGGATCAAAATTATGTGGATTATGATAATTGCTTATGTGGATTTATTTGGATATAAGGTATATCGATTTGTTTAAATGTAAATTGTATGCAGAGTGTTTGATGTGTATTCTTATTCATGTGTTTGATATTATATGAGTTTATTTGGAATTACTAATGTGTAATTGAGATGCGTAGGAAAATTATCCATGTGACCATGGAAACATTATGGAGAACCAAACCTAGACCTATGTACGTTCATAAAACCAGGGTTTGTCTATTTGGAGAGACAACACCCCGTATGTATCGTATTTTATTTTTGAAAGTAAATGTTGCATGTGTGCTAAATTGAATTTATTAATTTGTGTAAATCCAACAAGAGACAAAATTTCATGTGTAATGTTGTAAAGTATTTTATTGTGTCACTTGACACGTGTTTATTTATGTCTTGATTTTTGAATTGTCTCTTGGAGGGAGTTGTTTTAACCATAGCTTTTTCAAATAATTTAATGTGGTTCTATATTTTCCTTGGGTAGAGAATCTTTGGGGTGCTCAACTTAGGTTTGACCCGAAAGTTAAATTCAGATGGGTTTAAAAGGGGTCAAATGGACTCCTAGGGGTAGTTTAAAGGTGTTTCCTAAAGTCCATAAAGTATACCTATGGGTTAGGAGTATTTTTAGGCATGTGTCTACTCCCATGTGGCTGTTTAGTCACCTAAAAAAGTGAGTTTTCTAAGATGTGCGAAAATTCAAATTTAGAAGCTGCCATCTAGGTTAGATAACCTTCCCTTTTGATGAGAGATCTTTTTTGATCTTTTTCTTACTTTTTCCCTTTTTTAGTTTTAGAAACTTGTGAGAACCCTCACTGAGGTCTTCTTAGGCAAGAATGAGAGATTTTGCGGGTAATCACCCACTCTCCATTTTTGGAGAATATGCATTTTCAAAAGTTTGGTTTCTGGATTTGAAATTTTGGCTAAGTGTGGAAGGAAGATTTGTGGATTTGGGTTGCTCATCCTCAAACTAGTTCTACCATACCTTTGGGCAGATTGAAGGTTGGTTCATCTCTTTGTTTTTACGTTGCATGTTTATGTTGAAAAGATTGCTTGTATGTAGAGGTTGGTTTTTTTGTATTTTCCTTTGTGAAAATTATTTTGTGTTCTATCTTTTATTTTCTTCAATGCATTTCTGTGTTTTGGGAGTAACCAAGGCCTTCTACTCTTGGGAGAGTAGGATGGTCTTGTGGGTGGTAGAAGCTTGACAGCCCTCGAGTGAGAGACTCTCATTATGAGAGCGAACTCAGGGGGTGTATATGTGACCCTTGTTGCATGGCCTGGTTTGTGCATTTGGGGGTCATAAGGGGAGATAGTATGACATGAATCCCTTGGGGGGCAAAAGGAATGTGGGGTTAAAGAGCTTGTGATATATCTATCTTTGTGATGAGGTGGCTTTGTGATTTACCATTCTTACAGTCTCCTTAGGGTATTTGGTCCACTACCACCCATGTAAATTCATCACATGTTGTGATGAAGTGTAGCCTTGGTTGGGAAAGTGATTGTTATGTGATTTTCCCTTGCTTGTTGTGTTTGCATGTCTGTAACCTGTCTAGGGCTTGGTTCTTCAAGCTCGGGGGTGGCTTCTAGTAAGCCTAGGTTGGGAGGTGAGCACTCCATGGTCATAGCCTATGATTTATTTGTAGGTTGTTTGGAAGAAAAGAAAAGGACAAGTAGGAGTTGTTAGATTTATTTGTTTGCTGAAAAAGATTTGGAAATGGAGTATTTTATATTTTAAGTTGCAACAATGTGAAAGGGAAACTATATGTTGTAATTACTTTGAAAAGGAAATGTATCTATTTTAATTAAAGTCCTCATTTGATAGAAATGAGAGATCCATTTGTAAGGTTGACTATATTGTAATTTTAATATACTTTAAGGAAATACATTATTTTTATTAAGTATTATTTTGTTGCAAAAAGAATTATTTATGTTGAAGTTTAAGTTATGTATTGATCTTGAAATAATGTTGATTCAATACATAGTATTTTGAAAATGAAAGTTTAAATTTGCATGTGACTTCTAAAAATAAAAGATCAGTTTATTTCCTTATGCATATCTCTAAGGTTAAATTTAAATAATATCACATCTATATAGTTGTTGTTTAAATTTATTGAATTTTGTCATTTGCTTAATTGCAGAAATTAAAATCTAGAGTTAAATAGTCTATTTAATTTAAATAATATCATATTTCTATAGTTGTTTAATTTTATTGGATTTTGTCAATCATTTATTTGCAGAAAATAAATCTAAAGTCAAATAGGTTATCTCTGATTTATGGTATTTAAAATATATATATATATACATTGATCTAAATCTGAATAGATTAATTAATCTGTCAAAAAGTTCAAAAAAAAAAAAATTATATACTACATAGTAAAGTTAGCTTTAGTTTTCTTATGCATCAAAAATATATAATCTGTTGGCCATGACCTGCAGGCTCGGCAGTGGCCGTCCCTGCAGGGAGCCCTCCCCCATGAAACTCCCTTCAAGGCTGCCACCTCAAATTGCCGTTGCTCCCCCTATGCGAAGCCCCTGCCATGCACAAAAAGAAGAAAATAAAACCCTAGCCTAGTTAGGGTTAGGGTAGCACAAAAAAGAAAAGAGGAGAGTTTTTAAAATGAAAGGGGGTATTTTAATGTATATATTTTAGTTAGGGTTTTCATGGATAATTTTAATAATGTGAAAACATATATATATATATATATATATATATATATATATATATAGAGAGAGAGAGAGAGAGAGAGAGAGAGAGAGTTAAAAATATGAATGAATAGGGCAAATTGTAGATTAAATATTTACTAGGTGTTTATAATTTATATATGTTTATTGGGTATATCTTTAAAAAAAAGACATTTAAATTTAAAATACTTATGAAGTTTAATCCTTTAGAGAATTTTATAACAAATTGGGTGTGTTATTTTGGCTATGGAAAATATTTTTAGTCCACCTAAATATAGGTTTTTGTTGAGATTAAACTTTATAGGATAATTTTCATTATGGATATAATTGACCCCTTAGTCAAAATAGTTTAACCACATTTTAATTATTGTTAAAATAAAATTTAGACATTATAAACTAAGTGCTAGGATTAATTTATTTAGTTCCTGAAAACAAGTAATGGTTATTGGGGATTAATATTATCTTTGGCAATTATTTTAGAGAGTTGATTTAAGTTAAGTTATTGATTAAATTTGATGAGATAATAATATTATTCTTTTAGTATTCCACATTTTATTTAAGATATTTTCACTTACTTGAGTTAGTGGTTAGAGTTAACTCAAACATAGTCAAGACAAAAGTTGTTAGTGCATTCTGCATTAGTAAATTTAATATTATTAGGTTGTTATTTTAAAAAAAAAAATATTTTGTTCGTGCCCAAAAGTTTGGGCATGACATTTTGGTATCAGAGCAAGGTTTCCAACACTAGGAACCTTTATCCATTATGTTTCGCTTTAATTATTTAATTAATTATATTATATCATTTTTCTATGATATTTAAATTTAATTAATTAAATATTTTTCCAAAAAAAAAATTATTTAATTAATTCATTTTATTTTATTTCTCATTAGGATACCTATGACTACACGACAAGCTCGCAAGCACAGAAGGGATCTTAGGCGTGTATGCATAGCATGCGATGAGGTCGATAGGGAGGAATCGGTTCCGGAAGGGAATCCAAAGGCTCCTCCCAAACAGTCAGTTGACCCAAACCGAGGTATCTTAGAGGCACTCCAAAACTTGATAGGAATAGTCCAGGATAGGTTTCTAGGAGAGGATCATCATGTTGAAAACTAGAACTCAGGGAGCCATAGATCGGTAGATAGGGAACGGAGTAGGAGTCCACCCTCTAATCCCATATAGAGTCAGGCTGGGCATGAGCCTGAGTCTGTGCATCTACCAGGACCACCTCCAGTGGCAGAGCCAATGTATTATGAGAGATCACGCCAGGATCTAGGGGATCTAATCAGAGAGGTTATGCACCTCCAGCCACCATCTTTTGGGGGATCTACCGACAGGGTAGAAGCTGAGGCTTGGCTTTTGAGCCTTGAGAGGTGCTTTGCATTGTGCTCTTATGAGAGCAATCTAAAGGCACATGTAGCAGTCCACCTATTGAGAGGAACGACCTCCACATGGTGGAGACAAGAGGAATACAAGTGTGGTTTAGTTGTTGATACCCTCACATGGGAGATATTTACGAAGAGGTTCAGGGAGAGGTACTTGTCAGAGCATTATAGACAGCGTAGGATAGATGAGTTCCATGACCTCCAGTAGAAGGGTCTCTCAGTGACCTAGTACGAGAGCAAATTCTTTGAGCTCTTTCCCTAGGTGGACTACCTAAAAGATGAGAAGCTTCTCGTCAACCGTTTCATCAGAGGGTTGAATGCCGACATAGCAGGACCAATGAGGATGTCCACTCCAAGGAGCCTTCAGGTTGCTGTGGAGAAGGCCCTGATAGCAGAGGAGATTCAAGTCAGGCCACAGGATACAAAAGATCGATTCTAGAACCAAAACCCTATACCCCAGACATACGGATTTCAGAAACCCCATTGGAAGGGTAATAACAGAAATACACTGGGGTTCTCCAAACCCCCTCCTCTGCAATAGTCATAGCATAACCAGAGGCAGAGGCCTCTGCAGAGTCAGCAGGGCACAAAGCCCAAGCAGTGGTAGTCTCAGGGTCAAAGGCAAGATCAGTGATCTCAGGTTCCTTGCACACCTCTAGCGAGGACTTAGCAGTCCTCTAGAGGTGGGTATAGTGGTTCTAGCACGACAAGGGGACAATCTTCTTCTAGGCCTCAGGGCATTTAGCTTCAGGCACGTGGTGCTTGTTTCACATGTGGAGCCATGGGGCACATGGCAAGAGAGTGTCCTCAGGGTCAGATGGTGGGGAATCAGAGGATGGCAACATCAGAGCCTATAGTTGGAGATATGGGCAGGTCCCATAGAGTCTTTGCAGCAGTTGACAACTGCCAGGCAGAGCACCAGGCCACAGTAATTGAGGTTGGAGGTATGATTAGAGGTAACAGTGTATCTATATTATTTGATTCAAGAGCTACTGACTCCTTTATATCTCCATTGGTTGTGGAGCATTGTGGGCTAGTGGTAACTAGACAAGGTGTCAGTTGGGAAGTGGAGTTATCTTCAGGGGCTAGAGTGTCAGTGGAATCAGAGGTTAGGGCATGTCAGCTTCAGATTGGCAATACCACCACCTTAGTAGACCTTAGAGTTACACCACTTGGATCATATGGCATCGTACTTGGCATGGATTGGATTTATGCCCACAGAGCCAAGATGGATTCCGCTGGAAAGAAATCGAGTGTGAGGATGATCAGGGTTCACCCATAGTAATCACTAGGATTCAGAGACCTGTGTCTCTTTGTATGATTTCCACAATGCAGCTTAAGTGGAGCATGTGAAAGGGATGTTAGCTATTTGCCATCATTATCAGTGATAGAGAGAAAGAGGACAAAAAGGAAACATTGATTGATGACCATCCTATCCTTAAGGGATATTTAGACGTGTTTCCTTCAGAGCTACCTGAAATGCCACCTCGTAGAGAGATTGACTTTCATATAGACCTTGTACCAGGAGCTGAGCCAGTTTCAAGAGCACCTTATAGGATGACCACGAATGAGCTTAATGAGCTCAAGATGCAGCTTGAGGAACTCCTAGAGAAGGGTCACATTCATCCTAGCATATCCCCTTGGGGTGCACCAGTCATCTTCATAAAGAAGAAGGATGGATCTCTTCGGTTATGCATGGATTATCGTCAATTGAACAAAGTAGCCATCAAGAACCGATATCCCTTGCCCAAGATCGATGACTTATTTGACCAACTTCAGGGTGGCAAAGTATTTTCCAAAATTGATCTAAAGT
The DNA here is from genome assembly GCF_030272615.1 of Cryptomeria japonica. Classification (NCBI taxonomy): domain Eukaryota; kingdom Viridiplantae; phylum Streptophyta; class Pinopsida; order Cupressales; family Cupressaceae; genus Cryptomeria; species Cryptomeria japonica. The sequence goes on from NC_081414.1 coordinate 854,282,830, forward strand.
CAGGATACCATCAGTTGAGGATAGTGGAAAGCGATATCCACAAGACCGCATTTCGCACTAGATATGGCCAGTATGAGTTCACCGTGGTTCCATTCGGTCTTACGAATGCTCTAGTTGTTTTCATGAGCCTCATGAATGGGGTATTCCGCACATTTCTAGACCATTTTGTGATTGTGTTCCTCAATGACATATTGATACATTCTCAGAATGAGGAGGAGCATGAGGAGCACCTGAGACAGGTTTTGCAGTGTTTGAGGGACAACTAGTTGTTTGGTAGTTTGTCAAAGTGTGCTTTCTTTCGATTAGAGGTCAAGTACCTTGGGCATGTTATTTCTGGTGATGGGATCTCAGTAGACCCATCCAAGATCAGAGCTATTATGGATTGGCCAGCACCAACCAATGTGACAGAGGTCAGGAGCTTCATGGGCTTAGCAGGTTATTACTGACTCTTTGTTGAGGGATTCTCTAGAGGCGCACATCCTATTACTTCTCTTCAGTGTAAAGGGAAGAAATCTGAGTGGACAGAGAAGTGTGAGAGGGCCTTTCAGGAACTCAAAAAGGAATTTACTAGCACACCTATCCTTATAGTACCAAATCCCTCAGCTGACTTTATGGTTTGCACAGATGCTTCCCTAGAGGGTTTAGGAGCAGTCCTTATGCAGGATGGTAGGGCTATAGGTTTTGAGTCTAGGAAACTTAAGAATCATAAGCTTAACTACCCTACTCATGACCTTGAGCTTGCAGCAGTAGTGCATGCACTTGTGAGGTGGAGACACTTCCTTTTGGGTCATCATTTTGAGCTTCATTCAGACCATTAGAGTCTTTAGTACATGTTCACTCAGCTGAACCTTAATGCACGTCATAGGAGATGGATGGAGTTCTTATGCGAGTATGATTTTGACGTTCACTACACCAAAGGGAAAGAAATCGTAGTTGTAGATGCATTGAGTAGGAGACATCACAAGCTATAAACCATATCTATGGGCATGGATTTGAGAGATCAGATATTGCAGCAGTTGCCAGAGGATGGATGGTATTTAGAGATTTGTCAGGTAATACGATCTCAGGAAACTCTAGAAGGGAAATATGTGGATTATTCCTTGGAGTCCGATGGACTATTACGCCATAGAGGGTGCATCTGTGTACCTTCTTCCAGCGGTTTGTGAGAGTTCATTGTCACGGAAGCTCATAGAGCTCCTTATGCAACACATCCCAGAGTTAAGAAGATGCATGCTGACTTGAGACAGTTATATCATTGGCCAGGAATGCGGTAGCTCATTGCTGAGTTAGTAGCTCGATGCCTTGAGTGTCAGAGAGTCAAGATGGAGCACTGCCATCTAGGTGGGTTGCTCCAGTTTCATGCTATACCAAAGTGGAAGTGGGATACTATATCCATGGATTTCATCATTGGTCTTCCTATGTTATCTTGTCACCATGATGCCATCTTGGTGATAATTGACAAGTTGACCAAAGTGGCCCACTTTTCACCAGTTCGGACTACCTTCACAACACCAGTAGTAGCATAGGTGTTCTTATGAGACATTGTCAGACTTCATGGCATTCCACGCAAGATTATTTCAGACAGGTATTCCCTCTTCACTTCTTCCTTTTGGAAGGCATTATAGGTAGCTATGGGCACCAAGCTCAATTTCAGTACAGCCTATCATCTAGAAATGGATGGTGAGATAGAGAGGGTTAACCAGGTGTTAGAGGATATGCTTTGCATGTACGTCATGGATCATCAGACCATATGGGAAGAGTACCTTCCCTTAGTAGAGTTTTCCTATAACAATGGGCATCACACTTCATTGGGGATGCCACCCTATCAAGCATTATACGACAAGCCTTGTAGGACACCATTGAGTTGGGACTGCATAGAGGACAGATTTGCTATTGGTCCTAAGATAGTTTGAGATATGGAATAGTAGGTGGATTTGATTAGGCAGCGTCTTAGAGAGGCACAGGATAGACAGAAGAAGTATGCAGATGCGAAGAGGATAGATCATAGCTACTTGGTTGGAGAGAGAGTCTTCTTGAGAGTGCGACCGCATAAGAGTCCAATCCATTATGGAAAGGGTTCTAAGCTTGCACCTCACTTTGTAGGATCATTTGAGATCCTTGAGAGGATAGGACCAGTTGCCTACCATTTAGCATTGCCACCTAGCCTGTCACGCATTCATGATGTGTTTCATGTATCAGTATTGAGGAAGTATATCTATGATGAGTCTCATATTTTAGATTGGGATGCCTTGCAGGTGGAGTCAGATGGACAGCTAGCTTTGGAGCCCATTCGCATTTTGGCACGCCAGACACTGGCCCTTTGAGGTCAAGAGATGGACCAGGTTAGGGTCCAATGGGATTGCTATGATGAGGTTAGAGCTTCATGGGAGGACGCAACATGCATGAGATCACAGTATACTCATCTTTTTGATGAACTCTAAGAGGAAGTTCATGCCTTATGCTATGATTGTGTGAGGCCCTACCTCGACTCATCATTGCATTTCAGTGATTTTCATGTTGAGACTATTATGGATGCTTTATTTTATGCATTATGGATTTAGAACTTATATGATTTCATGATTTGGATAAAATTGATATATATGGATGCTTTATTTATATGCTTTATGATATATAACTCTATATGATTCTAGAATAGGATAAATTTGAGATGATGTATGTCATTATTGGATTTGCAGGACTTTACTATGATGATAGAAATAGGAATGCATGTTTTATGTATGGATCAAAATTATGTGGATTATGATAATTGCTTATGTGGATTTATTTGGATATAAGGTATATCGATTTGTTTAAATGTAAATTCTATGCAGAGTGTTTGATGTGTATTCTTATTCATGTGTTTGATATTATATGAGTTTATTTGGAATTACTAATGTGTAATTGAGATGCACAGGAAAATTATCCATGTGACCATGGAAACATTATGGAGAACCAAACCTAGACCTATGTACGTTCGTAAAACCAAGGTTTGTCTATTTGGAGAGACAACACCCTGTATGTATCGTATTTTATTTGTGAAAGTATATGTTGCATGTGTGTTAAATTGAATTTATTAATTTGCATAAATCCAACAAGAGACAAACTTTCATGTGTAATGTTGTAAAGTATTTTATTGTGTCACTTGACACATGTGTTGATTTATGTCTTGATTTTTGAATTGTCTCTTGGAGGGAGTTGTTTTAACCATAGCTTTTTCAAATAATTTAATGTGGTTCTATATTTTCCTTGGGTAGAGAATCTTTGGGGTGGTCAACTTAGGTTTGACCTGAAAGTTAACTTCAGATGGGTTTAAAAGGGGTCAAATGGACTCCTAGGGGTAGTTTAAAGGTGTTTCCTAAAGTCCATAAGGTATACCCAGGCCTGGAATTTGATGGTCACCCCTACCTATCATATAAATTTTTGATGACGGTTTAGTCATTTCAATGCCTTTCATTAGACGTTTTAAGAAAAATATTAACTGTCAAAAAATATAAAAGTAGAAGATTGAAGCAATGAAAGTCAATGCACATCTTTCTTGGGAAGAAATGAAAATCATTATCTTAATGAGAAAATAATGATAAATTAGTAATTTATGCAAAATTCTTGAATTTACTAAATAAGTTTCTAAATTAATACACTAATATATATATTATATTATATATTAACATTAAATGATAATCAACTAATACTTACTAATTTAGTAATAATAATCATATAAATTTTAAAATTATATATATTATGACAAGTTTCTATAAAAATCTTATTAAATATATTTAAAAATTAAATTGACTAAATTTCTAAATTCATATATAAAAAAATAGAATATATTGTAAAAATTTATATTAAAATATTTAATCAATTATATTCTATCATTTCAATTATGACAAGTTTCTAAATTCATATGAAAAAATAGAACTATTCTAAAAAATCATATTAAAATATTATAAAATTAGAAACAACTACATCCTTCCATATTCTAAATCCTTCCATTTCAAAATATTCTAAATAAATTTTTATTTTTATAATAAACATTCTAAACTAATATATATATTACCTACTATATCTTTTTATGGTTTATTTATAATTTGAAGTGTCATCTATATGGTTTTAGAAAAAAAATAGCATGTCAGTGCATATGCTCCACTAATTTTTTAAGCTATCAAATACGGTTCAAAAGTGAAAAAATGGCCATTTTGCGTGTCCAATTCGAGGCCTGGGTATACCTATGGGTTAGGAGTATTTTTAGGCATGTGTCTACTCCTATGTGACTGTTTAGTCACCTGAAAAAGTGAGTTTTCTAAGATGTGCGAAAATTCAAATTTAGAAGGTGCCATCTAGGTTAGATAACCTTCCCTTTTGATGAGAGATCTTTTTTCATCTTTTTCTTACTTTTTTCCTTTTTCAGTTTTAGAAACCTGTGAGAACTCTCACTGAGGTCTTCTTAGGCAAGAATGAGAGATTTTGTGGGTAATCACCCACTCTCCATTTTTGGAGACTGTGCATTTTCAAAAGTTTGGTTTTTGGATTCGAAATTTTGGCTAAGTATGGAAGGAAGATTTGTGGATTTGGGTTGCTCATCCTCAAACTAGTTCTAGCATACCTTTGGGCAGATTGAAGGTTGATTCATCTCTTTGTTTTTACGTTGCATGTTTATGTTGAAAAGATTGCTTGTATGTAGAGGTTGGCTTTTTTGTATTTTCCTTTGTGAAAATTATTTTGTGTTCTATCTTTTATTTTCTTGAATGCATTTATGTGTTTTGGGAGTAACCTAGGCCTTCTACTCTTGGGAGAGTAGGATGGTCTTGTGGGTGGTAGAAGCTTGACAGCCCGTGAGTGAGAGACTCTCATTATGAGAGCGAACTCAAGGGGTGTATATGTGACCCTTGTTGCATGGCCTGGTTTGTGCATTTGGGGGTCATAAGGGGAGATAGTATGACATGAATGCCTTGGGGGGCATAAGGAATGTGGAGTTAAAGAGCTTGTGATATATCTTTCTTTGCCATGAGGTGGCTTTGTGATTTACCATTCTTGCAGTCTCCTCAGGGTATTTGGTCCACTACCACCCATGTAAATTCATCACATGTTGTGATGAAGTGTAGCCTTGGTTGGGAAAGTGATTGTTATGTGATTTTCCCTTGCTTGTTGTGTTTGCATATCTGTAACTTGTCTAGGGCTTGGTTCTCCAAGCTCAGGGGTGGCTTCTAGTAAGCCTAGGCTGGGAGGTGAGCACTCCATGGTCATAGCTTATGATTTATTTGCAGGTTGTTTGGAAGAAAAAAAAAAGGACAAGTAGGAGTTGCTGGATTTATTTGTTTGCAGAAAAAGATTTGGAAATGGATTATTTTATATTTTAAGTTGCAGCAATGTGAAAGGGAAACTATATGTTGTAATTACTTTGAAAAGGAAATGTATCTATTTTAATTAAATTCCTCATTTGATAGAAATGAGAGATCCATTTGTAAGGTTGACTATATTGTAATTTAAATATACTTTAAGGAAATACATTATTTTTATTAAGTATTATTTTGTTGCAAAAAGAATTATTTATGTTGAAGTTTAAGTTATGTATCGATCTTGAATAATGTTGATTGTATACATGGTACTTTGAAAATGAAAGTTTAAATTGGCATGTGACTTCTAAAAATAAAAGATCATTTTATTTCCTTATGCATATCTCTAAGGTTAAATTTAAATAATATCACATCTATATAGTTGTTGTTTAAATTTATTGAATTCTGTCATTTGCTTAATTGCAGAAATTAAAATCTAGAGTTAAATAGTCTATTTAATTTAAATAATATCATATTTCTATAGTTGTTGTTTAATTTTATTGGATTCTGTCAATCATTTATTTGTAGAAAATAAATCTAAAGTCAAATAGGTTATCTCTGATTTATGGTATTTAAAAAATATATATATACATTGATCTAAATCTGAATAGATTAATTAATCTGTCAAAAAGTTCAAAAAAAAAATATTATATACTGCATAGTAAAGTTAGCTTTAGTTTTCTTATGCATCATATATATATATATATATTATATTATATTATATTTTTTGTTGTTGTTTAATTTAAATAATATCATATTTCTATAGTTGTTGTTTAATTTTATTGGATTCTGTCAATCATTTATTTGTAGAAAATAAATCTAAAGTCAAATAGGTTATCTCTGATTTATGGTATTTAAAAAATATATATATACATTGATCTAAATCTGAATAGATGAATTAATCTGTCAAAAAGTTCAAAAAAAAAATATTATATACTGCATAGTAAAGTTAGCTTTAGTTTTCTTATGCATCATATATATATATATATATATATATTATATTATATTTTTTTTTCTAAATAAAGAAAGGGGAAATTAAATTTTAAAATTAAAACAAATGACCTTGGGTTTCGGGGAGCTCAGCCCCCCCCACACAGTGGGCGGCGACCCCCAGCGGCGGCTGCAACCGCCACTGTGGGCCGCAACCCACAGTTGGGGAGGCTTCAGCCCCCCTCTGTGGGCGGCACCCCACAGTGGCAGCGCTGTCGGGCTGCGGGCCGCGACCCACAACGGCGGCCAAGGTCGCATCTGTGGGCCATGACCCACAAGCTTAGTAGTGGTCATCCCTGCGGGGAGCCCTCCCCAATGAAACTCCCTTCAAGGCCGCTGCCTCAAACCGTCGTCGTTCCCCTTGCGTGAAGCCCCCGCCCTACACAAAAGAAGAAAATAAAACCCTAGCCTGATTAGGGTTAGGGTAGCACAAAAAAGAAAAGATGAGAGATTTTAAAATGAAAGGGGGCATTTTAATATATATATTTTAGTTAGGGTTTTCATGGATAGTTTTAATAATGTGAAAATATATATATATATATATATATATATATAGAGAGAGAGAGAGAGAGAGAGAGTTAAAAATATGAATGAATAGGGAAATTGTAGATTAAATATTTACTAGGTGTTTATAATTTATATATGTGTATATTTGAAAAAAAAAGATGTTTAAATTTAAAATACTTATGAAGTTTAATCCTTTAGAGAATTTTATAACAAATTGGGTGAGTTATTTTGGCTATGGGAAATATTTTTAGTCCACCTAAATATAGGTTTTTGTTGAGATTAAACTTTATAGGATAATTTTCATTATTGATATAATTGACCCTTTAGTCAAAATTGTTTAACCACATTTTAATTATTATTAAAATAAAATTTAGACATTATAAACTAAGTGCTAGGATTAATTTATTTAGTTCCTGAAAACAATGGTTATTGGGGATTAATATTATCTTCAGCAATTATTTTAGAGAGTTGATTTAAGTTAAGTTATTGATTAAATTTGATAAGATAATAATATTATTCTTTTAGTATTTCGCATTTTATTTAAGATATTTTCACTTACTTGAGTTAGTGGTTAGAGTTAACTCAAACATAGTCAAGACAAAACTTGTTAGTGTGTTCCGCATTAGTAAATTTAATGTTATTAGGTTGTTATTAAAAAAAAAAAAATTATTCCGTTCGTGCCCAAAAGTTTGGGCATGACAGATTGTCATTGATAGACACGCACTTGACTTGACATCACTTTTGTATGTATAAGTTAAAGCTCAACCGGTATTTGTTCCAACCGGTATGATGTATTATAGTCTTTAGACTATCGGTATTTTGCAAAAAGTGTTACTGATCTGAAGCGGTATGAAGACCCCAAGCGGCTTGAGGATCTCAAGTGGTATGAAGGAAAGAAGTGGCACAGCTCATATTTCCCAGTCTTCATTTTGTCAAGCCGACAACCGGTATTTTGTGTAAACTGGTAATACTCTGATGAGTTATCAATTGACATTTTGTGATGAGTTATCAACCGGCATTTTGTGATGAGTTACCATCCACCGATTGTTTGACGGTGCCAACACTCTGGTGGTGCTTTTTGTGTCGTGTTACCAAATATGTCTAGATTAATTGAACCTATGAAATTGGATTGTAAACCTAATGAATCGACATGAAATTAGATTCCTTTATAAGGACATCATGTCTAGGGTTTTAGTGTGTTGTAAGGGTTTAAGGTGGTTGATGAGTTTTTGTAAAGGAAATACAGAAGAGAAGTTTAGGTCTATAAGAAGAGACAGAGAGTGAATGTGTTGAAGACTGAAGTAATGCTGGAATGCATTAGAAATGAGCTATCAAGGATCTAACCAAGCAATCTGTGCTATTTGCTAGATCATTCACTTGTTGACTACTCACATCTTTTACAAGTCTAAAGCCCTTAACTGGGTAGGCTCAGAGTAGCCTTTTTAAAATCCTCTAACAAGGTGGTTCACATCTATGGATCTAAAATCCTCTAGCAAGGTAGTCTTTGATTGGACTTATCTCCTAACAGAGATTGAGATCCCTAATAGGATCTATTCTGGTAAAGAACATTTTATGACCTTAACTGGTCTGGTTCCTATTCTGCAGATAGTTACTTGTGAGTTCCATCTCACCATGGTTTTTCCCATTTGGGTTTCCACACCAAAATATCTTGTGTTATGGTGTTTGTACTTCTATGGGTGAATGTCTTATTTGCATTTTGGTTTGCATGTCTGTTAACTAGTTTGACTATTAAACTGTTCTACCGATTTATCACTAGATTGTTTAAGTGTTTAAATATAGTGTTTTTCAGTATACTAATTCACTACCCCCCTCTTAGTATTCATCAATTAGTATTAGAGCCAATCTTTCTATAAGTCTAACCACTTGGAAAGAGATATGGGGGAATACACTGTGAGGGAACTTACTCATCGGCTCACTCAGTCTGAGCAAGCCTATGATGAACTCATGGTAAAATATAAGGCCTCTCAGGCAAAAAGGAGAGAACATGTTGAAAAACTGATGGAGCTATCTGAAAATAGTTCTTCTGATGAAGCGGATATGGAAGCCCTAATTCAAGAAATAGAAAAGCTGAATGAATCAAACTCCAACCTAAGAAAGGAGTTGGAAGGACTGACTATTCGAATGTGCCAAGAGCTTGAGAACCGGAGGAAAACTAAAGATCTGGTGAAGGACAAAGATCATGAGATCTCCAAGTTGAAGCAAGAGATCAATGCACTTACTGCCCACCTTCATGAAAGTAGAATTGAAAAAGAAGTACAAGGTGAACTGAACATAGCCATCTCTGAGAATGCAAACCTAATGGAGACAAATGCTACTATTTCCAAAGAACTCTTCGAGTCAAAGGAAATCCTTGCTAAGTTCAACAAGAGTATTGTCAAGTTAGAGTAAAAGCTTGAATCGGCCAAACTGGTAAAGAATACCAATGGACTTGGTTTCTCTAGGCATGAGGAAGGTGAGACCTCGGGTGCAAATGTTGAATCATCAAAGAAGCAATCGACATTCAAAGGTAAAGGTAAGCAAAACTACAAACCTATTTGCTTTAACTGCCTTAAAGAAGGACATACTACCAATGTATGTAGGAGCAAAGCCTATAATAATTTTCCTTACTTTATAAACAATGTACCTAGATCCAATAAGTTCAATGGTAATTGTTATGCATGCAACAACTATGGGCACAAAGGATCTGAATGCAGGTCTATCATGAACAACACTAGAACATATCCTTAGAGGACTCAAGGAGTTGGTCCGGAATCTTTTATGAACCGGAACCCCAACCAGTTTAATACCTATAATCATCAATCACATAGCGGTGGCTATCGAGCGGCAACCGGATGGAGAGAAAACTGTTGGATTTGCCATGGTTCTGGTCACACTACTGCAACATGCAGAAGAAAGAATAGAAACATGAATAATGGACCTTGGAGAGAACTCGGAATGGTTTTCTATCATTACAACAAATCGGGTCATTCAACAAGATTCTGCAAAAGTAGAAAGAGTATATCGGAGGATATACCGGTCACTCCAGAAGGAAAATTTGATGTTGAAACTGTTCAAGCAGATATGAACAAAACCTGGAAGAAGAAACCAGCAATGTTGCAAGAAGAACCAATTTCTGCACCTAGTGTGGAAAACACAGAACCGGCATACTAAGCTTCAGAAAGCTTAGGGGGAGCAAATGGTAAAATGTTTCAAACCCCTAGTTTACACTGGTAAAAGACCTTAACCAGTGTGTGATACCTATCTTGTTGCAGAAGACTGGAAACGGTGAAAGGCAAATTAGGGTTTACGCCCTAATGGTGGAGCATTAATTACGGTAGGTGAGGAACCTATTTAAAAGGATTTTTCAAATCATTTCTCACTATCATTTTTCAAGCGACAAAGCTTTTCAAGTACAGAGTGAAGGAAAGCGATTTACACTGTGATTCAAAAGTTTATCAAAAATCTGGAGAAGAATCTAAAGTTGTCATCTATTGAAGGAGTGAAGAACGCAAAGCGCTATTTCTGTAACTGAAGGAGTGTGAAGCGAAGTTCAAATTGCGAAGCCCTAAATTTCAATTTACGAAGGTATTTTTCATAATTCCTTGTTTATCATGGCTTCTGCATCTCATGATAGTTCCAGTGCAACTGTTGATTCTATGGACCTCATAAAATGAAAATCAAAATATAATGCCTTGTCTCAAGTACCGCTGGTGTTATAGTAGAAGAAGGGATTTCTAATTACATAGACTGCAAAATCGAAGACCTAGGGTCTCTTATGATCCATTCCCAGCTAAGCCTATTATGCGGAAAGGACAAGAAAATTAAACCAGAATTCAACATTTTGGAAAAGAAGAAACTCCAAAATGCAATTTACTTTCTTGAAGAATTTTTGGAGGATCATATTAGAATTATTCTAAGCAGGGTACACGATGACAAGATGTACCTAGAGCAGATGCATGATATCACACTAGAAGCAATTCATGTCATCACTAGTTTCTGCAATATAGGGGAAGTGCCAGCCCTAAGGAAGGTCAGCAAAACTAAAATGACCAAGCTCACCGGTTCAGTGAGCGACTCACATGGAATGACCGTCAACTCAATCAAGGATGATCTGGTCAAGTATGCATGCATGGTGATAGGTTACCAAATGTTCTCCGCTAACAGAATTACTTTTGTCTTTGCTGCAGTGGTAAATGTCACTTACAGGATGATTAAGGAAGATCCATCATTTGATCTGTGCACCGGTATGCAAAGGAAACTCTTGTTGAATCTTAAATCAATCAAATAGGATAATGCATTGAAATTCAAGTTTGGTCAACTACTAGTAGGATTATTTTTCTACTTCCAAGGTTACTTCCCAGGAGTGGGAGACATTCAGTGGTCTGCTGACCAATCGGTTACCAAGCAAATCAAAGAAAGCCTGCAAGCAGTCGGAACCGGCTACCTTGAAGTTCTAAACAAGTATTTTGATGAGTTTAGAAGCAAGATGAGCCTGAGGATGAGGATATCCAGTGACATAGTCAAGAAATATGAATAGGACATCTGCTTCACCATCAAAGTGGATGAATGCTTAATGGAGGACATTGAGCCTAGACAAGAAGAAGTGGAGCCTATGGGCTATGAGGTAATGTATGACATGTTGGACGGGTATGCTTCTACCCTACTTGCCTCGCCCCTTGATCCTAAGGAAAAGAGAACTGAAACTTATTTAGAAAGGGTTACATTGGTTGCAGAACCCTCAGAAAAGAAAGGAAAGGCAGTGCCTTCAGCATCAGCACCGGTTACTGCAGCCAGTCCCAAAGTGACCAAGCGGTCACCCGTTAAGAAGAAACCAAAAGTGGCACCTGCAAAAGTCTTCGAGAGGAAGTGGAAGACAAAAAGCAATTCACCTAACTCAAAAGAAACTATGTCAGAAGAACCGCCTTAGAAGAAGACTAGGCAAACAAGAAAAAAGACAAAGAATGAACCGACATCATCTGCACCGATAAATATTGACATTTCTTCCTACAAACCTTTGACACATTGTCAAAGAACAATTAAAAACATTAGGAGAAAATTGTTAAATGATTTTGTAGATCATTTTGATGATTTTAATGATGAAGAACACAAAGAAGTAGAGCAAGAAGTTATAAAGTATTTATATGCTAATGACCGGTCGCCTTCAGAAATTAGATCTGAGAGACCAGATTCTTTGTATAAGTCCTTAGACAATAAATGGCACATTGCCATAGAGAAGGAATAGGAAATTAAGGAGAAAGTTTTTGCTCAACACTTTCCCAACCTATCCAATTTAGAGCTATTTGATGTCATCAATCAAAATACAGGACTCTTCTTCACTAGAAGAAGAAGACTCTGGTTATTGGAAGGAAGAATTGATGATGTCAAAAAGGACACTCATCTGCATATGAAAACTATGGTTCACATGCACAAAGTGCTACATGCCAACAAGAAGGCTGAGCAAGAATCGACAATATCAAAATTGGATGAAGTGTTTGATGATGAAGGCAATTCGGTTGTTGAACCTACAGACACTATTGATGTCGATGCTCTGGATGTAGAGGATGTTGCTCAGGACTCACCATCTGAAGCAATAGGATAGGAGAAGCAGGCTGAACAGGTTGAACAACAAGCAGAGGACAAACAGGAGGAAGCAAAGAAATGGGAGGAGAAGAAGAAAAAGGAAGAAGATGAGGACAAACAGAAATAGGAGGAAAAGAGAAAAGAGGATGAGAAGAAAAGAAAAGAAGAGGATGAAGAGAAAAAGAAACAAGAAGATGCAAAGAAAAAGAAAGAAGAAGAGGATAAGGAAGAGGAGAAGCGAAAGGAAGCAGAGAAGAAGAAGGAAGAGGAAGAAAAGGAAGAGGAGAAGAGGAAGGAAGCAGAGAAGAAGAAGGAAGAGGAAGAAAAGGAAGCAGAGAAGAAGAAGGAAGCAGAGAAGAAAAAGGTAGAAGAAGATAAGGAAGAGGAAAAGAGAAAAGAAGAAGAGAAGAAGAAGGATGAGGAGGACAAGGAATCAGAAGTAGCAAAGAGCATGGAGATGGAGACTCCAAAAGCAACCGGTAGTCAAGCCAAACCAGCTGACTTCACCAGTCCTATTGACCTCCAGTCTACAAATGAAATGGAGCTGCTACAAAGCATCAAAGTTGCTCAAGAACACCTTGAAGTGATGAGGAGGAAAAAGCAGCAAGATGTGATCCAAGCTGCGATGGACACTCTTGCCGGTTTGATACCTGGTACAAACCTCCCAACTACTGATTCATCACTGGCTCAATTAAAGCTCCTATGCACAGTAGTGGATGATTAGGTTCAGAGTTTAGAAGAGGTAGCAAAGGCAAGTGCCAAGAAAGAGCATCAGAAAGCTTTGAATATTGCTCTGGTGAAGAAGCTAAATGAGCTCCGGTCTGATCTTCAAAAATCTCAAAAAGATATAAGGGATGCTTTGGATGAGGGGAATCTACTACTCAGTAAGATTTGCCAACCCCATCTCTTCTGTGATAATGTACTTGCACAAAAGCAACAGCTTCAATCTGACTTGCAGTTGTACATGAGCACCTTAAAGCTGCCATATGACTCTTTCACAACTTATGGGCAAACCGTTCAATGGTTTCATATCTAGTCTGCGAGAATAAAGCTCGAGATCAGCAACCGGTCACTAGATTTATAGGAACTACAACTAGTTCTACTCCCATGCCTGCAAATACTTTAGAAATTCTATCTCAATTTGGATGCCTTAACAGTGACTCAAGAAATGAGCACAATAGATGCCATGGAAGAGCAGGTCTCCCAGATGCAAACAAAGAAAGAAGTAGCCACCTCCATACTTGAGTCCTGGTCTTTATCTATGAAACAATTTTTGAAGGACTTTAAATCAGTTTTTGACAAGTTTTATTATTTATTGTCATAAACTCTTATGATTTTAATACCAAATGAAAATAGGGGTTGTTCAGCTGTACTTTGTCATTGTTGGCAAAGGGGGAGAAGTATTCTGGTATTTAAAATTTTGATATATGCTCTGAATATCTTAATGTCTATCTCTGTATGCAAATTGATATACATTATGTTGTTAGCTAAAGGGATAGTGTATATGCTTAGGGGGAGCAATTTTGCTTATGGCATGATTTTGTTGTAAAACACTTAGATGTCAAAATTTTCCTAACTGTTGCCATCAATGCCAAAGGGGGAGATTGTTGGCATTTTTTATGATTATGTTGTGATTGTCATTGATGGACACATACTTGACTTGAGATCACATTTGTATGTATAAGTTAAATCTCAACCGGTATTTGTTCCAACCAGTATGATGTATTATAGTCTTTAGACTATCGGTGTTTTGTAGAAAGTGTTTACCGATCTAAAGCGGTATGAAGACCCCAACCAGCTCGAGGATCTCAAGTAGTATGAAGGAAAGAAGCGGCACAACTCATATTTCCCAGTCTTCATTTTGTCAAACTGGGAACCGGTATTTTGTCTAAACCGGTAATACTCTGATGAGTTACCAATTGACATTCTGTCATGAGTTATCAACCAGCATTTTGTGATGAGTTACCATCCACCGATTGTTTGACGGTGCCAACACTCTGGTGGTTCTTTTTGTGTCATGTTACCAAATATGTCTAGATTCATTGAACCTAGGAATTTGGATTGTAAACCTAATGAACCGACATGAAATCAAATTCCTTTATAAGGACATCATGTCTATGGTTTTAGTGTGTTGTAAGGGTTTAAGGTGGTTGATGAGTTTTTGTAAAGGAAATACAGAAGAGAAGTTTAGGTCTATAAGAAGAGACATAGAGTGAATGTGTTGAAGACTGAAGTAATGCTAGAATGCATTAGAAATGAGCTATCAAGGATCTAGCCAAGCAATCTGTGCTATTTGCTAGATCATTCACTTGTTGATTACTCACATCTTTGACAAGTCTGAAGCCCTTAACCGGGTAGGCTTAGAGTAGCCTTTGTAAAATCCTCTAACAAGGTGGTTCACATCTGTGGATCTAAAATCCTCTAGCAAGGTAGTCTTTGATCGGACTTATCTCCTAACAGAGATTGAGATCCCTAACAGGATCTGTTCTAGAAAAGAACATTGTATGACCTTAATCGGTCTGGTTCCTATTCTATAGATAGTTACTTGTGAGTTCCATCTCACCATGGTTTTTCCCATTTGGGTTTCCACATTAAAATCTCTTGTGTTATGGTGTTTGTACTTTTGTGGGTGAATGTCTTATTTGCATTTTGTTTTCCATGTATGTTAACCGATTTGACTGTTAAATTGTTCTACCGGTTTATCACTAGACTATTTAAGTGTTTAAATATAGTATTTTTTGGTATACTAATTCACCCCCCCTCTTAGTATTCATCAGTTAACACCTCCTAGAATCAATCGTAGGAAACCAAAGTATCTAATTGACATTGATAAGAATATATTGAAGCCAATGCCCGATAAAATGAATGAACGAACTTGTAGGATAATGGTTAAAAGAATATGGCAAAACTATTTTGAAAACTTAAATCACACCACAAGATGTCAATAATTGTTCAAATGATTAAAATTTTGAATTTTAGAGAGACAATAAAAATTCTAGGCCTCAGATCATCTGAAAGTAACAGTGAAAGAAGTATTGTAAGAAATATATTTGATGCATATCAAGCTATTGGTTCAAAATCACATACTAAAGATTCTAATGCTACTCGATGTGTCATTACATCAACCATAATGAGCAAGAAAATATAAAATGATTGTTTGATAAGCAAAATAAGTAATTCATTAAACGTTAGTAGAACAACATTAAGTAAAGCATTACAGAGGCGAGAAAAAATAGAGGAACCTAACAATAATTCTCTTTGGGCATTCTTGGGTAGACTACCACACAAAGACAAGGTTGTTGTTGATGCACAAAGAACATTAATTAAAAAAATTTGGCATGACAACACAAGAGTTTCACCCAACCAAAGAGATGTTGTTAGAAGGCAAATCGGGTCTACAAATTGTGAGCCACATGCCAAACACTATTTGGATATGACTCAAACTAAATTTTATGAAAGATTCCTTCAAAAGTTTCATCAAATAAGAATTTCTCAAAGATTTTTTGAAATGGCAAAACCGTTTTATATTAAGATTAATCATGTATGCACCACATGTTGTTGTAGGATGCATATTGAATTTTCCATGCACTATGATATTTTTCATCATATTTGTTCTACTTTGCACACTAATGATGTTTTGTAGGAATGCAATATACAAGCACCTCCTAAGTCAGTAAGAGAATTTATTTCAAGTGTGCTATGTAATAGACATGATGGTTGCATTTATTATAAGATGTCTTGTTTGGAAGGTTTTTGTGCTATATGTGGTGGTTTGCAACATTTACCAAGATGTGTACATTTGGAGAGCACACATGAAATTGGTAGGAAACTAGTTTCTTTTGGAAAATACAAGACAATCACATATGGAGTTAAAGATGGAAAAGATTTGAAGAGATGTGAGCTACTGAAAAATGATATATGTGTAGCTGAATTTATGAAAATGTTTCAAGAGAAACTAGTTTATGAGTACATAATGCATACACATAGAGTTCGATGGTTAGATGAGAAATTCAAGTTATGTAAGGACACATTTCCTCTTGGCACCATTGTCTCTATCATTGATTTTGCTAAAAATTGTACACTACAACCTCAGAATGAAGTGCAATCTATGTATTATCATTCTACACAAGTTTCTATTTTTGTACACATAGCATTCATGCATGCAGATGATAACATGTAGGAGGATAGAAAGGTTGTAAGAGAGTATCACTTATACATAAGTGATGATAGTACACATTAATTGGATTTTGTACAAGGATGCTTTAAATTTTTCTATGATAGTTTAAGGGAAAGGACCATACGATACAACCGACGCTTAATATGGTCAGATAATGGCACCGCACAATTCAAGAATGCAAGGATGTTTTATTGGTTGACAAGGATGCATATGACAAGTGGTGTACACCATTTTTGGAATTTCACTGATGTGGACATGGTAAGGGAGAGCACGATGGTGCAGGAGCATGTGTAAAAAGAGCCCTAGCTAGAGAAGAATTCAAGTACGAAGGTGGTGCTGAGTTGATAGATGCAGAAATAATTGTGCGATGGTGTAAGTCTACGATGGGTCCAGGTAATCCAGGTACGTCAATGGTTCATAGATATTTTTGGTTGATCACTGAATCTAACATTGAAAACTATCTATATTATTGTACAGTTGCAGGATTGAGTGGCATGCACTCATTTATGAGTTCAAATGCAAGTTCACTAGTAATTTATACAAGATAGATGGTATGTTTTTTCTCTTCATGCATGTATTCTTTCTGGGAAGAATGTGAATCAAAAGAGTGGGTTGACAAATGGTCTTTTAGACCGTTGGTTCCCATTGATACATAGCAAGTTCCCAAAGCACTACAATTGAGCCAGATGGAAACATCAGTGGATTTTGACCATGTATCCAACCTAGTGGATTCAGGGGATTTTTTGAGTTAATTTTTTTGCAAGTATTCTTTTTGGTTCATTTTGTTGTACATCATACTTTATTTTTGGTATTAATTAACACTTTATAAAATCTAGGTCATGTGTATGTAGTTGTTGCAGAAGAGAATAATGAAGAAGGAACAAATTACTATTTGTGTCATTGAGTTGAGCCAAAAAGAAAATTGGCATCCACAATCATTGATGGAGAGGGTATTGAGTACCCAATAGGGTTTGTTGTCGTGACAGGAACATGGCTTAGGAGATACCCTATCAAGAATTCTAATGTTTGGTTGTTCGAGGACTTTGAAACACATAGACATATTCTTCATTTCTCTAACCTTGTTGTTCCAACAAATATTCATTTGATGAAGTATTGTGGTAGACCTCATAACAAGATTTTATGAAAAGTTTGTGAATCTAACCATAAGGCAATACTTGACACAATATGGGTTAGTGTCGATCCTGAAGGCTCACTTGATTGATTCTATGGTTCAGAGTAGAATGATTTTGAGAATTTTGTATATATCATCGGCGAATTGTTCTATATTATTCTTTTGTATATACAAATGCCCATGAACTGAATTTTACATGTTTAGGGGCATAATTTTGTATATTTAAATGGCAATGAGCTAATTTGTACATATGTAGATGCCAAATTTTATATATTAAAATGGCGATGAGCTGAATCGCACATATTGTAATGCCAAATGTTGTATAAAAGCCCATGAGATGATTTTTAAGACATTTTATTGTATATTCAAATAGCCAAGAGCTGATTTGACCTTATTTAAAGGAAAATTTTTTAATAATATGTGACAATGTTTTGTGACTATTTTTTGTGTCTATGTTTTGTGACTATGTTTTGAGTTTATGTGATGTGATAAGGTCAATCATGAGCATTCTTGATTCTTGTATAATCATGGGGAATTATTTGAGTCATTATCAGGTCATAGGGGTCATAGATTAAGTCTAGATACAATTTGAGCAAAAAATGTCATTATTGTCAAAAGAATTGTCAAAAGAGTTGTCAAGCAACTTGTACATCGCGTCGGTAGGGTATGACTCTTGACGTCCTAGTGCTTTGGGATGAATGAGAGGAGCATGCCTAGTGTAAACCTACCCACCCAGACGCACTCATGATGTCGGTTTATGCACATGATGAACCGAATCAATTCTAGCCTATCTTGCAACTTTGCATTGCATGCAACTGACGGTTTTTGCAGCAGGCGAAAAAATGCTACCAATTGAAATGGCTCTGAGTCATCAAAAATAGAGATAGGCCACTATAGATGAGCCTCACTTGACCCCATAGGTTCAAATGGATCGATCATATGTGTCCTAGATTGGAAGAAACAGTCTATCAAAGTTTGATAATTTTTTGGACTCGAGGCACTTGAGAGATCACGCCGGTAGGGTATGAATCTCGATGTTTCAATGCTTTGGGATGCACGAGAGGAGAATTCATAACATAAAACTGCCCACCTAGATGCACTCATCATGTCAATTTGTGCACACGACGAACCGAATCAATTCTAGCCTATCCTGCAACTTTGCATTGCATGCAACGGATAATTTTTTATGCAGGCAAAAAAATGATACCAATTGAAAATGGCTCCGAATCATCAAAAACCAAGATAGGAAATTATAGAGGAGCCTCATGCAACCCCACAAGTTCAAATGGATTGATCATATGTGTCCTAGATTGGAAGAAAAAGTCCATCAAAGTTTGACAATTTTTTAGACTCAGGGCACTTGAGAGATCGCGTCAGTGGGGTATGACTCTTGATGTTCTAACACTTTGGGATGCATGAGAGGAGCATGCCTGGTGTAAAACTACCTACCCAAACATTCTCATGATGTCATTTTGTGTACACGATGAATCAAATCAATTCTAGCCTATCCTACAACTTTGCATTTCATGCAACTGATGGTTTTTGCAGTAGGTGAAAACTGCTACCAATTAAAAATGGCTCTGAGTCATCAAAAAATGAGATAGGCTATTGTAGAGGAGCCACACAAAACCCCATAGGTTTAAATGGATTGATCATATGTGTCATGTATTGGAAGAAACAATCTGTCAAAGTTTGATAATTTTTTGGACTCGGGGCACTTGAGAGATCGTGTCGGTAGGGTATGACTCTCAACATTTTGATGCTTTGGGATGCATGAGAGGAGCACGCCTAGCATAAACCTGCCCACCTAGACATGTTTGTGATATCGGTTTGTGCACACGATAAACCAAATCAATTCTAGCCTATCCTACAACTTTGCATTGCATGCAACTAACAATTTTTTGCAGCAAGTGAGAAAATGCTACCAATTGAAAATGGCTTTGAGTTGTCAAAAATTGAGATAGGCCATTATAGAGGATCCTCATGTGACCCCACAAGTTCAAACAGATCAATCATATGCATCCTGGATTGGAAGAAACAATCTGTCAAATTTTGACATTTTTTGGGGCTCAGGGCACTTGAGAGATCGTGCCAATAGGGTATGACTCTCCACGTTCCAACGCTTTGAGATGAACAAGAGGAACATGCCTAGTGTAAGCCTTCCCACCTAGATGCACTCATGATGTTGTTTTGTGCACATGACAACCAAAATTTGACCATTGTGAGCGTGAGGGTGCTCTCGCACCACACACATATTGTTGTTTATATTCATATTGTCGATTTCTATTGTTTATATTCATATTGTTGATTACATAGGCAAATATTCATTTAAATTTATAAAAGGGCAGCCACCAAATACATAGAATACACAATAATGAACTAAATACAAGGAGTTTTGTAGGGTTAATTCAACATTTTATAAATTTTATCAAATCATATTCCATGATTGCAATGTTTTATATTCTAGATTTTTGTTGTTTATATTCATATTGTTGATTACATAGGCAAATGATCAATTAACAGTATAAAAGGATAGCCACAAAATACAACGAATACATAATAATGAACTTAGTACACATTTAGTGGATAGAATAACAACATTTATATATATCAAAAAAAGGCATGTTTGCTAAGTCAATACAAGTATTACAAAAATGTGGCATATTCCATATCCAAATCGATATACAATAAAAATGTAAAATATATCTACATGTATTGATCATTCTATGACCAAAACTAGTGCAGGAGTACCTTGTAACTAGTTATGTCATGATTAATTTCATAAGGTTTTGATTCTATGATTGTCTTTAAGTTTATTTGGATGTAATTCAAGGCATGATGAGTCATTTTGTAAGGCAATGTCACTCATTTGTAACAAGTTGCTCAAGTTGAGTATTTGGGTCCTAATATGGTCAAGGAGGTCAAATTTGTGTAAAAGATTCATGAAAGGGTAACAATGATGTAGAAGGTTGTTTTGATTCCATTATAAGGTGTCCAAAGTGTCTAAGTGAAGTTTAGAGGTCATGTTTTCTAAAATGTGAAAGTTGTCAATGATGTACAGTGTTGTCAAGCAACAAACCATGTTCTAAAAGTTGCAAACCAAGGATGTTATTGGTCTTTGGAAGTTGTAACTTCCATATGGATGTGTGGAGGTTATAAAAAATATCATTCAATAAAATCCAAGGGGGGGTGTATGATTGGAGGAAGGAAATGAATAACATTTGAAGTTTTTACACACTCCACATTGTTTTCTGGGTATTGCAGTCTGATCATTCACGTTTTTCTTTATGAAAAATAATTTATCTCTGTTTGAAATATATTGGATATGATAATGGAATGAGTTAAATTTGTTTTCCCTTTGGTTTCATTTAATTTCAATCACTTTGAAGCAAGTTATAAAAGTTTTGGTGAAAACTGTCAAAAAACCCTCCAAATTGGGGTTTGTGGAGAGTTTCACTAAAATCTTTTGATTGCACCATTAAAAATTATTGTAACTTTGGTGTTTTCTATAGGTCTGTGTTATATTTCAAATGAATTTAGTTTCAATGTGTTTGGTTAAATATTTTATGAGATATTTGATGCCCTAGGTGGACTGGAAATGCAGATTTCTTATTTTTTTGTAACAGTCAGAACGATCTCAGTGCAGAGACCATAATGCTTAACTCCAGCATTGGATCATTCTAAAGTTTGGATATGGTTTTATAAACCTAGATTTATATAGCCTCATTGAAGAAATCTTTATAATATTGTTGGGTTCGAAAGTTATTAATAACAGAGTACGGGTCTATCAAATTGTCATTAACTAGGACAACATAATGCATTGTTTGGGTCTCGATTAATGTTTAAAGGGTAATAAAATGATATGAAATATTTGATATTGGATTGTTTGGTTGATAGTAATATTTTTATATGCCTCAAACATATCAAGGTTGCAGATTGAAGATTATTTTACATCATTGAGCACCCTAGGATTGGGACTCCATGGTAGATTTGGGGTTCCTGAAGGGTTTTTCATGATGCTCTGCATCAAATTGGTATCAAAGCCCAATGAAAGATATAGGCTAGGAAAGTTGTTTATGTTGTGTTTGGTTACAGGTGTTTGATCCACCTAACTGCACAGGGATAGGTTGAGGAGAGAACCTGGTTGTGGTTTCCAAAAGGCTAAGGAGAGAGGAAAAAGATACTCCTAGGTGAGGCAAAGGAAGTATGAGTTTGTGTATGTGTAGTAGGAGAGATGGATGCCTAAGGAACACCTTGAATTGCAACCATTAGATACTCTATGGATGTGATTAGTTGAGAGGATTATTACCTTTTTCAAGTTGGTAGCAGCAACATGAGGATAATGAGAAAATGATGAAAGGAAGAGGCAGAGATAAAGATGAAGACAAAGACAAAGTTTCAGTCCAAGACACAAAATTTTCTTGCAAGTTGTTTCCAAGAGACTTGGAAATATTTTCAGGTCGACAATATGGTATAGGAGCACCTTGTCACCAGTTATGTCGTGATTAATTTCATAAGGTTTTGAGTCTATGATTGTCTTTAAGGTCATTTGGATGTAATTCAAGGCATGATGAGTCATTTTGTAAGGCAATGTCACTCATTTATAACAAGTTGCTCAAGTTGAGTATTTGGGTCCTAATATAGTCAAGGAGGTCAAATTTATGTTAAAGAGCCATGAAAGGGTAACATTGATGTAAAAGGTTGTTTTGATTCCATTATAAGATGTTAAAAGTGTCTAAGTGAAGTTTAGAGGTCATGTTTTCTAAAATGTGAAAGTTGTCAATGATGTAAAGTGTTGTCAAGCAACAAACCATGTTCTAAAAGTTACAAACCAAGGATGTAATTGGTCTTGGGTAGTTGTAACTACCATATGGATGTGTGGATTTTATAAAAACCATCATTTGGTCGAATCTAATGGGGTTGTGTATGATTGGAGGAAGGAAATGAATAACATTTGAAGTTTTTACACACTCCACATTATTTTCTGGGTATTGCAGTCTGATCATTCACATTTTTCTTTATGAAAAATCATTTTTATCTATTTTAAATATATTTGATATGATAATAGAATGAGTTAACTTTTTTTTCCCTTTGGTTTCATTTAATATCAATCATTTTGAAGTAAGTTATAAAAGTTTTGGTGAAAACTATCAAAAAACCCTCCAAATTGGGGTTTGTGAAGAGTTTCACTAAAATCTTTTGATTGCACCATTTAAAATTGTTCTAACTTTGGTTTTTGCTAGAGGGTTGAATTATATTTCAAATTAATTAAGTTTAAATATGTTTTGTTAAATATTTTATGAGATATTTGATGCCCTAGGCAGATTGGGAATGCAGATTTCTTGTTTTTTTGTAATAGTCAAATTGGTCTCCGTTTAGAGACCATAACTCTTAACTCTACCATTGGATCATTCTAAATTTTGGATATATTTTTATAAACCTAGTGATATACATTCTCACTTAAGTGATCTACAAAATATTGTTGGGTTTTAAATTTTTTAACAACAGAGTACGGGTCTATCAAACTATCATTAACTGGGACAACATAATGCATTGTTTGGGTCTTGATTAATGTTTAAAGGGTTATAAAATACTATGAAAGATTTTATATTGGATTGGTTGGTTGATATTAATCTTTTTAGATGCCTCAAACATATCAAGGTTGTAGATTGAATATTATTTTGGGTCATTGAGAACCCTAGGATTGGGACTTCATGGTTGATTTTGGGTTCCTGAAGGGTTTTTCGTGATGCTCTGCATCAAAAACTACCACTATATGATCCTAAAATTGTGGTGGATCATAAAAATTGATCCTCTTCGATGCAGTATGTGGCTCTGTAGATGGCTACAAAACCACAATTCAAAAGCCAAGTTAGAATTCTTTTGTAGAAAATAGTCACAATTAACAACATAACTATGCATTTAACTAAATTCATTTGGAATTGAAATGTATATTACCTCATTTTTTGATCTTGAAGCTAATGTCTTCGCTCTCCTCTCCTAGTCACTCTTAGGAGTTTTCTTGAAGACATACTTAAAAGGGTCCACGTTATGGTCGTATCGAGAAGGGGTCTATTGTAGATTAAATGGACAATTAATACAATGTACTAACATAAATACATCAAAAACACTTAAAAGCTATAATATAGATGATGTACTGGTGCCTGAGATGCTTCTCCAATGGAGTGAGGATGGCTCACCATCAAGGAAGAAATTGTCACTACTACCTATAAAAAAAATGATTAAAGATTAAATACAATTAATATAATGATAAGTATTGTAGGTTAAAAACAATTAATGTAATATATCAAAAAAAAGTGTACCGGATCCTGAGATGTTTCTCTAGTGCACTAAGGAGGCCTCGCCATTGATGAAGCAACTATGGATATTTCATATATGAAAAAATTATAAGATTATAATATATCACAAGTTTGCATGTATGCATGCATATAATCATGAAATCAAGAAATAAAGTAGAGATACATACCTCTGCCCTCTCTTGATCCATGGGTGAATCAGGTGCATTCAAAAAATCCGCATAACTCAATGGTTGTTGTACATATAAAATGGACAAAAAACACTAATCAATCTACAAACCCCAACTAATACTTGATTTCAACATTTTCAAATAATTGTACAACTAAAAATGTGTTCAATTACCTTCTTCCCATGTTTTGGCGTCTTCAAGGAATTCTTTTTCTTAGGATGAGGCCTAGATGCGGAGGGGGTACACTAAAAAAACATAAGATATTAGTACAAATAATATATTAAACATAATTTAAAAAATCTAAAATGAAATTACTTGCATATTCCATCAAAATAATACATAAAAAGGGTTGTACAAAATATAATGTACCGTATAGCCTTGTAGGCCAAAATCGATCGCTGAGAGCGTGATGTCATCAATCTGGGACATTTGGTCCCCTGTCAACACATACAAACCAAAAATTGGACCAAGTATTAAAGATAGTTAGTATATCTTGTAATATTTTTGAATTCAAAGTGTATTATTCTATTTGTAGACGAATAAAAATGACCATATTCCTAAATGAATATCTTATGTTCATTTATCTATTTAATTAAATCCAATTTAATTGAATTACTCACATTCCTCTATTTAATTAAGTAAATTACTCCATTTATTTAAATTAAATTCACTAGACCTCTTTTACCATTTAATAGGATAAATCATTTTATTCAATTAAATCCCCTATCCACTTTTTAATTAAATTCAAATTTAATTAAATAGTTTATCCTAAATTGAATAAATCTAATTTATTTAATTTCCCCAATTGCAACCAAATTGAATTAAATTCATTTTATTCAATTAAATCTTACTATCCCTCCATCCACTTGCAAAATCCTACATCTCCCACTTGCTTCCTAAACCCTATTTCTAACCCCCCTTCTAGACTCTTCTAATCATTTCCAATTAGCATAACCCATCTCCTAAACTTTGTCACATCCCTAAGAAAGGGGAAGTCACTTCTCAAACCCTCAAAGTCTTTGAAAACCCTTAAAGGCTTCAACCACTTAACTTTAAAAGTCTCCTAAACCATTAATGGTTAATTCAACCCTCTAGCATGATTAAAGAATTTCCCTAAACTCAACCTCCATGTAACCCAAGGGTCTCATCAAGCATTTATTGTTTTAACCATGGTTATCCTTAATCCTTTGCACAAGAGTTTATCCTTTGGATAAAACCTTTATCCAATGAGTAATCCTAACTTAACCATAACCCTTACCCCCTAAGATAACCATGAGGCCTTCTCAAGCATTTAATGCTTCTTACATCTCCTCTCAACCAACCCTATGTTGACATTTGTCACCATTTCATTGGTGCCAATTACAAACATGGATTCCCAACTTTCAAACTCAACCCTTGATTACCTCTTTCAATCTTGGCCATTCATTGCCCTATTTTTGCTATAAATAGAGCTCTCCATCCTCCATTTTAAAACATCCAAGTCTTTAGCATCATACTTATACTAAAATCCATCCAAGCTTTAATATATCATTTTGTGCTCATCATTTAGCCTCTCTTTTCAATAGGAATTAATCTAAATATGCATGTTTAGAGCATTTTCCTTATCATTTAGCTAATCATAGACTAGTATATCATGCTAGGATAGTCTTGTTACTAATCTTGTCATCTTAAAATCTAGTTTATTGCATTTATAGGATCATGCATAGCCTAGGATGCATTTCATCTTAAAATCAACCAAAACATCCCTCGTTCTTGCATTTGTCATCCCTAAACCACTTTGCTCAGTGATCAGAGAGCAAAGACATTGGTTTGAGGGACCTTGTGAGATAGAGAACCATGGAACCAACCTTGGGAAGTTGAGCCATACTTCATGACTCCATAGCTTGCACCAAGAAGTCTTGTGGATGTGTGAGCAAGGCTCCTTAGGCTTCATTTTCCACATTTCAAGTTCTATCGACCCGCTTTTCCTGCATACATTTCTAGCACCCACCATGGGGCACGACCCCATATATCAAATTGGTTTTTGAATTTAACCTCTTTTGCAGGTATGCGGGAAGTAAGAATCAGCGCGTGGGAAGCATTCCCTAGCGCATCTGGTTAACAGCCTAGCGCATCTCGCTTACTGTTCAGCACATTGGGTCCATCTTGTAGCACGTTAGGTCTTTACTATAGCGCATCATCCCACTAATATTTTCCTGTAGGTCTCGGTGCGGGAGAAAAAAAGAGTAGCGCATCCTGAAATCATTTTAGCGCATCTTGAGAACAGCCTAGCGCATCACTGTCATCTTGTACCGCATCACTGCCATATTGTAGCGTGTACAGTTTATTCTATAGCGCATCACAAACCAAGACAAAATCAAAATTTGTAACCAAACCAAAACTTAGACTTGTAGTAATCCACAAGATCCGAAAATGTTTCTAACAGTTTGACTGACTTTTTGTAGGGTTTTAACATTTTTTTGTAGGGGGAGCTTAGATTTTATTGACAAAATTGCAAAGAATTTTATTTTTACTTAGTTAAGTTAGTTAAAGCTTGGGATTCTTTTACTTTTGTTTGGATAAAATTGAACTCACTTTATTTTTGGGCCATAAAAAGAACCACAATCAAAAAATTTCTTGCTTTCATAGGAGAAAAACTTTATTTTGGGCTATAAAAAAAACAAAACAAACTTTCCTTTTTGCAAAAGTAGCTTTAAAAAGAACCTCACCATCCTTTGGTGTATAAAAGGATTCATTTTAAATTTTTGCAAGGAAAAGAATCACACTTAAAAGTTTTTGTTTACAATAAAAAAGGGAGGTTCTTCCCCTTTTCCAATTTTTTTTTGTTGACCAAATCGAAGTTTTGCTTTGTTGACCAGGTTCTTTTGCTAGATTAGATAATCATTGCTTTAAGGAAATAAAAAGAACACCATGTTTTGTGGGGCAACATCTCCATATAGATCTTAGAAAATCATTGACTTAAAAGGTAAAAAGAACTTTGTTTGCCTTGTCTCAAAAGTGGAAGGTATATGCTCTCCCCTTAACTAGGTGACCAAAAAGCCAAACCACTCTTATGCTTTCGGTATTTCAAGTAATAAAAACCTTTAGTAGGCCTGCCTTCCCAAGGGGTTGAAGTCAACTCTTAAAGCCATTTATGACCGGTGTGAAGGGAACGACCTAAGTGGGAAATGACTTTGATGCCAAGTGTTCCAACCTACTATAATCAAAAGTGGAAAGTGATGAAAGTCCTTTTCAATGGTTGCACGTAGCGATTAGCCTTCCCCCAGTATCCTTGAGATACGTAAAGCCTTTGTTCTAAATGTTGGGAAGCCTCCTGAGGGATTTTATCACTGACGGTCGAACAGGAAGCCTAATTATGAACCTTAGAAGTAGAAACCTTGAGCCGAATCAGTAACCAAATATTTATAATATCATAGTGCAAGGGTGGGGAAGAATTCACCCCCAAATCACTCACCATATATCTCCCAAGATAACTACTCAATTGTGAAGCAATTCACTTTCGGTTAATTTCTAGCAAAAGGCAAAAAAATGGGCGCCCCTTAGGGGGTGACACGGCTGTTTGAGCTGACGGAGTATCAAGACTAGTGGGCTATGGTATTATTTATGACGCTTGAATAAAAAGTCTTTCTGAAGTGTATTATTTATATCCAAACCTGTTAAAACATTGGGGATTTGAACACATCCTTGCAGAACATACACTTATTATTAGATTAAGCATAATGGTTGTCTCTTTGGTGCTGTGTTTGCATTTATTACTTCAGAAAATCATCTATCAGTACTGAAAAACTCAAAACAAATTTCAAAAATTGCAACAACCAAACAAAAGAAAATATCAGGGCAGTCTAGCGCGTGAGGGCAACTTCTTAGCGTGAGTGATACATCTTTTAGCGCATCAAACCTTCACTTTAGCATGTCAAGTTTTAACAGTAGCACTTTACCAAAATTTAGAAACAACATTAAATAGTTAGAGCATCCGAAAAACAAGCTAGCACGTCAAAGCATCAGCTTAGTGCGTGGGAGTCAATCTCTAGCGCATCAGGTTTATCAGTTAGCGCATGGAAGGCCCATACTAGCGCATGATCTTTTAAGCAAAAATAGAAAACAATTTTAACAGTCTTAAAAAATTGGCACGTAGAACAAGGTAGCCTAGCGTGTGGGGTCTTTTTCCTAGCGCATCAAGAAATTTTTGTAGCGCATTTCGTCTCTGTTTTAGTGCGTGATCAAACCCTGAAAAATAGAGGGCAAAACAGTGGAAAATTTTGAAAATTTAGAAAGCATTTTTGAACATCCTTTCATCAGCTTCATTTTCGTCAAACCAGAGTATCAAAAACAGAGCTTTAAAAACTATTTCTTGAGCAAATTTTGTGTCAAAACAGAAGTCCAAAATCCAAAACTGATCGCACGATAAACATATCTATCCTATCAAAATTGAGAAACATCATCGCAAGTGATGAATAGGTCCTTTATCATCTTGCAGATTATATCTCAAAAACACTTGTTCAAAATCTCAGGTTGTCAAATCAAGTTTCCATATCGGGAGACTTTATCCATATCCTTTGACATGCTTTGTCATGAGGGGGCATCTAAACCTTCACTTTGATAAAGTAAAACTTGAGTTTTCAAAACAAGATCAAATAAATGTAAAACAATTCAAAGGAAACCATTAAATCACTTATACATGACTAATCCCCATATTCTGAGAAGAAAGAATATTTATCATAACACCACGTTGAAGAAACAACAACCAAGTGTTTCCAAATTTGTCAAAAGCAATAAATTTTTATGCATCAATCATCAACTCTTCAAATCTCATCGAACATTCCTTCATCACATCAAACTTTATATCCAAAACAAATCCAACGAATTTGACAAGGAGCCTTTGAAGACTAGGGCATATTGTCAAAAATCCACATTCAGTCAAATCATAAACTGTGGAGGAAAGATCAATCCGGCATTCTTTCCCGATAAGTGCATCACTTACAACACACCCCGATTTGAAGCACCAACCCCCAAGCAACATATCAAAGAGGATTTTGTCCCCTTTATCACAAAAAGCTTCTACTAAAATGCCTGTTACTCACTCACAACAAAACAAACAAAGTGAGGCACAAGCAGAATCCAGTATGAATCAGAGGTTATCAAATCCTTTTGAAGGTCCACATCTAGAGGATATTGAAATTTCTGAAGAACTTCTTCAGGAATGCCAAGAAAGTGCTTCATTCCAAAAACTCGTAGAAAGACTCATGGAAAATGATAAGGAAAAGTACATACTCATGCTAACAAGAAAAGGGGTTAAACTCCCTGAAGACCTTGACACAGACATGTTTAGAACAAGATCTCAACATTACGAATATCAAGACTAACAACGAGAAGGGGAATCATGTGACCCTGAACAAGATATTCCTAAACAAAACATACCAGAACAACATACACCAGGGCAAAACATCCTTGAGCAACACATCCCCGAGCAAAACATATCGTTCCATACACCATTTCAACCCAAGATTAATGCAAGGGAAGAACTCTTCCCTTGGCAAAACAATGCACCTTTGGTTGCCCTTACTCAACAAATGCAAATGTTACAAAGACAAATGCAAGATATGCAACAAGGGACAACAGTACGGTATTCACTAAATGAAATTTGTCCTTATCCATTTGACAGAAGATTGCACATGATCCCTTTTCCTCCGAATTCAAATGTACCTAAATTTGATAAGTACGATGGGAAAAGTGATCCCCGTGATCACATTAGAGAATTATGTACCCTGAACCTCAAATTCAATCATGATGACACTTATCTGATGAGGTTATTCCCAAGAAGTTTGGGAGGACAAACAATGGAATGGTTATCCAAAATCACACCTCCTGTCAGATCATTTGATGAACTAGTCAACAAATTCATCACTCAGTATTCCTATAACATTCAACATGCTATAACCATGCTAGAAGTTTGTAACACCAAACAAAAAAACAATGAAACATTCATGGTATTCCTTCAACGTTGGCAACGTATGGTTTCATGATATCCTCGAGATATTCCTGAAAAAGAGAAAATGGAAATTTCCATCAACAACTTGAATGGTGAGATGAGTTACATGCTCAAACTCCAATGCATAACATCTTTCGCTAAATTGATTGAAAATGACAATCAAGTAGAAGAAGCATGTGTCAAGAAAGGAATGCACAAATTCTTCAAAGAAGGAACAGGTTCATCAAACTACAATAACCAAAATAACAACAACTTAGACAAATCTAGATTCTAGACTCGAAACAAAAACAATGGAAATGAAGGAGGCAATGAATCACATGATCCAAAATCTAAACAGCCAGTGCTCCCATTATCGGGAAATCCTCAAGCTACAAAGAACCCCAAAGGTGCTAACCCAGATGCTAACACATATGCATCGAATACCAATCAAGGTCAACCCAACACAAACAACACCAACAATACTCAAAACAATACCACAAATCGGGGACCTAATAACAATTCACGAGATGGCACCAACAATTTCCAAAAATGTGTCTACACACCACTGGGACAATCACTAGAGTCAGCATTCAGAGAACTCCTGGAAAACAAGATTATCTCTTTGCCCACAATCAGCAACTATGAACCACAAATCAAACCACCTTGGTGGAAGGACTCACACTTTTGTGATTTTCATCGAAACAAAGGTCATCAAACAAACGATTGCATGAGATTGAAAAACATTGTTCAAGACATGATTGATAGAGGTGATTTAACAGCGGATGGTCTCAAGACAAATGGTGACCATGGAGCCTTTAAAAATCCTCTTCCAAACTACAACAAAGATGGAGCTTCCACTTCAAACGATGCCCGTGGGGCTCGTATCAATCATATCTACAATAACACCATCAATCACATATCAGTTGTAAACAACCATGTAAACGTCATCACAATCCGAGACCAGCATAATCATGAATCTGTCAATGTAACAACTAGAGCTCAGAAATATGTCTTGAGGGGCCATACACCAACAACAAACACTATACCAAAAATCCAATATGATTTAGTCAGCCAACTGTGCAAAACTCCTACTCAAATATCTATACTAGAGTTGTTGAAGCTTTCGCCAAAACACAAAGACATACTGGAACAAGTGTTGTTGGAAACCAATGTACCTCAAGATCTGGATGCTGACAAATTCCAAGCCATGGTCGCTCATATGACAGGGCCTCATAATCTCACCTTCTCAGAGCATGATAATACTTCCTTAAGTCATCCGCATAACACTCCTCTCCATATTGAAGTCATCGTCTATAAACACCGAGTAAAATAAGTATTGATAGATGGAGGAGCTGGACTTAATATATGTACCTTAAAACTTATCTATTCATTAGGCTTCTCAGAGGAGTCTATTGATCCATGCAAAAAAATTACTATAAAGGCATATGATGATGAGGAAAGATCCTCTAAAGGGACAGTATTGTTACCAATTCAAGTTGGCCCCATCCAAAGAGATACTATGTTCCAGGTCTTAGACATAGACCTCACATACAATATTTTATTAGTTCGACCCTGGATACATGAAATGCAAGCAGTGCCTTCTACATATCACCAGTGTGTCAAATTTCCCTATAACGGACAAGAGGTCTCTATATCTGTTGATCACAATCTATTTCAACATTGTAATGCAATGGGGGCAACCCAAGACAGTTTGGTTCCCCATAATAGGGAAAAATAGAAATCCTCAACATCATATCTATAGCAGGCAAAGTCTAAATCATTACCTGGAGATTTCAAGAAGAAAATGCAAATCAGAGAACAAGGCATGGGGGAATACTCTTTGGAACCCATGTGTTTGGCTAACTTACCAACATCACCCAGATCTCATGGATTACCTACAACATCAACACATCAGGTAACTTAGCCCATCACCAAATTTGATGGTACCTTCATCCAACTCGACACTCTAGCACATGAAGTAGAGGAAAAGGACATCCTTAGCTAGTTATACAAAGATGAGGAAGAAGAAAATAGAGCAGCTGCTCTAGAAATAGTTCTACCAACACACCTATATGGAAAGGGCTACTTAATCATGCAACAAATGGGATATAATGGTAAAGGACCTATTGGAAAACACAAAGAAGGAGTCACTAAACCAATAGACCTTCCTTCATAGCTCAGTAGGGACAAAATAGGATTGGGTTGTAAACTCACTTTCCTACCAAGAAAGATACCATGCAAGAATCTAAAACCTCAATGGAAAGCAAAGAAGAAGTACAAAGAAGAATCCTGGCAAGAAGCACTATTTGAGTTAGCCGAAACAATCCCCAGGGACCGTGAACATCAAGAATAGAAGCAACATCAGGAGAAACTCCTCATTCACAAGAAGGCCATATCTGTAGCAGTAGCTCATATTCAAGCACCAATATCTAAAAAAGTAGAAATACCTCCTGATATCATTATTTTTCCCCAAGGAGGAACAGTATATGAGCAAATACAAAAGGTAGAAGCAGGATCCAACATAGAATCAGCGAAAACTATCAAACTGGTATCAATCATTAAGGACCTATTCTCACCATACAACATACCTGTTTACAGCACTGAAAAGATCTAGGATGATAACTCTGAGACTGATTCCAATGAATATGAATGGGGTAGCTTCTCAAATGCTACTGAAGATACCATTGAAAATACTAGTTCCATATCCCTTTCTCAAGAAGAGCATAACACAGAAATTAGACTACCTGAATTTGGACAACAGAATATCTATGACGCTAAGGAAAGCGAGCAGAAATATTATAAACAAGTCTATATGGAGGATGATACCCTTGAAGACCTCGACGGAATCCTGAACTTCTTTAACACCCAAACCAATCACGATGAAACCTCTGTCTTGACACTTATAGTAGCAGAACTTGATCCACCAAATGATTCCTTACCACTTATCTTTCCTGACCTCATTGACTAGGATGAACCCAAAATACATGATATACCAATTTTCCCAGATGATGAATCTATTATCCACTACCTATGTATCGTTAACCCGAAAACAGGCTCTACCAATGAACAAAATAACGATGTTTGTAACCAAGGGAGTGCCAAGTCTCTCAGTCACAAAAATAAACCAAATAAAATATCTGATGCTGGAAACCAGTCAATGGTAGCTCTAGATCACAAAAAAGTAAAAATAAAGGATGCATCTGAGGGTGAAAACCTTTTTAAGGCACCTAAAGATGGGAGACTTGACACTCTGCCTAAACATTTTCATGAGCGATCACCCATATTGATTTAGCCCACTCAATCAATCAACATTGGTACTACAGAAGCAGCCAAAAACATACATCTGGCAGAATCTCTGACAAAGGAGGAAAGATCAGCATTTATCATTTTTTTTTAAGAAAAGAAAATTAACTCTTCTTGGTCATACGTAGATATGCCCGGAATTGATCCACACTTAATCATGCATCACTTGTCCATCTCTCCAGGAGTTAAGCCAGTCAAGCAAAAACTACGAAAGATGAATCCACAGGTGGTACTCATGGTTAAAGCTGAACTAAAGAAACTATTAGATGTCAGATTCATTCAACCTATACGTTAGGAATCTAGAGATCATCAAAGCAAATATCAAAACTAGTCTAGCTCAATCACAAAAACTAAAATGCAATGATCTATCCTAAAACACACTCAATAGAGACATGAAAAGTAAAACATTCAATAATAAAGATTATGCAAACCAGATGTAGATTTGAATGCTCCTTCATGCGGCTCCATTGTCCTTCTTTCTTCTCCAAATAGCCTTTGTTTGTGGATCTCACCTTCAAGTGCATACACCTAATGTGAAAGCAAGATTGATATTGGCACAAGAGTACTCAAAGTGTGATTGATTAGAAATTCGATAACCTGATTATTCTCATTCTCTTATTCTGTGATTATCTGATTATCTGATTAGATGGGACTGAACAAATTCATCCAATTTATAGAGAAATTGGAGAAAAAGATCAAATTAGCATGATTTGATTCAAATGGAAATTGCAAATCAAAAATGTCAATTATGACAAATTATGCACTTTCTATGCAAAATTTGATTGATTGATAATTCATGACAATTTATGACAAATTTCTATGTCAAAATTGATTGATTGTCAATTATGACAAATTATGGCAAATTGAAATGTCATTCCCATGAAATTAGGAGATGAAATAGGAGGGAATAGAAATTAG
This sequence comes from Cryptomeria japonica, assembly GCF_030272615.1. Classification (NCBI taxonomy): domain Eukaryota; kingdom Viridiplantae; phylum Streptophyta; class Pinopsida; order Cupressales; family Cupressaceae; genus Cryptomeria; species Cryptomeria japonica. The sequence continues at coordinate 854,317,222 of NC_081414.1, forward strand.
AAATTAAGAAATTAGAAAATTGAAATTGATGAAAATTAGGAATTAGAAATTGATGGAAAATAGGAAATTAGGTAAATTAATTAATAATTTGTCATTTATTAATTAATTCACAAAAAGAGGAATAATTAGCCAATTAAATGAATATTTAATTGCGATGAGAAGACTTAGGATAAATAAATAATTTATTAATCCTAGAGGAAGAAATGACAAACAAGGTTACATGATTAAATCATGAAACCCTAGAAGATGAATTAGCAATGCGAGAATGACATTTAGGTCTTGATTGAAGATAATTAATGTCGATCATAATTTTGAATTGATAAATGACCAACGTGATAAATGATTCGATTGACAAATGCGCCAATTGACGAGGAACAATGACTAATTGATCCAAATTGACATGATTGAGAAGACGATGATGATTGATGACAAATTGATTACAAAATGAAAAAAACTGACAAGAGGACGAGGATCGATGACCAAATCGATTGCAAAATGACAAGATTGAAAATGACCACGATCGATGACAAAATTGATCGCAAGATGACAAGATTGACAATGACAACGATCGATGACAAATCGATCACAAAACGACAAGATTGATAAGAGGACAACGATTGATGACAAATCAATCGCATGATGACAAAATTGATAAGAGGACAAAACCCTAATTAGGATTGATGATGTCCAAAATGATGACAAATAAGCACACACATTGATGCGACAGGATAAGATTGACCAAAATCATGACTGAAGATTGTTGTCAACAAGACCAATTCTGGAAGCGAGACAAATGAAGAATGTAGAAGAATGAATCGATGCTCGCAAATGATAAAGATCAAGTGCGAATCATAGGAGAAATGTTAATGCGATGCAAAAACCTAAAATGAGGCAATGCGCAAATGTTAAAGTATGACTCCGCAAGCGTTGACCATTTTTAGGTGTCTACATTTTGCCCCTCTTTGAGACAATGCGATTTTAAGCATTGTTTCAAAGAACAATAATGAAAATGCCCCAGACAACTGACAATGACATATGCATGCCCCCTCGAGGAATTGGCCGGAAACATGCAGAAAAGAGGCCAATTGATCGATAAAAATGATAGGAGCGAATGGACTGACAATTAGAGATTGGACGCATGAAGTACAATCAATTGAAGGTGCAAAAGACCACGACCAACATAAGATGGAGAGGATGCATGTCCATCTATGCACTGACAAAGATCTATAAATGGGACCAAGAGAGTAAAAATTGCTCATTTGCACTAGCCAAAGAGGAGAATTTGTTGCTCTGGACAAGGACACTTGCAGAGAGATGACGAACATTCCAATGGTGGATCACCTCAGAGAACATGTACGCACTTACAGACGACTGGACGACGCAGGAGCAGCGGTATGGATCTCAAAAACCCATATTTTCAATTTCATGAATTTTGATCGCTTGTGGGACATTGCAGGGCCCACAGAAACTGCAAAAATGGACTTCTGCACTTGTGTAGGGCAAATCCTGTGCTTGTGTGAGGTCTTTTGTGCTTGTGTAGGGGTACACAGGTGCAAGATATGTGACACAGGTGCAGGATATACAACACAAGCGCAGTTGTGCCTTGGGTACTCAATTTAGGTCAAAAACAGCATGCCAATGATCTGGAAAGGGGGGATAAGGGTAGGATAGGTCATAATAGATAAAGAACACCCTGATTTGGCCATGAAACAAAGAAATTCAGCCCATAGGAACAAACCCTAATATTGAAAAAATGTGCCCCAATTGTGATGCAGAGTCGACAGTATCCATTGATCACGCGGGAGAACCGACCAGACTGCTTCATGCTACAACATAGACTGACGAGCATGGACAGAGATATCTTACCAGGACTTGGGATATATTATATCACATTCATGCCTGAGATTAGGGAAAACATAGGATTGCTTACCGCATTGGCAAAGCGATGGCATTTGGAGACCTCCTCATTCCATCTGGTGACTGGCAAGGTGACTATGACACTAGAGGATGTATGGCGCATCCTCCGCATTCTGATACATGGGGAGATGATAGAGTATGATCCAGTGATAGGGAGAGATGCATTATGTAGACTATTCGAGTGCAACACAGATGACCTAAACATCATCAAGAGGGAGATCAGCTGGGAGAGCATGGCTTCAGAGTACGACCGGTGATATGTGGTGATAGCAGTGGTTATAGCATGTCTACTAGCAGGAGATAGACGAGGACATGGATTCCCTATTGGATGGGGAAGAGTGCTAGAGCGGATGGTGATAGAGGGTACGGTGTACGCATGGGGACCATGTGTACTAGCTATGCTATATTTTCAGCTGCATCAGATAGCATATCAGGGAGTGCAGACGTTGAGCTATGGAGTCACATTGCTTCAGGTATGGGCATTTGAGTACATAGCCATATGTCAACCGATTATAGAGAGACAGGTAGTACCACATCAACCATATGTGTATTGCTATGGGAGAGCACTGAGACAGGGTCCATTTGGATACATATTGTATTGGCGACATGAGCTAGACAGATTGAGAGAGTTCACATGGAGGCCATACCTAGATTGCCCTGGATGGTCAGATGATCATGATGAGCTACCATATTGTAGATAGGAGAGGTACCTCATTGGGCGACTAGTGAATCGCCAGAGAGTGATTGAGATGTACCTGCCAAAGAGAGTCAGATGACAGTTTGGAGAGAGACAGGATGTACCTAGGAGGATGGCACAGTTTGCCTGATCGCACAGAGAGATGAGTCAGTGGGGGAGTATGATTCAGCCACACATAGCATATGCCGACTTTGCACAGCTACAGCAGAGACAGTGGGATTGGAGGTCAGGTGTGGTGGACACCGAGACGACAGAGGAGTATGAGATATGGTTTGCACGATGACGACCAGTGCCATTGACATATCTTGATATTCCAGTACCGAGGAGACAGAAGGACTTCCCACTCGTAGGAGAGGAGGAGGGAGATGATAAGGATGACGAGGAGGATGAGGGGGATGATGAGGACAGAGATGATGGTGGGGATAATGATGATGAGCCAGACTCAGCTGATTAGGAGACATTACAGGATATACTCATAGAGCCGGAGACAGCTAGGACGGAGGAGATGGAGATGTGCAGGGCTACTATAGCGAGTCAGTAGGATCATATTGCGACATTGGAGAGACAACAGGATTAGTTCAGAGCGGAGATAGCTAGACTCACAGCGGCTCGAGATACAGTAATAGCTCAAGCATAGCGAGAGGAACAGAGAGTCACTGAGTTCATTGGGTCGATTAGAGATGCCAGTGCATGGGAGATGGCACAGATGCTGGTAGAGACTGGAGAGGAGATACGCCATTGGAGGACACTATATGAGAGTGTCATTCTGCTAGAGCAGAGAGCAGCTTCATATCGAGCACGATTGAGGACAGAGAGCAGGGCATGCTCTCGGAGGTCATTGAGCAGCATGGGGGTGAGTGGACCTATGAGACCACCACAGCCAAGGGCAGGAGGGACATCATCCATGAGACATGGCAAGGATGAGGAGGATAGAGGGAGCACCCAGTGACAGAGGCACATACTCCTTTATGACAAACAGATGACATATGTAGTTTGACATTATGTAGTCAGCCTGCGGGCCATACTTAGGACAGACAGTCCGATTTTGTACTCCGATATTATTGTGATAGGATATGATATGCATCGATATGATGGGATGCAATGTGTTATGACTTATGGTTATGTTTCTATGTATGGATGGCTTATGCACCATTTATGAACATGTATGGATATATTTTTATGTATTTTTTATGCATGTATAATATGAAATGGATAAAATGCTTGATATAATGCTTGATGTAATGCAGATGTACTAACTAATGAATGCAGGATGCAGCTGATGTGTGTGGAGAAATCAAAGCACGAGACTGAACTGACTATCCAAACTGACGGAAGAAATGTTAGTAAGAAGAAATAAGACAGAGGACAGTTAGAGGCGAAGAAAAACTTGCTTTCAGTAATGCACTTTGTACGTGAGAACCTTTATTTTTATGTAGCAAAATGGATGCGTAGCATCATGGCATTGAAGGCCAGAGCTGAAATGCAACCCTTTTTGCAAAAGACAAACACATCACAGACAAACAACAATCACAACAAACAAAAATAAAGAGACCATGAACCATCCCGGTCACTCTAAATCACTCAGTGACATCATCGAGCAACATAGGAACATGATCGAAGATAAATCAATAAATGATAAGACTCACGAATTCCAACAAGTCAAACAAACATCTTGATCTTCATTGTCAAAAGTTGAAAGTGTTGATAGAACGATCATGTTGTCTGGTTTCAGGGAATGCGATACCCCGTCTAAGACAGGACACAGTCTGGTTTCGAGTATACCACCCCCTGTATAAGACCCATGATAATAGGAACAAGGACAAACGATTTTGATGCTGATATTCGATTGATATGACAGTTTGGATCAGTTTGAATGTTTGATTTTGATCGAAAAAGTTCATCTGTTAATGCATGATTCCATTAAAGCGCAGTGTTGAATTGCGAGTGTCATTGGAGGAATGCTCAGTGATATGTCTTATGCACAAAGGGGATATATTTTTTTTGTTTTGCTTTTCGAGTTTTTACAATTTTTTTGTGTTCATTCATTTTTTTCAGGACTTTATTTGATTTTTTAGGGATTTTTTTAGGACATTATTTGATTTTTTTGAATTTTATTTCAGGACATTTTTCAATTTTTTGGATTATTTCAGGACATTTTTCAATTTTTTTTAGATTATTTCAGGACATTTTTCAATTTTTTTAGATTATTTCAGGACATTTTTCAATTTTTTTAGATTATTTCAGGACAGTTTTCAAATTTTTATGATTTTTTGCCCCCAGTGTGTAGCAAGGCAAGGAATATGACAGGTGAATAAATAGGCTTTCTGAAATGATGGTGGATAGAGAGAAGACAAAGGCCTTTTATCATGGAGACAATATGGATGCAATTTTCAAGGGCTATGGTGTGATGGGATAAGAGACTGGATATGACAATGTAAAGCAGTGACATGGCATGAGGGAAATGTCAAGAGGTTTTTGAAACCATGTTTTAAATTTTGCGTCCTTATGTCAGATCAAGATCAAGGAATGAAAAAGAGTGTATGGATAGTGATAAGATATGGATAGGATAAGCAAGACCAACAATGGACAAGGGACATGGATTGAAGGTCAGGATTGGCTAAGGGATAGTGGCAGAAAGTTGCAATAAGCCAGGGAATATGGATGAAAGGTTGTAATAAGAAAATGGATAAATGACCAAAAGCTATGATGGACTAAAAGCTGCAAACAAGATGCATGATGCTCATGAAGATCCTCAGCCTTGTCAAGATCAAAGGTGGAAAGAGGGAAAATGGACATGAGGGATGATATGATATGAAGGGTAATGACAGGGATTTGATAGGATAATGAAGGAGTATGACATGGGTTTGATAGGATAATGGAACAATGAAGGACAAAAGGATATGATAGGATAAAACCTACCCCCAAGTGTGGTGTGCAAGAAGTTCATAGATTACGCATGATGCCTGTTTGCCAGGGTTTCATCACGGTACTTGCCTAAAGCACCTATTTGCCAGGTTTTCACCAGTGGATGAATTATTTTTCTTTATTTTTTTCTTTTCTTTTTCTTTTTTTCTCACTTTTTTTTTTTTTGTATTTTTTTTTCACTTTTTTTTGTATTTTGACTTTTTCAATAGAAGATGGACACATGATAGGGGATGGAAGAAGGACTCAAGCGTCTTTTTTTTTGGATAGTAGCCTTAAAAAAAATGAACCATGACCTTTAAAAGTATGCTCAAAGAAGTTGGTAGGATAAGGACATGGAAAATAAGATGAAACTAAGGCAAGGATTTATGTAAAGGATTGGATCAAAGGGATCGAAGGATGGAAAATATGCATTGGATAATGGATAGGGTATTGGAAGAACTGGGCTTCAGTGGATGGAAATGAAGGCAAGATCAACATTGGCACACACCTTGACGGGTGATGGGCTAATGGAGGAAAGATGTGCTTTGGATATGGAGATTTTGATGAAGGAATAGCTAGGGATTTGTGGACATAAGGGCCCAAAATGGATGAAGAAGGTGGTGGAGGAATAGACTTGGAAGGTTTGGATGGAGGAATAGCAGCTTTGGATGCCAATTTGGATTTTTCTTTTTGTGCTTCAAGAAGTTGCTTAGGAACCCACATTGTTTTGAATTTTTCATGCTTTTGTGGTTCCTTGGAGTGCATTGCTTGCACAAGGGATTTAGGAACCCATACATATTTTGACTTTGCTTTATTTTTCTCAGTGGGACTTTGTGACCTTTTGGATTTTTCCTTTTCTTTTTGGCTCATATTTTTCTTTGCTTTGACATGTTGATTAGATTGGACATGTTGATCCTTGAATACATGTGGATTTCTAGACTTATGACTTTTATGCTTGGCATCCAAATTGCTTGGAGGGGGAAAGGAATGCATGGATGGATAGGAATGAAATGGACTTCTTTTGGATTGATGAAATTTACTCAAGGATGTGTGCCTTTGCTGACCTTGCCTAGAGGACGAAGGGATATAAGGACCTAAGATGGATGGAAGGGATGATGGGGAAGGTGTATGTTTGGATTTTGACGGAGGGATACCAATGCCTTGAGTGTGAGCTCTGTAGACATGACCATTAGTATACTCTTTGATATGAAGGGGTTCTTGCTTGTGAAGGTCTACTCCTTTGCCTTTATGAATATCTTGACTTGTAGGATACTCTTTTCTTTGGGAAGAAGACGCGAGTCCATTATGAGGTGGATATGATATGAGAGAAATAATGAGATCTTGAAGTGGATTGGATCACACCAAAGTGGAAGAACCCATTATGCATGTTGAGGGTTCATGAACATCTTGCACTGACACATTAGAATCATGAAGGGGATTAGGATCATGAGGGGAACTAGGATTGTGTAGTGGACATGGTTCAATGACAGGCTCTTCAAGAGATGGAATGGGAAAAATAATGGGATCATCAAAAGAAATGCGATCTTGGAATGTATATGGAGCATTAAGACAAGGAGATGGAGGAACAAAAAGATTTTGTGGAGGATCTGAAGGAATAATTTGATCTTGACAAGGAGGAAGTTCATTGGAATCCTCTTTAAAGGTGCTTTGCTCTTGACTTTCAATGGGATCATCATAAAGGATGGAAAGGATATCTTGATCTTTCTCAGGAAGTGGAATGTCAATGGCATTTGAAAGGACATTATGTTCATGAAATGGAAGGGGATCGTTTGGGATTGGATGAACTGGGATATCTTGATCTTGCCCAGGGGATGGAGTGTCAATAGGACTTTGGATAGGATGGACAAGAATAGGGGAATCATCATGAGTTTCTGGGAAGATGAGATCCTGGTCAACAATTGGATGGCATGATAAGGTTTCGAGATCTTGATCTTGATCTATTTTAAGACACGTTTCTTCATGCTCTAAATTATCCTCTTGACATGAGGTTGGGCTTTGGATATGCACGGGGGATTCTGACAAGGAATCAATGATTTGGCATGAGGAAGAGGGACTTCGAATGGGGTCCTCTAAAATAGGTAATGGCAATAAAGTGCATGGTGGCATTGGGTCTTGTATTTTTGAAACATGACAAGGATGTGCATCATGAATTGGATTATCTTGGCAATCAATTACGGATAGCTCTTGGATAATTTCATCCTTGGGTGTATTGTTTGATGAGGACAATATGGAAGGTTCTTGTGAAACTTCTAAAGGTGTAGGGATAGATGCCACTGGAGAGTCAATTTGTTTGTGGGGGGATGAGGCATTGCTAGACATAAGTGTATTATCTTGATCTTCTTCAAAGAACTCACTTGGTAGGTTCCTTAAGAGCCTTGCAATAAAGCCACCTTTCTTTCGAGGTTTTGACATGGTTGTATCTGGAATTTGAACTTGTTTGGCAAGAATTTGGTCCTGGTTTGATGTCATGTTTTGATTTTGAACTAGATGTTGATCAAATTGGTTTGACATGTTCAAAATTTGGCTTGGTGTGGGCTGCAACCTTTGTTTTTGAATGTTTGGTTGTGGTTGTTGACATTGATATGTTGATTGAACTTGTTGATACTCCACCATTGGTTGAACTATTTGTTGACATTGTATAATTGGTTGGACATATTGTTGAAATTGGACCATTGGTTGTGTTGGTTCAATATGTTGGACCATTGGTTGAACCATTGGTTGTATTGGTTGAAAATCTGATTGATAGTAAACACCTTCTTGTTCTTGTTGTGGAGGCACATAATGTTGAAATTGATGTTGTCTCTTTTCTTGAAATTGTTTCATCATCTCTATTTGTGAGAGGAGAGCCTGTATGTCTGATCGTTCAAGAAGAGATCTTACATCAATTGACTCAATCTTTGGATTTTGACCTGGAAATTTTTGAAACATTTTGGACATTTGTGATCTATTCTTCTCAATGTTTTTCACTCTTTGTTCCAATATCTCCTCTTCTTGAGCTAGTTTCTCCTCTAGTTTTTGTATTTGGAGACTTGTTTCATCATAAAAAGTTTGATCGATATTGCCTTGTTGTTGGGATGGATATAATTGTGATTGCCTTGGATTAAAATTCAATTGCATTGTCGAATGATACGTCAAACTTTGTTGCATCATTGGTGCTTGAAACCTTGTTTCAATAGACATGTCACTATGCAATGCAATATTTTTGGAATTTTTCAAGGATAATATATGATATGCAACTAAATGCAAACTAAATAAATGAAGATGCAAATCTATGGCAAGAATGTAACCTATGTTTTTGTTGTTTTTCAAGATTTTGACAAACTCATGAATACAATTCTAAAAATGAGACCCTTAGGAAATTGAAATGATGTCTAGACCTCAAAGGACAAAAGGATCAAGTGACAAAAGGACAAAATGACAATGTCTCCCCTATATGCTTGGATACTAAGCTAGGTTTGACCAAATGACATTGATGACAAAAAGACAAAAGTTTGACAAGGTCTAGACTTCCTAACAATAACTTAGGGTTTATCAAAGATTTGCATTACTCAAGTATGACAAACCCAAGTTTTGACACTATATGCAAAGGGACAATTACTCTGCAAAGGATCCTAATATGATATGATAATGACCTAAGCTTAATGAAGAGACCTAGGGTATGCAAATGTGACCTAATGTTATGAGGAAAAGGATGCAAATGCAAATGTATGACAATGATATTACTCTAATGCAAGAGGACACATGCAAATGGATGACCCTTATTGATATGCAAAGGAGTATGACTTAGATGAAACTTAACCTTGACAATGAACTTGCAAAATGCAAACCTAGGATGAACCTAAATCTAAGTGACATGAATGTTGAGACAAGATTTTGAAGAATGTTTGACAACCATGTTTGAAGGTATTCATCTCTTGACAAGCAAAGAAGACAAGATATTTTAACTTAGACTCAAGACAATCATGCTCATTCACACATTTCTTAGGGTAGGCAAGGACATTAGGTACTTGAGAGGTAGACTCATTATGGGATTCAAGGAGAATACATAGATGCTTGACCCCATGGGCTCCCCTCCACGACACTCACTTCTCAGGGCAGCCAAGCATCAGTCCCCATGGAAATCTCCCCATGGCGTTCGAACTTAGTATCTCTTCCAAGTATCCGAACTTGTCCTTCTCAAGCAACTAGAAGGATTTTTGGCCTCTAAAAACAAGGTGTTTAGTAAGGATTTCTGTTAAGTGTTACTCCTTGATGTCACACAAGCGTGATTGAGACATTAAGCCCACCAAGATACCAAACAAATGTAGTCATGCAAGCACGATTTAGACCATGAGGCCCTACTTAGATGTTGATATGAGAAAGAGTCCAAGGGTCATCACTTCCCAAGTAACTACAATTCCCATGTAACCCTTCCTTCAAAGCTTTCACTCATTAGGTATTTGTTTATAGTGAGTTAGAATGCCAAGGTATTCTAGCCGTACTCACTTTGGGTCGTTCCCTTCTCACGATTATCACTTGCTTGCAAAAGCAAATGGTCGGGAAGGCAAGCCCTCTAAAGGTGACATGCAATCAAAACAATGAGCATGGTATCGAAGATCTGGATTTCTGATCACCCTAAGAAGGATGAGAGCATACTCTCCTACTCCAATGTCAAACTCAACAATCAAAGCAAACATACATTCATTCCAACCTATTTAGAAATCATACTAGGTGCCTAAATATTAATTGCAAACACAAAGTTTAGTTGTATGTCCAAGGCAACTTGCAAAACCCAAGTTAGAAGTTTGATATGCTTATTCTTTGACTATCGAACCTGCATAAAACATGTTAGTAGTTTCATTTGTTTTCTTTGCCATGCATATGCCAAGATGCTGCATAGATAATTAGTACCAAAAACCAAAAAAAAGTAGAAACAGTAAGCAAAACAAACCAATTTTTAAGGAAAACACTGCCCTTTTACCTCTGTTTCTGGACCTTACACAGGCGCAGAACTCATGACATAGGCACAAAATTCATGACACAAGCACAGAATATCTTTAACACAAGCGCAGAATGCATGACACATGCGTAGGTTGTCTTACACAGGCGCAAAAGTTCCCAGAAAACCCTGCATTACCCTGTTTCTGGAGTTTTTGACCTGCACATCAACTCAAAAGCACTCAAAAGCATGGTTAAATGGTTAGTTCACATCGGGTTCACCAATTAATGTATGTTAGGAATCTAGAGATCAGCAAAGCAAATATCAAAACTAGTCTAGCTCAATCACAAAAGCTAAAATGCAATGATCCATCCTAAAACACACTCAATAGAGACATGAAAAGTAAAACATTCAATACTAAAGATTATGCAAACCAGATGTAAATTTGAATGCTCCTTCATGCGGCTCCATTGTCCTTCTTTCTTCTCCAAATAGCCTTTGTTTGTGGATCTCACCTTCAAGTGCATACACCTAATGTGAAAGCAAGATTGATATTGGCACAAAAGTACTCAAAGCGTGATTGATTAGAAATTCGATAACCTGATTATTCTCATTCTCTTATTCTGTGATTATCTGATTATCTGATTAGATGGGATTGAAGAAATTCATCCAATTTATAGAGAAATTGGAGAAAAAGATCAAATTAGCATGATTCGATTCAAATGGAAATTGCAAATCAAAAATGTCAACTATGACAAATTATGCACTTTCTATGCAAAATTTGATTGATTGATAATTCATGACAATTTATGACAAATTTCTATGTCAAAATTGATTGATTGTCAATTATGACAAATTATGACAAATTGAAATACATCATTCCCATGAAATTAGGAGATGAAATAGGAGGGAATAGAAATTAGAAATTAAGAAATTAGAAAATTGAAATTGATGAAAATTAGGAATTAGAAATTGATGGAAAATAGGAAATTAGGTAATTAATTAATAATTTGTCATTTATTAATTAATTCACAAAAAGAGGAATAATTAGACAATTAAATGAATATTTAATTGCGGTGAGAAGACTTAGGATAAATAAATAATTTATTAATCCTAGAGGAAGAAATGACAAACAAGGTTACATGATTAAATCATGAAACCCTAGAAGATGAATTAGCAATGCGAGAATGACAATTAGGTCTTGATTGAAGATAATTAATGTCGATCATTATTTTGAATTGATAAATGACCAATGTGATAAATGATTCGATTGACAAATGCGCCAATTGATGAGGAACAATGACTAATTGATCCAAATTGACATGATTGAGAAGACGACGACAATTGATGAGAAATCGATTGCAAAATGACAAAACTGACAAGAGGACGAGGATCGATGACCAAATCAATTGCAAAATGACAAGATTGAAAATGACCACGATCGATGACAAAATCGATCGCAAGATGACAAGATTGACAATGACAATGATCGATGACAAATTGATCGTAAAACGACAAGATTGATAAGAGGACAACGATTGATGACAAATCAATCACATGATGACAAAATTGATAAGAGGACAAAACCCTAATTAGGATTGACGATGTCCAAAATGATGACAAATAAGCACACACATTGATGCGACAGGATAAGATTGACCAAAATCATGACTGAAGATTGTTGTCGACAAGACCAATTCCGGAAGCGAGACAAATGAAGAATGTAGAAGAATGACTCGATGCTCGCAAATGATAAAGATCAAGTGCGAATCATAGGAGAAATGTTAATGCGACGCAAAAACCTAAAATGAGGCAATGCGCAAATGTTAAAGTATGACTCCGCAAGCGTTGACCATTTTTAGGTGTCTACATGACCCATCAACTATGCAAAATGGATTTCCAACATAGTACCAGTATCAAAACCAGATGGTAGTATCAGAATCTACACTAATTTCAGAGATGTCAACAAAGCCTGTCCAAAGGAAGACTTTCCTTGACCCAGTATCAACATAATTGTAGACCTCATAGTGGGCCATGCAATTCTCTCACTAATGGATGGTTTTTCAAGCTATAATCAAATAAAAATAGCCCCAGAAGATCAAGATAGAACAACGTTTACCTATCCTTGGGGAATGTATTGTTGGAATGTTATGCCTTTTGGCTTAAAGAATGTAGGAGCTACTTATCAACGAGCAATGACAACGATCTTTCATGACATGATGCATACCTTCATGGAAGACTATGTGGATGATTTACTAGCTAAATCCTTCACTAGAGAAGAACACCTTATCATCCTAACAAAGATTTTTGATCGATTGGAAAAATTCCAAGTTAGGCTCAACCCTAAGAAGTGTGTCTTCGGGGTTACATCAAGGAAGTTACTAGGCTACATAGTCTCAGCTAAAGGTATTGAAGTGGATCTAGCAAAGGTACAAGCCATTATGGAGATGCCACCACCAAAGAATATCAGTCAACTCCACTCTCTACAAGGATGACTTCAATTAATTAGGCAATTTATCACTCAACTAGCCAATAAAAGTCTACCATTCAATCACTTGCTACATAAGAATGTACCTTTCAGATGGGAAGCCAAGTGTGCAGAATCTTTTTATCAAATCAAACCGTATCTAATAAACCCACCAATTCTAGTACCACCAATAGCAGGAAAGCCACTCATTTTATACATTTCAACAACAGATATATCACTGGGGGCACTATTGGCACAAGAAGATCAACAAGGAAAGGAACCAGCCATATACTACATCAGCAGGACATTAAATGGCTATGAACTCAACTATACATTCATTGAGAAGGCTTGTCTAACAGTAGTCTTCGCTTCTCAAAAGTTTTGACATTATATGCTAGCACACACAATTAAGCTAGTGGCAAAGATTGATCCTCTCAAATATCTACTTAGCGAGGTAGCTCTTACAGGCCGATTGGCTAAATGGGTCATGATTCTCAATGAATTTGATATCCACTACACAAAACAAAGAGCTATTAAAGGACAAGCAATTGCAGATCAACTAGCTGAAGCACCGCTATCAGGAAAATAAATTATGAAGATTGAATTTCTAGACAGAGATGTTCTTTCTATTTCTACCAAGCAATGGACCCTATACTTTGACAGATCCTACACACAACATGGTTCAGGTGCTGGCATTCTATTTATCACTCCTGAAGGACACACTATACCAAGATCATATAGGCTGATGTTTCCATGCACAAATAATGTGGCTGAATATGAGGCATTGGTTATAGGCATCAAAATGGTCGTAGAATGGAAAATCATGGAGTTAATGGTCTACAGAGATTCACAACTAGTCATCAATCAAATCAACAAGGACTATCAGACAAAAGATGACAAGCTACTACCCTACAAACAAATGGTGGATGACTTCAAACAATATTTTGTACACATCACCTTCGAGCAAATACCAAGGTTGAACAACAAAGCAACCGATGCAATGGCTACTATCGCTTCATTACTATAGATTCCAAGCAACAAAGTCGTTACGAGTTTCTGGTCAAGCAATTGTTCTCCCCAGCCTATGACCACTCTGAATCCCATGTTATCTATGCCTTGACTGGTTCGGATTCTCCTTTGTATGGACCAATATATGATTATCTAAAGAACAACATCCTACCCATTGACCTATCTCGAAACCAAAAATGTAATTTTATCTGACAAGCAGCCCGTTATACCCTTACTGCTAATACTTTGTACCATCGAGGTCTAGATGGTACTCTTCTTCATTGCCTTGATCATAATGAATCTGATTCCAGTTTACACAAGCTTCATGAAGGTATTTGTGGCACACATTCAAGTGGGACTACTCTTGCTAAAAATCTTCAAAGAATGGGATATTACTGGCTGACAATGGAAAAAGATTCTTATCATTTTGCAAAAAAGTGTCCTAAATGCCAGATCCATGGCAATCTGATCCATGCACCAGCATAGGAACTGCAACCATTTACAACATCCTGGCCCTTTTGTCAGTGGGGACTCGACTTAGTTGGCAAAATTCATCCTTCATCTTCAAATGGACACAAGTTCATTATAACTGCAATAGAATACTTTACCAAGTGGATCGAAGCAGTCCCCATGACCACAATGACTAGAAAACAAATTACCTCTTTTATCCTAAACTATTTGATCTGCAGATATGGTATTCCAAGCTCCATCATCACTGATAATGGGTGACCTTTCAAAAACCAAGATGTCTGAGAACTATGTGAAAAATTCAAAATACAACATCGATTCTCTACACCATATTACCCATAGGGGAATGGTCAAGCAGAAGCATCCAACAAGACAATACTGAAAATCCTAAAGAAAACAGTGAATGATGCAGGCAAAGATTGGCATGTACAACTCAATCCAGCACTTTGGGCATACAGAATTAGCATCCGCACACCTACAAGAGCAACACCTTTCTCATTGGTCTATGGATCAGAAGCTATTTTACCCCTGGAGGTAGAAATTCCATCTCTCAGAGTCTCTCTAAAAGGCTTAATCCCAGATGAAGAGTATCGAGTCAATCGACTACAAGAACTGGAACTATTAGATGAAAGACGTCAGCATGCTTACACTCATCTCAAAGCATATCAGCAACGCATGTGCAGAAGCTATAATCACAAGGTCATTCCTCAAAATTTCAAAGTTGGTGACCTAGTCCTCAAGGAAAATCCAAGAAATCAGCAAGATCGAGAAAAGAAAGGTAAATTTGAACCTAACTGGTTAGGTCCTTATGTCATCATATCATTCTATGGATCAGGTGCTTGTCAGCTAACAACTTCAGAAGGAGATGTGCTCGATGAACCAACTAACAACATTCATCTAAAGAAATACTACACTTGAGTAGTCTAATGTGCGGAAAAGGTCAAAAACAATCAAAAAATCAAGATAAAGCAAATAAAAAGGTACAATAAAAGCAACTAGTGAAAACCTGGTAACAGGCACTATTGTGAAAGGACGGCTCAGGACATACTTAGCATAGTCACTATCCTGATTTATCCATCTATCCTTTCACCGCATTTTACCATGGCTTGGTAATCACTGTACATACCCGCATCGAGAGGTACACTTAGCTAGGGATAATAATCGTCAAAAACTTACAAGCATGTTCAAACCGTCAAGACTATTTGCAAATCTCAGAGCATCATGTCCAACAAACAAAAACTTACACAAAACCAAATCAAAACATCGATCAATAAATGATTCACAAGAGAAATACGATGGATGATTTTCTGAAGTACCAAATGTTGCATTTTGCATAAAGTCTTGACTATTTTTTGCATTTAACTTTTTGAATTATTGGATTCTCTAAATTTTCTCAACAATGCTTCTAAGCAAGAGAACATCGAAAAGCTCCAATATTTTCTTAGTCTTCTATCTGTGAGGCGATCATTTTATCTGTATAGATATTTGTCTCGAGACATGATTCACAACATATCACTGAAGACATGATTCCACTTTATGCATACAAATGGTTTAATCTTGTCTGTTTATATGCAATCCGCACTCTGGTCATCCTGGTTCAATTATACCTTGACACTTGTGCTATCTTGCAAAATCAAACATTATGTAAATTTTTCTCAGGTTATCATGGTTCAATTATACCATTATGCTTGTATAAATTTTCAACATATCCAAAGATCAATCCATGCTCAATGATGATACATATATCGAAAGCAAATAACATGTGGTTATATCAGGATGACAAATGCAAAATAAGGATACTCAAAAACAATTAGTTGCATCTCATTTTACAATTAGTTGCATATCGTATCAAATCATACATCTCATTTTCAAGATACATCTCATAAACATCATACAGTTACATCATTGCATTCACATCACATCCATCTATCTAAGCATTGCATCATCATAAAATAAGCACAAAACATATAAAAAGCATAAATCCGTCACACATCACATGATCAAAGAAAATGGTGTCATATATATCTCAACAAATGATCAATGTACAAAATATGTCATGTCTATGCCCAATACAACAAAAATAATGATCCAAAATACAATAGAGATAATGTCTCTCAAGTATGACTATCTCTTGAAGGAGACGGTCTCGTCGCAGAAGTCCCAGCCCCTAGATCTCCAGGTGGATCATGTCTCGATGGCCCTATCACGCCTCTTCTCTCTGACCATGATCCGGTCTCTCGAGATTGACTCGATCTCGACTGCGTAAAACTCTACACTCGATGCTCCCTAGGCACCACAGCCTCATAATATCGATGGTAGTGCTCCACCTCCTAGGCTCTCAAAGCCAGCTCTCTCAAGGTGTCTCTCATCAGACCACCTATTGCTGCTCTCTGCACACTCGCTGTGAGCTCCTCTGCTCGACCCCGCCGCTTTATCTCAGTGTCACACTCGGTGGTTAGCTATATAATCTGACGCTAATGCACTAATAACTATGCCTGCAATTGTTGCATTGTCACCTGTAAGGTCCTAATCTGGGCGTCCTCCACATGAGTCAGAATCTGGACCCGCAAGGGTACCTGTGAAGGGGTACCCCTATCCCTCTACCTATCCTCGGTGCTAGTGGAGGTAGCACATCAGTCCTCCTCCTCTGGGCTAGTCGTCTCACCTCATCAGTCCCTCCCACTACTGCTATCACCTCTCCTACCATCCCCTCACCCCCTGCTCCAATAGCCAAACCTCCTCTACCTCTATCCATCACAGCTCGTCGAACTGCTCTCTCCACCCCTCTATCACCACCATCTCTACCCCTGTCTCCTCTCCTCCCTCGATCTCCTCTCCCTCGTCGTCCTCCTCTACCACCTCCATCATCTCCCTCATCCCCATCTCCCTCATCCCCATCTCCCCCTCCCTCATCCTCATCATCATCAAAAGTGGGTTGCATCTCCACTGGATCTGATATCCTCGACATGGTACGAGCTGCAAACAATTGGGCAAACTCATCCGTCATCCCAGCATCCAAAATCTTCAGGGCATAGTCCCATATCTGGCTTGCTAACTATGCAAACTCCTAGATACGGTCACTGAACTGTCAATAGTCAGACTCCAATCTGGTATGTCCTGCCTCCAGCGCGCATACAAATAGGTCCCCTATGGTATCCCCTCTTGCCGACCAAACTACCGCAAAACTCTCATAACAAAAAATCTCTCGATCACAAAAGGGGTCTGCCTTATCAAAAATCGAGTCATAAAGACATATGGCATCTCCAACCCATCCTCCACCCATAACTCGCAACCTGTGTATGGTCGCCATATGACCATATCAATCTCATCCAATACCCTCCTCCAATGCTCCAGCTTTCCCAACTTCCACTGGACAACTAATCCCCTATATCCATATGCATAGGCACACCCAATAGGCCTATCTCTATCCACCAATGGCCTAGCTGTGGGAATGTTCTCCCAGCACCATACCTATAGAAATGTCACGCCAGCTGACAAACTGTCATAACCTAGGTAGACTACCTCATGCAAGTCCCTGTACAAATGGGCTAGCATGGCTGATCCCCATGCAAACCTACGGCCCTGTGTCACCATCTCCTCTAGCACCAGTCCCCATCCCACAGATAGTCCCTTCGACCTGTGGTCGGGACATAGAAAACCACCTATAAAACCTGCTAGTACCAATGGAAGAGGCACATAGTCCAAATCCAAAAACTCCTGCCATAGAATCTCGTATCCGCACACTGTATCATCGAGAAATATCCGAAAAAGTGCCTCTGTCCCGCCCTCCTCTAACTACTCAGAAGGTAGCAGTGCACCTACTACAGGTATGCGCAAGATCCGGTAACAATCCTTTGGGATCACTATCATCTCCCCTATGGCAAAGTGGAAGGTATTCGTGTCACTGTGCCATCACTCTACAAGCGCTGTAAGTAAACCCTGGTTCACAGTAAATCGAGGCATATCTAATAGGGAAGACAGGCCGTATCTATCAATAATGTCTAGATCAGCCTGTGCCAACTATGGTATCAATGCCCATGCTCTTGGGAACCGCTCACGTGACTGAACCACTCCCAATCGCTCCTGTCAAAAAGCAAACAAGTCCAATATCAGTTTTCTCATCAAAACATAGATATCAAAATCAAAATCACATCAAAAACCATATCAACTTGTAACACAACTCAAGTTTTCAAAAACCATATCAAACTTGTAACACAACTCAAGTCCCCACATCATATCAACTTGTAACACAACTCAAGTTTTCAACCCATATCAACTTGTAAAACAACTCAAGTTCCACAATCATATCAGCTTGTAACACAAATCAATCTCCACATATATTAACTTGAAACAATGCAAATCAAATCAAGTTTATATCAATTCCACATCAATATCTATGAATAACTTGAAAAATCGCAAATCAAACCAAGTTATATCGGCACTTATATTGGACAAACTATCAAAACCATGACATCAAACACAGAAATGAAACATTTACACCTATCCCAGCAAAACTGACCTTATCCTATCAATTTTCCTCACTCGCAAATCATCCTTTCTCGCTAAAACAATCATATGCGCTAACTAAATTTGGCTATGTGCTAAATTGACTCTATGCACTAACCTGTTTTCTCCATGCGCTATCCTATCTACCCCACACGTTAGATTAACTCTATGCGCTACCTCTTTCTTCCAATGCGCCATCTAATCTACCCTAAGCGCTATACTTATCCCATGCACTAACCTTTCCCGCATATGTGCTACCTATCTAACCCTATGCGCTACTTACCCCTACCCATGTGACCCCCTGTGCACCCAATGCGCTAGGTTTACCTGACGTGCTACCTATTTCACCTTTTGCGCTACCCTGTGTCCCTAATGCACTAATATACATTTATGCGCTAACCTAGCAAATCTATGCGCTAAACTAGCAAATTTATGCTCTACCCTAAGTTTTTGGATGCTACCCAAAATTGAAACCCTTATGCGCTACGAAATTTTTCGCATGCGCTAACCAACAACCCTTATGCGCTAAACCAAAAAAACTGCATGCCAAAATTCAAAACATGACCAAAAATGACAAAATAAAAAATCAAAAGGGGGTCAAAAAAGTTGACTTACCGGTGGTCCATACGCAGTAGGCCTCCGATACCTTTGAACACACTCAAATCGATGTGTAGAATACGGGATAAGCATTTTGTCTTCTCTCCAAAAGTCTTTCTCTCCAAAGTCAACGAGCACAAATGAGACAAAACAATGCACTTTTCCCTTTTTATAGGGTGAAATAAAATTAGGGTTAGGGGATTGAGCATGTAATTCGCTCGTGGTCTTCCTCGTACCCTCGCACACATCCATATCGGGAGATGAATCAATTATTAGCATTCCACATATCCAACATTTTACACTACCAACACAATTATCAAATCAAATCAAATTTTCCAAATTTTTTATTCATCTCCCGAGGGGGTATTATCAACATCAATTATCAAAACTGGGGCATGGCATATCTCAAAATGACATAAAAATTTTATTTGATCATAAATCACGACGACACATCATTTTCTTTGAATTAACATGTGCACACACATCACTTCAAAGAGGGGCAAAATGTAGATGTATAAAAATGACCATATTCCTAAATGAATATCTTATGTTCATTTCTCTATTTAATTAAATCCAATTTAATTGAGTTACTCACATTCCTCTATTTAATTAAGTAAATTACTCCATTTATTTAAATTAAATTCACTAGACCTCTTTTACCATTTAATAGGATAAATCATTTTATTCAATTAAATCCCCTATCCACTTTTTAATTAAATTCAAATTTAATTAAATAGTTTATCCTAAATTGAATAAATCTAATTTATTTAATTTCCCCAATTGCAACCAAATTGAATTAAATTCATTTTATTCAATTAAATCCTATTATCCCTCCATCCACTTGCAAAATCCTAGATCTCCCACTTGCTTCCTAAACCCTATTTCTAACCCCCCTTCTAGACTCTTCTAATTGTTTCCAATTAGCCTAACCCATCTCCTAAACTTTGTCACATCCCTAAGCAAGGGGAAGTCACTTCTCAAACCCTCAAAGTCTTTGAAAACCCTTAAAGGCTTCAACCACTTAACTTTAAAAGTCTCCCAAACCATTAATGGTTAACTCAACCCTCTAGCATGATTAAAGAATTTCCCTAAACTCAACCTCCATGTAACCCAAGGGTCTCATCAAGCATTTATTGCTTTGACCATGGTTATCCTTAATCCTTTGCACAAGATTTTATCCTTTGGATAAAACATTTATCCAATGGGTAATCCTAACTTAGCTATAACCCTTACCCCCTAAGATAACCATGAGGCCTTCTCAAGCATTTAATGCTTCTTACATCTCCTCTCAACCAACCCTATGTTGACATTTGTCATCATTTCATTGGTGCCAATTGCAAACATGGATTCCCAACTTTCAAACTCAACCCTTGATTACCTCTTTCAATCCTGGCCATTCATTGCCCTATTTTTGCTATAAATAGAGCTCGCCATCCTCCATTTTAAAACATCCAAGTCTTTAGCATCATACTTATACTAAAATCCATCCAAGCTTTAATATATCATTTTGTGCTCATCATTTAGCCTCTCTTTTCAATAGGAATTAATCTAAATATGCATGTTTAGAGCATTTTCCTTATCATTTAGCTTAATCATAGACTAGTATATCATGCTAGGATAGTCTTGTTACTAATCTTTCATCTTATAATCTAGTTTATTGCATTTATAGGATCATGCATAGCCTAGGATGCATTTCATCTTAAAATCAACCAAAACATCCCTCGTTCTTGCATTTGTCATCCCTAAACCACTTTGCTCAGTGATCTAAGAACAAAGACATTGGTTTGAGGGACCTTGTGAGATAGAGAACCATGGAACCAACCTTGGGAAGCTAAGCCATACTTCATGAATCCATAGCTTGCACCAAGAAGTCCTGTGGGTGTGTGAGCAAGGCTCCTTAGGCTTCATTTTTCAAATTTCAAGTTCTATTTACCCACTTTTCCCGCATACACTATTTTAACATGTTACAAAATTTATACCTCAAGCATCGAAGTTGCAGCTGTAGTAACTGCGGGAGGAGTATGGGATACCGTAGCTGCATCCTTAAATGCATATTATTTGTCTCAATTTAAATCGATGTATAAATGAAAATTCATCTATGTAATTACAAATTTGAAGTGACTGATAAATAAAATGCTATGAATTCAAATCAACACACCTATGTCTATCATTGATGGGAAAACACCATGTCCATCAACTCATCTATCAACACCAAATCCTCAGTCGTGCAAGCCTGACATCTACTACCACAAATCATGCATGGATGAGATGTGGATCCATCTACACCGGCCACATCATCTATCCTTGAGCATTTCCCTAAGGAACTAACACACATATGTTGAATGGGCTCTCTGTCGCCACCTGGAGCAACTAATGGCTCATCATCCAGTACAATAGGGTGTGCTAACAATGTCCCATGTTGGATGATGGCACCAGTCAATATTGTGGCCGCCTGAAGAGTCTATATCTCCATCAACTCTTTCTGCTCTACTAGGACAACCTGATGCACCTTGGGTTTGGGTGTTAGGGGCGATGACTCTCTGGGGCTACTCACCTACGGGCTCCAGGTCTATCTTGGGCAGATCACCACCTCTACCATGGAACTCTCGCATGTCAAAATAGTTTGGCCACACATTGAGCACAAACTCAAAGTACACTTTTCTCAAAAAATACAATGGCACCTCATAATTATTACAAGGTGGATCATCAAAGACCATCCACCACCTCTGCCAAAAAATATTCTTCGTCTGCACATAGGTACACCAATGTATGGGAAACCTCTTTGCATTACGAGGTAACGACTAACTAGTTTTAGGATCAACAAAAAAGACACATATTTGTTGTTTACTAATATTTTTGTTTTTCATTCCCTCGTATGATAACCCATCAACATAGTATTGATGACACCTATCCCTAAAGTTTCCCCATTTTGTAATTTGTGTGGAAACAACTATGGCACCACTAGCTAATGTTTCTAGGCTAGTGGCGAGGGATTTATGATGCTCAAGTTCAGATGTTTTCAATTTATCAATCAATCTATTTATTTTAGACGTATTTTTCCCTAACTGATTAATTAATTGCTCCTATATTTCAAGTGTGCGGTCAAAAGGAGGAATTGGGGGTGTATCTTGTGGGTTTTTTAGGAAGTGCATTTTGTTGTTCTTGTTGTGGATTATCAGAATCTTGGTTTTGAAACAAAAAATGAAAAAACCTAATCAAAATTAATGAAATTAAATTCAAAACATAAAACAAATTGAACAAACGGGAAAGAAAAACAAAAATTAAAAAAAAAAAACCTTGATCCATAGTGTCTAGAGGAGAAATGAGGCACCCTATTCACGGTTTGGTGGAGGAAATGGGGAAAAAAATGTGGCTATCAAGGGAAAATAAGACCCAGTTTTTTTTTAAAAAACTTTTTTTGACAGGTACCGCGTACGTGGTCCTTTAGGGCTTATTAGCATGTATGCGCTCACTTTCCTAAAAGTAGCACGTACGTGCTAACTTTCCTAAAAGTAGCATGTACGCACTCACTTTCCTAAAAGCAGCCCTTACACGCTACCCTTTTTAGGCTCGAGAAAAATGGACCTAAGCACGTACGCAGTGATTTCAAATTTTATAACCGCGTATGCACTGCTTGTTTTTTCATTTTTTTTCGGCGGTGTCCACTTTTTTGACCACCATCTTTGTGCACATACCCATGCACATCATATGGTGTCCTAAGGGGTCATATGGTGTCTTATGACCCCTTAGGACACCATATGACCCCTTAGCACACCATATAGTGTCATATCATGTTTTATGACCCCTTAGGACACCATATGGTTTTGTTAGGGGTCATTGTGTCCTAAGGGGTCATATGGTATTCCATGACGTCTTAGGACACCATATAACCCCTTAGGACACCATATGGTGTCCTTAGGTGTCAGATGGTGTCCTAAGGGATCATATGGTGTCCTATGACCCCTTAGGACACCATATGACCCCTTTTAACATCCTAGTGCACAACATGACCCTTTAGGACCATATCATGTCAATATGGTGTCCTAAGGGGTCATATGCTATTCTAATGCATGTGTTACCCCTTACGACCTCATATGACACCCAACGACACCATGTGAACCCTCAGAATACCATATGACCACTAACGAAAATATTACTAATATATTTTAATATATATATTTATATATTATAGTATTAATATATAACATTTTTATTATATATTAATATATTAAATATTATTATATGTATATTGTACATATTTTAATATATTAATGTTTTCAATATATTAATATAATAATATTCAATATATTGTATATTAACATATTAGTATATTGTATATTAATATATTGATATATTAATATTGTATTAATATATTAATATGATAACTTGCTAAAATCGGATATCAAATTTTATTGGATGTTCGATATTATCCGATATCTAATTTTTATGACATAAAATTCAAATTTTGAAATTTGGCTTGGGAATGCTTTGGGATTTGGCTTGGAAATGACAAGCCTAGAAAGTCAACAAAAAAACACCTTTCTAAGTCAACAAAAAAACACCTTTCTGAGTATTCTTTGATTTTCCAAACTTTGCACTGGTGGCTGACGACTTTACTTTTAGCAAAATTTGATAAAACGAATAGGGTTTTTTAAAGACATTCTCATCTTTCCAACAATATAAAATGAAGAGGGTTTTTTAAGGACGTTCTCAACTTTCCAACAATATAAGGTTTGTCTTATTTTGACTTGAATAAATAATAATTATTTCTTTTCTAATTGAATTCTGACTAAAGTCCTGTTTGATAGGTTGATTGAAAAACACACGTTTTCAAATGATATCACATTTTTTAAATCTAAAACATGCATCACATTCTATGCTTTGTCTACTATAGGAAAAAAATTGAATTTCATAAAGTTTACACCAAGTTAAGGTGGTCAAATGTAGCAGTTTTTGAAATTCTGAAAAGTTGTAGTAAAAAAATCAGAATTAATTATTTATTTCATAAAAAATTACAAAAAAATATGTGTCACATTTGGACATGAGTCTACTACTTATATTATAAATATTATAAAAAAATATTATGTTTTGATTATGATTAGGGTGGTCAGACATACACCTACTTCTTTTTTTTCTTGAAATTTTAGTACCACTGCATTGAAATTTCAAATTTTCATCAAATATATTTTGTTTTTTCAAAAAACAACTAGTATCTTAGAAACTACATTCAATTTGATACAAATTCTCTTACATATTTTTTAAATAATGTTCATAACTTAAATTTTCATGTCAAGTTGCATAACTCTGATTTTCTGAAATTTCATTGCCACTTAAGGGCCTGTTTTGGACCACCATGATCCTACACATACCTGTCTCGTGTCCTTGTTTATTTTTTGTTTGTTTAAGTTTTATTTTAGTTGTTTTTCTTATGTTTCTCTGCTCATTTTGAATCAAAAATTTGTATCAGAGCCAAGACATGATAACTCAATGATGAACAATAAGTACCAAACCAGTACAGTCACAAAAGAATTTCCGAACTGGTTTGACTGCAAACACTGCAAATGCCTGACAGATAGTAACACTGGTCTGAAACAGACTGCAACTGGTAAAGCTAAGAATGAATGTGACAAGCATTAAACGATTAATCACTTTAGCTTTCCACTCAGCTTGATACTACACTTCCATTTCACCCTTATGCATGAATAGGTAATCTATCATCAGAAATATAATAACAGCTAGCTCAACATGATTTACCTTCAAACACAAATCATTTAAACCATCACATGAAAAACACTACACATAACACACAGATTTTTCACATGGAAACCCAACTAAAGAAAAACCACGGTGGGGATGAATACCCACAAGCTTCTTTTGAAGTCTTTAGAAGTCCGCTCTGTTAGGAGCCTAGTCCGGTTAAAGACTGTTACAA
Source organism: Cryptomeria japonica (assembly GCF_030272615.1). NCBI lineage: Eukaryota > Viridiplantae > Streptophyta > Pinopsida > Cupressales > Cupressaceae > Cryptomeria > Cryptomeria japonica. The sequence continues at coordinate 854,342,657 of NC_081414.1, forward strand.
CAGGTTCTGCTAGGAATCGATCCTATTAGGGATCACCCAGTTAAGGGATGGCTAAATACCCGGTTAAGGGTTAAACCCTGTTAGAGGTCAGCTTGTTAGAGGATTTCAAGAACTTAATGAGTTTGAGTCACCCTGTTAAAGGATTTACAACAAGCTGGTTAAAGCTACCCGGTTAAGGGATTTTCCAACTATTGAAGTGTTTAAAGATCAACAGGTATTACAATGATCTGATAATAGCACTTAATGCCTAATGCAGATCTGTTAAGTTCCTTCCTTCTACACACACACTATGCAAGTATCATACCTCTTATCTGGTCTGGCAAGAATCATGTATCTCTGCACTTAGATACACACACACCATTTTCCAACAACCTCAGCATGAAACACAACATTGACCTTATAGGAAAATAGATAGGTCGGTAGCATAAACCCTAAACCTTAAACATTTAGGTTAAGCAATTTAGGCGGTTCAATCCTGGCCATTGAACACTTTGCATTTGAATACAATGGTCTTAAATAGATCTCAAGACATTCTCCATCGTTTGTTCTTCACTGCTTCATGGAGGTGATAACCCATCACGCATTCTCCATCGTTTACATGGACTACGCACATTCTCGAGGTAGATAGGATCAATCTCCTTCATGCAAGATCCTTCACGTGCACAAGGTTGATGTGGAAACATGATCTGATCTTCATTACAATGCTAACTCATCACACGATGTCATCGGTTGAATCACACAGGCTTGGAACACTTCAATCGGAAACCCTTAAGCTAAGACTACCAACCAGTAGTCATACCATATTAAGCCTTAAAGAAAACATTCCATATGTTGGTTCACATTCCATCATATCAGTTCACTTGGACAAACATACCACTTCACCTATTGCTCATATACCAGTTTATACCGCTATACCAGTTCTCTTTGCCAGTTGCTTAGCTTCAATATACATGTTCACTTCTTTGCACATATACTGGTTTACCACATTGTACCGGTTCACTTTTCAGCATATTGTCGGTTCACTCTAAAACATATTGACATCAATGACAACATAATATCATCATGTCAACATACTCTGCACAAATGCCAACAATCTCCCCCTTTGGCATTGATGGTAATATACAAAGATCTCTCTTTTTGCATCACATCTTCTCCCCATTGTTGCGGATATCTTCTCTGCTTCACATCTTCTCCCCCTTTGACAACAATGCCAAAGTGGAGGCATAAGCTTTCTTGTTCCACTATGCTGCTCCCCCTGAGCAATAGCATCCTTCAACACATCAATCCTGAAAAATATTGGACACTGCAATACCTGACTAATGTGGAGCACATACTTTCAGTTCACCTCTTGAAGGGGCAGCACCCCTAATTCACCTCTCAAATAGGTAAATGAAGCCTTTGGTAGAGGCTTGGTGAATATGTCTGCTAACTGCTCCTTACTGGAAACATGTTCCAATACAACCTCCTTGTTCTGAACTTTCTCCCTCAAGAAATGATACTTGAGCTCAAAGTGCTTGGTTATAGCATGCAAAATCAGATTCTTGGAAATGTTAATTGCACTTGTATTGTCACAAAATATGCTTACCGGTTCAGATATAGGAACTTTGAAGCCATTCAATACATTCTTCATCCAAATAGTTTGGGTGCAGTTCATAAAAGCTGCAACATACTCCGCTTCTACTGTAGACTGAGAGATACAACTCTTCTTTTTACTCATCCATAAGACCAGTCTACCACCGAGAAAAAATGCACCACCAGTTGTGTTTTTCTGGTCATCTACATTACTAGCCCAATTAGCATCTATGAACACTTTCATGTTGAAATTATTATTGTATGGATACCATAACCCATAGTCAATAGTTCCCTTCAGATATCTAAGAATTCGCTTGATTGCTACCAAGTGGGATTCTCTTGGGTTTTGCTGAAACCGAGCGGTAATACCCATTGCATGTGCAATATCCAGTCTGCTATGCACTACATAATGCAACTTACCAATCATTGATCGGTAATCCTTCTCATTTACCACTGCTGAGTCATCCTCTTTTGATAACTTACAACCGGTCACCATTGGTGTACCAACCAGTTTACTATCTTCCATGCCAAAGGTCTTCAACACCTCTTTGACATACTTGGACTGAGTAATAAAGATTTCATCTTTCATTTGTCGAATCTGCAATCCAATGAAGAACTTAATTTCCCCTATGAGTGACATCTCAAACTCCTATTTCATCTCATCTGCAAAATCATGACTCATCTTGTCATCTCCTCCAAAGATGATGTCATCAACAAATACTTCATAGATTAGAATCTAATCTCCTTCTGATTTCAAGTAGATATTGCTATCTTCACTTTTCTCTCAAATCCAATCTTCACAAGATGTAAGTGCAACCGTTCATACCATGCTCTAGGTACCTGCTTTAGTCCATATAAGGCTTTATGTAGCCTACACACCATGTCACTGTCTTCTGATAGTGAAAACCCGTCCGGTTGCTCTATATACACCTCCTCTTCAAGTATCCCATTTAGGAATGCAGATTTTACATCCATTTGGTATACCTTGAATCTTTTAAAAGTTGCATATCCAAGAAGCATACACACTCCTTCCAATCTTGCTACTGGAGCAAAGGTTTCTCCATAGTATTCTCCTTCTTCTTGGGTGTATCCTTTACACACTAGTCTGGCTTTGTTCCTTACCACTGTGCCATCCTCATTTAGCTTATTTCTGAAAACCCATTTGGTTCCAATGACATTTTTATGCTCCGGTCTAGGTACCAAAGACCATGTACCATTCTTTTCTATCTGGTCAAGCTCCTCCTCCATTTCCTTGATCCAGTCTTCATCTTTGTGTGCCTCTTTGAATGATTTAGGCTCAAATTCAGAGATCATACATGAGCTTTCTCTGACCTTTCTTCTTGTAAGAATTTCTGCATCTTTGTCTCCTATGATCTGCTTTGGATCATGATTGAGTTTGACATACTTAGGTATGCTCTTAACAGATTCTTCTTGCTTTTCTTCTTCATCCTCATCTCCATCAGCATCAACATCCACCTGTGTAGGAACACAATTACTGGTACTGGGTTGATTTGCAACCGGTTCCCAAAAGGTTACTACCGGTTCATCTCTTACTTGCTTACTATCAGTTTTCTCGAGTTTTCCAGAGTTTTCATCAACTCTAACATTGATTCTTTCAACAATTCTCTGAGTCCTATTGTTGAAACATTTGAGAGCTTTACTCTTGGTGGAATATCCTAGGAATATTCCTTCATCACATTTTGCATTGAACTTTCTCTGATGTTCACTTCTCTTGATATGACATTTGCTACCAAACATTCTAAAGTAGCTTACCACTGGTGTCTTACTGGTCCAATACTCATAAGGAGTCTTATCCTTTCCTTTCTTGATGAGTACCCGGTTCATTGTGTACACTGTAGTGCTCACCGCTTCTCTCCAAAAGGTGTGAGTGGCTTTTCCTTGGAACAACATAGTTCTAGCCGCTTCAACCTCAGTCTGGTTGTTTCCCTCTGCTAATCCATTATGTTGTGGAGTTCAGGGGGCAGAGAGTTGCCTCTTGATGTTGTTCTCTTCATAATATTTGTTAAATTCACCGGAAGTGAACTCTCCTCCTTGATCAGTTCTAAGGCATTTGATTCTTCTACCACTTTCCTTTTCTACTAGTGCTCTGAAAGCTTTGAACTTTCCAATGGCTTCAGACTTGTCCTTCAAGAATGTGACCCACATCATTCTTGAACAATCATCTGTAAGAATCATAAAATGCCTATCTCCCTGCATACTCCTAGTTTTCATAGGACTACACAAATCAGTATACACAAGATCAAGTAAGTTGTCAGCTGTGAAAGATTTACCTTTGGTCTGCATACCGGTGGCCATCAAATCACCATTCTTTCCTTTGATTATGCACACTCTATTTTTGAATTCCAGAGTGAGTCCACTGTCATTCAGCTGGGCAACACTCAATAGATTGTGTCTGAGACCTTCCACCCAATACACATTGTCAACACTGCTCTTTCCATTCAGAGTGATGCACCCTCTTCCTCTGACCATACATGGTGCATCATTACCAAAGCGAACCACACAACCATCATATTCTTCCAAAGATAGAAACTTGCTCTGGTCACCAATCATATGGTGAGAACAGCCACTGTCAATAATCCACTCATTGGAATTATCAAAGTGGTAGACAAGAGCCTTCTTATCTGACACATCTTCCTTTACTGCAACAAACACAATATCTTCATTCTCTTCATCTTCTGATTCCTCATCTGTGACACCTTCATCAACTACAACAAAACAATTTCTTCGGTTTCCTCCTTTGAATTTCTTGAACCTCTTCAGTTTGTCCTTGTTGTCACCATTAGGACAGTTTATAGCAATATGTCCTATCCGGTTACAAGAAAATCATTTCAAAGGGAGCTTACCTCTGTATTTACCGGTTCCTTTAAGAAGTTTCCTGACAGGAAGAGCTTCAAATTCCATCAGGATCTCCTCATCATCCATTTCTCTGCTCTATCTTGGTTCACCACTGGTGCTTGCTTCTTTTCCTTTTCTGGATGGTATAGCAGAAGCTCTAAAAACTGATTTAGTCTTTTGAACACTGCCATCAAAACTATTTAGCTCATAGGTTGTCAACTTTGCAATGATGGAGTCTAGGGATACCTTAGTCTTGTCTATTGATCTCAGCTCCTGAATAGCAGTAACCCTTATTGCATAGACCGGTAAGAAGGATCTCAAAACTTTGCTTACCATAGTGGAATCTTCCATTTTACCACCTGCACTCTTGATATCTCCAACAACAGTTTTGATCCTTATTCCATACTATTGAATGGTCTCACCTTCAACCATCCACATGTCTTCAAACTTCCCTCTAAGGCTTTCTTCCTTAGCTTGTTTTACATGCTCATCACCACCATAGATATTCTCAAGAGTATCCAATACTTCTTTGGTATTATCTTTATCCTGGACATCAATAAACTCAATGTCAGATAAGTTGTTGATTAGGGCTTCCATGACTTGCCCATTCTCCTATATTTCTCTCTTTTGATCATCGGTGAGAGTACCGGTAGGAATAACAAAAGCATTCTCAACATAGCTCCAATGTTGAGCACACATGCTTCTGATGTAAATCTTCATTCTGTCCTTCCATATTTTGAAGTTATCTCTGTTGAACTTTGGACCTTCCCTCTTCATCATTAAAATAGGATCTTTCCCTTAAGCGGTTAAGCTTACAACACAGAGGACCTGGAGGACACTCTGATACCAATTGATAACTCAATGATGAACAATAAGTACAAAACCGATACTGAGAGCGGGGGGGTGAATCAGTAAAGTCACAAAATATTTTTCCGAATCGGTTTGACTGCAAATGTCTGACAGATAGTAACACCAATCTGAAACAGAGTGCAACAGGTAAATCTAAGAATGAATGTGACAAGCATTAACCGGTTAATCACTTTAGCTTTCCACTCAACTTGATACTACACTTCCATTTCACCCTTATGCATGAATAGGTAATCTATCATCATAAATATAATAACAGCTAGCTCAACATGATTTACCTTCAGACACAAATCATTTAAACCATCACATGAAAAACACTACACATAACACACAGATTTTTCACGTGGAAACCCAACTGAGGAAAAACCACGGTGGGGATGAATACCCACAAGCTACTTTTGAACTCTTTAGAAGTCCGCTCTGTTAGGAGCCTAGTCCAGTTAAAGACTGTTACAACAGGTTCTGCTAGGAACTGATCCTGTTAGGGATCACCCGGTTAAGGGTTAAACCCTATTAGAGGTTACCTTGTTAGAGGATTTCAAGAACTCAATGAGTTTGAGTCACCCTGTTAAAGGATTATAGCAAGCTAGTTAAAGCTACCCGGTTAAGGGATTTTCCAACTGTTGAAGTGGTTAAAGATCAACAGGTATTACAATAATTTGATAATAGAACTCAATGCCTAATGCAGATCCGCTTAAGTTCCTTCCTTCTGCACACACACTATGCAGGTATCATACCTCTTATCTAGTCTGGCAAGAATCACGTATCTCTGCACTTAGATACACACACTATTTGCCAACAACCTCAAAATGAAACACAACATCAACCTTATAGGAAAACAGATAGGTCGGTAGCATAAACCCTAAACCCTAAAAATTTAGGTTAAGCAATTTAGGCGATTCAATCCTGGCCATTGAACACTTTGCATTTGAATACAGCGGTCTTGAATAGATCTCAAGACATTCTCCATTGTTCATTTTTCACTGCTTCATGGAGGCGATAACCCATCACGCGTTCTCCATCGTTTATAGGGACTTTGCACATTCCCAAGGTAGATAGGATCAATCTCTTTCATGCAAGATCCTTCACGCGCACAAGGATGATGTGGCAACATGATATGATCTTCATTACAATGCTAACTCATCACATGATGTCATCGGTTGAATCACACAGCCTTGGAACACTTCAACCAAAAACCCTTAAGCTAAGACTACCAACCAGTAGTCATACCATATTAAGCCTTAAAGAAAACATTCCATATATGCCGGTTCACATTTCATCATACCGGTTCACTTGGACAAACATACTGCTTCACCTATTGCTCATATACCGGTTCTCTTTGACAGCTGCTTAGCTTCAATATACATGTTCACTTCTTTGCACATATACCAGTTTACCACATTGTACTAGTTCACTTTTCAGCATATTGTTGGTTCACTCTCTAACATATTGACATCAATGACAACATAATATCATCATGTCAACATACTCTGCACAAATGCCAACAAGATGAAGTTTTGAGGAGATGGAAATCGATTGGGTGTTTGATCCTGGAGTTGGGTGCTTTTATATAGTGAACAAAGAGGCTGAAGTGGGAGGTTTAGATGATGAAGCCAAATTAGTCATCGATGAATTTATTAGAAATTTAGACTTGGTAGAGAGTGATGGTTTGCAAGCGAAAGCCAAAACCAAATGTCATGTTCTTTGGTGGGATGGCTGGAAAAATGAGGAGGCTTCGGCTGCAGAAGAAGAGGGTTTGATACAATCGCTAGTTGAAGAAGGAGAGGCTATGGAGTTTGCCTTCCAAGATGAGAAGGATGCCTCCCAAGGTGAGGAGGATGTATTCTCGAATCTCGCAAATGAAGATGAACCTCAGGAAGATGAGGCGAAGTGCTGGGAGGTACCAAGAAGAAAAAAATGTGAGTTTGAAGGAAGAAAATTTCTTACTCACATACCGTTTTGTATGAAATAGAAGTTGGAGGTTTTGTGTTGTACAATGAATTTGGAAAAAGACAACTTTGAGAAAGAGGGATTTTTTTTAAGAGACCTTGTTTCAGGAAGAGGTAAGTGATGGGAAGATCCATTGGAATTTGACCGAGGACTCTTTCCTCTCAGAAATGCATCTCTTGTTAACCAAGAAGCTCATCTTTGATGGAAAGAAACCACATGAGGCCATTGTATATTGGGAGCAGGAGAAGCAGTCAGAGAACCTTGTATTTGTGTCAGATATATTGTTGGAGAAGGAACGATAGGAGCTAACGGAGGGGGATTCAAGGTGTCTGGTGACTGGAGATCCCAGGAGCGCATAGACTACAGAGTTCAAGGAGGCTGTTGAGAGCCCCTGGCTTAAGGCTGCGCAAGATATTACAATCTCCACCTTCCTGGTGACTAGAGGTTAGCTACGCCCTGGTCAGCACAAGTCGGGTCAACTCAAGTCAGGCATCATCGGGAAAAACCTCGGTATGTTGGAGAAGCTGAATGAAGACAAAGAAGATGATTCCTTTAAGGATTGCGATCTTTCGAATGAATATAAGTGGGCCAAATGGGGTTTCCTTGGCCACTTTCAATGGCTTATATTTTTTGTAATAGTGGGTGCCTTTGTTTGCAGCGTCACGGTTGAGTATTTCAAAAGGAAGAGCATGAGGGATCTGCATCTATGGAAATGGTGCCTCTTAGTGCTTGTTCTGTTTTGGGAACGACTTGTTTCTGGTTGTGCCATTTTTCTTGTTGTTTTCTTTGTAAAGGAGTATTTGTGAGGATCTGTGGCAGTTGTTTTGTCTGTTCTTAAACATGCCTCTTGCCCAGAAAGTTTATTCTTCCATTTTCTGGTCTCTCATCAGAACCTACAATTGCAAAGGGTGGTGCAATCGTTTTTTCCTGATATCAACTTTGAGATTTATGTTTTTCACGAAAACCTTGTGAAAGGCCTATTTTCAAGTTCTGTTAGGGAGGCTTTATTGAAGTCTTTCAATTATGTGAGGATTTATCTGGCAGATATTCTATCACCTTGTGTGGAGAGAGTAATTTCTCTGGATTCTGATCTTATTGCAATAGATGGCATTGAGAAGTTGTGGGGGATCGAGCTTGGGGAGCATCCAATCGGAGCCCCTGAGTATTGCCATGCCAACCTGACGAGCTATTTCACAGACGCTTTCTGGTCCAATGGCTCTTTGGCCAAAACATTTTTTAAGATCTCAGATTCTTTCACCATGCTGAAGAACTCCATCATCTGGCGTAAAAAGTTTGTAGCAGAATCCATTTTGGCAAAGGATTTTAGCAATGCAGTGGAGTTTCCTGAGAGTGCGAGCATAATAGAGGCCATTGTCGCTGCCATTGTCACCATCCACAATTGCTCAGAATGTAGGATACCGGTTTGGAAGCAGCGTCTGCTAGAAAAAGGCAGTAGCCCTAAATCGTCAAAATTAAGGTAGGAAAGATTTGTTGGCCTGGATATTATCATTACACACTTGAATGCTTCTAACCAAATTCCACTGGAGATCATTAACAAATATGCTCACTATGTAATGGAGAGTAATATGGAGCAACTTGGCAAGATGCAGGAATCTCCCACCACATCCAAGATCGAATGTGAGAAGTGCAATCTTGCTCAAGTCATCAGTTTCAAGAAGGATCTTCTCCATTTTGTAATGCCTTTGCAGAATCTCCGTGTTGCTTTTGGCTGTTTTGGTGCTCCAACCGTTTCGCCTGATGATCATAATAAGAATGTAATCATTTTGTTGCCAAATGTTTGATCACATGTGGATGCAAATCATTCGATTGCTCTAATGTTTACAAATGATTGTGAAGATTCAGTGAAGCAGAGATTGAAGCAGAGGCTAAAGCGCGACAGTAAGCGGGTGAAATCCATTAAAGCGTGGGTATATGTGGCCACAGGTCTGAATGTGGCACTAGGGTGTGGGAATGACAATGAGAGCCTTTTCGTTGGGGCAGTGGAGTTGCTTGGTCTGGGTCATGGCAGACTCTCTTTCCCTTCTCAAACCGCCTCTCACTTCGCTAATAAATTCTCCTACTGTTTTTGTGGATTGGACAAAAATTGGTAATGCCTCTTTGCAAGTAAAGAAGAAGAGCACAGTGTTAGAGAGCCAGGAATATGAGAGAATGAAGATAAGTGTTCAGTATGGGAGCAGTTTGTATCAGGATTCTGTAGAAGTGAGCCACAAGGACGAGGTGGCTAGGTTGTCTAAAGGGTTTTCTATTGTGGCAACGACTTTGCATAATGTTGTGGTCGTTATAGAAGATCCAGCCAAGAGATTCTATGATTTTCTATTAAGGGGGAGCACATGTGATCGTGATGAAGAAATGTATTGTAATTCTGAAGAAAGTAGTGTTCCTATCATCATGGATTAATAAGTAAAGTCGTAAGTGAAGATTTATTTGACTCCGATTTGACATGGAGAAGATTAATTCAAAGTGTTTTGGAACAGTGTTTGGTGAAGCTCAAATCTTCAATGGGTTTGGTCGTCATATGAGTTTAGAAGTGGAAACACAGGAGATTCACAGTGTATGGCTATGTCGGTTGGATTTCAAGGGGGAGATTGTTGGGAATGTGAAGCCCAACAATCACATGACCTTTCACATTCCCCATCTCTTCGTCTTTTAGTTGAATATGATTGTATAAATAGATGTGCATAGTCATGTATTGAGATATTGATATTGATGAATAAAGAGAGTTCCTTGCTTGAAAGTGGATGCAGTCTTTATGGTGAACCACTATAAATATTTGTCTCGTGTCCTTGTTTATTTTTTGGTTCGTTTATGTTTTAGTTTAGTTGTTTTTATTATGTTTCTCTAATCGTTTTGAAACAATAGAAACAATAGAAACATTGAAAAAATACATCAAAGCAGCTTTCTGTTTCAGCAGATGATGGGAGTTGGGAGTAAAAATTTCATAGAAACAAGCCCGACAGAAAATATCTTGTGAGAGAGAAATCCTTCTTTGTTGCTTTGAGTGGCTTGAGGAGAAGATTTAGATTCAAAATTCAAATTCAAACTTAACCGTCACTTCTATTATGAATGAGTATGATAGCCGAAATTGTAGTGACCGTGACTATTGACAGTCAGATGAGTACAGTGACAAACGGAACGGAAACGGAAGATGAAATCAAAAAGAAGAATCCAACTGCACAGTAGGCTAATAGGCCCCAGAGCTACCTAAGGAATCAAAGCTTAGTGTGTGCTCTTTAAGACTGACCGAAAAAGCTGTTTTTTAATAAGTTATGGTATCCAGACTTTTTCAATTGCTGGGTGGATTGTTGTGGAATTTTCGAGTATGGTATATCCCATGACCATCCCGTTGATTCCAGTCGAGTTTCCGGGCCCATTGACGTATGCCATCATTTGTGGTAGATTGATTTATTTTATCTTCACTTTTATTTGCTCTTTCTAAACCCACAAGAAGAAACCAACGAAAGCTTAGAGACTTAAATATTTGACTGTAATAATGTAATGGGTTATTCGTCTTAGTTGTCTTTCTTTGACTTTGAATGCAATAAATAGTATAACGCCTGCAATTTGAAAGTCCATAAAATAAGCTCCTCGTTTTTCTTCTATCAAAATTATTTAAGAGTTCTAGCATTTTTAAGCGTCTCTCAAATGTCAATGGGAAAATCCAGAGACATGGATGGAAGAGGCTGGCAAGTAGAGAATACTGTAAGGCTGATTATTTTATTTGGCATGTTAATAATGGCCCCATTAGAGCAGATCCAGAGACCATTCTTTTATCCTACCAATGCCTTGTTTCCTGCACTTTGAAAATAGATGATTCACCTGCACTTTGAAATTCTATATACTAGAGCTCCTTTCTTTCTTCTATCCAAACAAATCAAAGTTCTTATTTTATAATCAGCAACTTAGCATTTTTATCCAGAGCCATGGCTGGAATAGGGTGGCTGATTATATTATTTCCCATGTTATTAATGGCCCCCATTAGAGCAGATCCAGAGACCAGACTGCTAACTTACGGATGCAGCCTTATCCCGAATGGCAACGCTACACTCTTTGCGGAAAATTTAAAGGCGGCTCTCGATTATGTGGTGGAAAATGTTGTTCCATCTGGGTTTGCTACAAAACATGTGGTGGGAGCATCAGATCTGGTGGATTCAGTATATGCATTGGCGCAGTGCAGAGAGGATAAGTCCGCTGCTGATTGCGCTACCTGCATCAAGGTGGCAAGAGAACAAGTTAGCGGCTGTATATATGTTACCGGCGGCAGGGCAAGCTACGACGGATGTTTTGTGCGTTTCGAGAACATTAATTTTTACAGCGGTGGTGCCAACGAGCCCACGTCCAAATCATTTTCGGCAACTGCTCGAAGTTTGATAAGCGATCTTTGTTAACGTTTTTTTACACTTTTCCGTAGAAGCAATTTTGAATTTACAAGATCAGAAATGCAACGAGGACCTTTAGTCGATCACCTTAATCGCCTTTGTTTAAAATTTCTGTGAGACATTTACTCTTATTCACAATGATTTTGTTATTCTCCATTTTGTTTTTCAGGGAAGAAGAAGGAAAATTCTATAGTGTGGATAATAATTGGTGTTGTGGGAGGGACATTCCTACTTGGCCTCATAACTTTTCTCCTTCTCTTCGGAAAGCAGATAATGCGCCCAAGCCAGAAACAAGGTAAACTCCTAAAGGCTAAATTTAAAATATTCTAGAAAAGGAAGCAAAATTATTTCAAGTCACTTCGATCTTAATTATTACTAATATAACAAATGTATTGAATAGTGCATATTGATGGAGCAACAGAACTTTATGGGCCGGGAGATTTTGAGTTCAAGACACTGAAAAAGGCAACCAACAATTTTGATCAAGCAAATAAGCTTGGACAAGGAGGGTTTGGTGAAGTATTCAAAGTAAATTATCACTTATTTCCTTTCCTTATTAGGCTTGTATGTTAATCTATTCAAATAATGCGTTACTTGATGTTTGTAGGGTACGCTGAAAAATGGTAAAGTTGTGGCAGTAAAGAAGCTGACATTAGGTCACTCTGCCCGTGCAATTTCTGAATTCGAAACTGAAGTGAAACTCATTTCTAATGTTCATGACAAAAATCTGGTGCGTTTTCTTGGATGTTGTAGACAAGGCCAAGAAAGGCTCTTAGTTTATGAGTACATGCCCAACAGCAGCCTCGACAGAATCTTATTTGGTTTGCTATTCCTTCCTTAACTCTCCTCTTTTACTTCTTTCATCTGTCACAACAAACATGATAGGTTTTGAAACTCTACTGAATTACCCTACATGCAGGAGAACATAAAAAACCTTTGAGTTGGAAGGAAAGGTTCAACATTATCCTGGGCACTGCTCGTGGTCTGGCTTATCTCCATGACAAATTCCATGTCTGCATCATCCATCGTGATATTAAATCAAGCAATATATTACTTGATCACAACTTTCAGGCAAAAATAGCAGATTTTGGGCTGGCGAGGCTTCTTCCAAATGATAAAAGCCATGTTAGCACAAAATTTGCAGGAACCTTGTGAGAAAGCCCCTTCTTACTCCATTGTTTTTCTAATCAAAATTTTCAATAAATATAGTAATACCATTTTATTTTATTTTGCCTTTGCAGAGGATACACGGCTCCTGAATATGCCAGCCAAGGGCAATTAACAAAGAAAGCGGACACCTATAGCTTTGGTGTGGTGGTTCTTGAAATTCTTAGTGGCAGAAAAAGCATTGACTTGAATCAACCACCTCATATGCAATATCTGCTTGAATGGGTATTTTACAATTCTACTGATATTCTTTTAATCCTTTTATCTCGTCATTCTCGCCCTTGAGAAAGCTTGATAATATAAAAATAAAAACTTTTCGCAGGTTTGGAGCCTATACGAAGAAAACAAGGTTTTAGAGTTGGTGGAAAGTGAAGAGATGGAAGGGTATAGTGAAGAAGAGGTGGTGAAGGTGTTAAACCTTGCACTTCAATGCATACAAGGTTCTGCCACTAATAGGCCATCAATGTCAGAGGCTGTGACGATACTGTTAAGTGATGCTGAGATTGATTTCAGGAAACCTTTGCAGCCTCCATTCATTGACATGGGCTACCAAGCTGTGAGACCTACCCCCTGACGACGATTGTGTACGCTTGTACCTAGAGTACTTCTGTCGATATCATGAATCAATAGTATCGATCTCTATTAATTTTATCATGGACAATTGATTAGGATTAGCTAGCGAGATCCATGGCATGTATGCATTCTAGTAAGGATTACACTTGGAATAGTTGATGGTGTTAATTGTGAATTGTCCTTGCCAGTTCTATGTCTAACTCAATTTTAGGATTTGAGATTTTCATGTGCTTTATGTGAGTAAGGGATCAAGAACACTTAACCAGAGTTGTGTTGATTAATGAATGCACTGCTAGCACATGAACAAAGCATCTTATAGAGAGGTCATTTAGAAATAATATACAAGTGGATATTACACATTGCCATATTATGCTTCTATACATTGGCACGTGTGTTGTTAGATTGTTATGTAAATGATATTCATGATGTTAATCCCATGAGCAGGTTAAGCGAATATGGTTTGTAACATGGTATAAAAATAAATCAGGGGATGAATATGATATCAATCATAGGAGTTGTTAGAGATTTGTAATAGAATGTAGCAATTCTATGATGTAGACATTTATATATGAGTTGACATGGGAACGAACTTAATGTATGTGGCAAGATTATTAATGCAAAGTTGATCATGGATGAAAAGATGTAGGAACATTAGATGGATGTAGTTTATGTTACTTGTTGATGATTGTTGTTTCAGCTATTAAACTTTCACGATGGACTAACATTTGAATTCAAGTGTGCAAGTACCTATGGCTAATAGGATGGGGAGGCAGTATAGTGGCTTTGTGATCAAACCCGTATCGTTGATCTAGCCTACATGGAGAGGCTAAGGTCATTCATTATGTGCAAGTGTTGTGAAATGTACAATGTGCATAACGTAAGTGTAAATATGGCGTCAAATAATTGGTGTATGTCAAATGTGTACATGTGATATTGAAAATTGATGATGTACGAGGTGTGTAACTGTGACATGTCAACAATGTTTAGTAGGGAATGCGACATTTCCATTATGTGGTTTAGTAATTGTCTTATGTTCATATGTATTTTTTAAGTCATCTTCACTTTTTTAATGCATTTTAATACCCCAGGCCATAAGGCTAGAGGTTGGGAGCGTTTTGGGAGCATTAGAATTGATTTATTTTGAGTTTTACCTCTTTTAATTGGACATTTTTCATTAGTGACAAGTTTGACCATGTATGGAGAGGGTGTGGGAAGTGTAAGAGAATGGAAGACACATGGGAGCATCTATAGAGATCATGAGGAAGGTACAAGGAAGTGGGAGTTGTTCACACATGTGTGAGCAAGGAGAGAGAGAGAAGGGGGGAAAGCTTAGTTTTCAAAAAAAAAGAGGCGGATTCATTCTTGAATTAGATGAGGCATACATTTAGGAAGGACTAGCCAAGAGTGTGAGGATTGAGAGAGAAGATTACGAAGAGAAAGGGAGCAAAGTGGAGGAGGATGATTTGAGTTCCACCAATCTACAACAAAGGGAAGAGGTGAAGATAGATTAAAAAAAATTATCCACCCTCATGTTTTGTTTATCTAATGGCATTTAGTGTTGTTATCAATTGTTGTTGCATTCTAAAGGTTGGTTTGTGCATTGCATTTGTTATTTTATGTTGTGTTGGGTAGGATATTAGGTTGGAGATTAAGTCACTTAGTGAGGAACTCTTTCCAAGTTTGACAGAAATTTCTAGTGGGTATGAGTACCTCAATGTAATTTGAAGAAAATTCTATTGGGTAAGAGTACCCACATGTGGTGGAGAGTTACATGCATGTGCTTTCTGGTTGGGGTGTGGTGATCTTGGGTGTGTGAGGTTGGTATTGGTGAAGTATTGGTGAAATGATGGTTTCACTCAGACCACAAGTGTGTTCCTCTTATTTCCCCATTGTGGTTCTAATGAGAACCCTTATGTAGAGTTCCCCTTTTGTGATTTGTAGCTACAATCAAGTTAGTCTATTTTTTGTCCCTTGTTGTGTTGGTGTGTAAGACAATATTCTTGTTGGAAAGTTATATAACCCAACCACCTTGTTACCTCCCCAAGCTGGGGAGTGGACTATTTTCCAATCCTACAGATGTGAAGTGAATGAACTCCCATCGGTCAAGGTTCTAGAAAAGTTTCATTGTCATTTGTTTGATATTTTAAGGCTCGTGAAAGGGACTTGCAAGTATTGGTTGGTTGCCTTAGACCACCATATTTGGTGTTCAGAAAGTTGTCACCTCCTATGAGAGTGCTTATAACAAAATGAATTACAATTTGGTTTTTGAGATTATACTTATATGTAAGGATATTAGGAGCTAGAATCAATCGACTTTATAATAAATATCCTTGTCTTCTTGTCTTAGAATGTTAGTGGTGCTATAATATATCCAAAGAGAAATGTATCTACAACTATTACATCTCAGAATATTTCTTATGCAGAATGTTATTGTGTTAGCTCTCATTTGAAAGATAGTTTTTTTTTTAAATCAAAGAAAGGGGAGGGGGTCTCATGTTAAAACAAGAGTCTCTTATTAATTGTTAAGTCATTTGTAATGATTTATCTACTGAAAAGTTATCTAGTCTGAAATAAGGTGGTAATGTAGCCATTAAAGCTAAAAAAAAATCTTGATTAGTTTTTCTTTATGTAACAAGTGCATGTATTCTGATTTTTTACCTAGTATTGTTCAAGTTTGCTAGATATATAACAATTCTGCACATACTAGCTACGTTTTGTTCTGTTTTAAAAGGAAGAAAAAGTCATGATAGCATATATTTGCATTTTGTTTGAAATCAAATACATGGAGTTACCACGGTTAAATCCTGTCGTAATTTAGAAATGGATTTGCTCAGTATTCTGATACTACTCAACTTATTCCTTACTCCCCTAAAGGACCATAGGGGGATGTGCCATACAACAGATAGCTTAAGTACATATTAACTAAATTGAAACGAGAACCGTACAAGTTATACTATATAAGTAAACTTATAAGTTCTAAATTTGGAATGGATACAAAAGGAAAGCTGCAGCAACATACCCTATAGATGAGGTCGCGGGGTTGGGTTCTAAACCCTCCTAATACAAAAGAGAAACATGGTATTGCAAATATAAACCAAGAAAAAAAACTAAGAAATTGTCGACGGCATGATAACTCCCTCCCTTCCACTCTAGGATAACAGAGTTAGGAACCCATTTCCACTAGGTATAAGAGTCTAGATGAGCAGTAGCGAGAGAGATAGAGAGAGAGATCTGACGCCTCTGCATACCCCCCTAATACCAGCAAGGCAACATTATTAGTTGGCGGGATAAATAAATAAAAGTAATGATAATATTAATAATACCAAAGATGTTGAAAGATATGATCTAAATTTGGGCTGGATCGCGGCTTTACTGGTGGAAACATGCCACCTCAACATAGTTGACAACAGGCCACAAGCCAAGCCTGTACAAAAGCGATCCAGTAAGAACCCAAGGAACATAATAACAATAAAACGACAGATGGGGACAATCTAAATTACTGCTCAGCAATGAGACATTTTCTCCTTAGCCACCTTCATTCTATGCTGATACTGTTTTCTTACCCACGGCCCCCGGCCCCCGTCCTAGCTTCTACTTGAAAGAAAAGGAAAAAAAATGAAAGAACCATTGAGGAAATCCATCAATATGTTATCGGCTGTGGCGACACTGGCATAAAGGTTGGGATGCCCAAGGGATCATTGACCCATGGCTCCGGGTTGAAGCCCCTCGGAGATCAAGACCACCTTCCTGTAGAAAACCAACACAGGCCACACTCTAGACCTTAACACAGAAAACAAAGTGAGAAAACAAAAAATGAAGCTTTAACCAAAAAAAATACATGAAACCTGCAATATTCTTGATTCGGCAGAAAAAAAAGTGAAAAAAAACACCTAATTAGAGGATGAGCATAGCCTGAAAATTCCAAGGTGACCCAATTTCTGTTGCTAAAGGGACGCCTACAACTCTTCCTTAAAACCTTTCTTCATCTGCCCTTGCCTCACACAGCCGCTGTTCCCCTGCACATAAACTCTTCCCTCTCCCGCGCTAAGGGATGCGTTTAGGGTTTTGCAATTTTAAAATGGATGTAAAAAGTTTATACAAAAAAATTTAATGGGTCTCCAAGTTAATCTTTCATTTTAAATCCCAAGTACAAGGTGAGTTGGTCTAGTAGGGGAGAATTTGTGCTCTTAAAAGAGAGGTCACAAGTTCAAATCCCACAAGGGGGATAAGGTGTGCACGCCTCGTTTGTAGTGCAGTTATGTACCTCTTGCAAGAATTAAGAGGTAGTCCCAGATTGCTCTAACTTGTGGTGGAGAATTTGTGCTCTTGAAAGGGAGGTCACAAGTTCAAATCCTACAAGGGGGTTAAGGTATGTATGCCTCGTTTGTAGTGCAGAATGTATTTAGCTAGTGGCCCCATGGATATTTAATTTTGTTGCTTATGTTTTAAGCATTGTCTTAAATTCTATTTTTAGATGAAATCATTAATAATAGTTTCTGCAATAAATTTTGGAGAAAAAATTGGAGGCATATAAAATGAAAATTGCATATATATAAATAATTTTTAAGAAAGATTACCAATATGTGAGTCATACAAAATGCTCATTAATAAATGAAGGTATAGATTGAGTAATCCTTACAATCCCACCATTAGGCGGAGGGATGATATATATATTAAAAGGAATTGTTTTGGTGACTATCGTAAATCCATAAGCAACAATATAGTCATAGCAAAATTATCATTATAAGTTTCACTTATAAAATTAAGAGTTAGTTAGTGTTTGGCTAGTCAAAGTAATTCTCATTGTTTGAGTTATCGATTAGTTGTCTGTATATATGTATAAGTGTGATCATTAACATACATGAACATCAATAGTGTTGGGTATAAATAGAGGATGTTCAATAAGACTAACAATAATGACACTAATAATAATATCGTTACCAAATGATATTTTGATAAATATTAGAATATGGATTTAAAGGTCAAATAAGACTAAACATGATACAGTATAGTTGTGGTATGAAAATTAGGCTAAGAAGCATTGTCTAAGAGCCTCAATGACAGTATTAACACCAGATTCTCCACCCCTAATTGAGTATGTTAGCCCAAAAATAAAAATTTAATGGGTGACCTAAATAACAATTTCTCCCAAGGGGAAATGTAATGCGCACACTTTTTCTTATTCCCCTAACCAATACCTTAGACTATCTAGACATGCTTACCAAAGTTTACTAGAAGTTATGAAAGAAAACGTCCAATAAGCTAGAGCTCTCTTTTACTCACCTTAGTCTATATAATTGTTCATGCCACCCTTGTCTACTCTTGTCAACCTTGGCAATCATGGAAATAGGTACAAAAGAAAGAGGCATTTAACTTGAATGGACAACCTAATTAATTTCTTTAGGAAAGAAGACAAAATCCTAAACATCCAACTCCAAGTAAAGGCAAGCTAATCACTCATACTTCACATATGGAGACATAACCAAGGGACAAATCCCTAGATGCATTAAGATGTTATAAATTAGTTCTAAGTATCGTTAATGATTCTACCTAATAACTAGTTAATCTAGACAGAATGATGATTGTTCCAGATGTTGTACAAAAAAAGGGGGGGTTTATGTTTCATTTGACTTAAAATTCTCAGGGCATTACAAAAGCATGTGGAGAAAGTTCCACTCCTTTCACATATTCATCTCAATCAAATGCTACAATTACAAATTTCATCAATGCTTGTGAGTAGTGGTTATTTCTCTTGTTGATGGACACATGAAGAGTAACAAGATGAATTGTTAAGTTCTAATAGATTATATAGTTCCTCCCTATTTTCAAATAGATTTAAATATTAGAATATATATTATTCTTTTGTATCCTTCAATATAATCAAGAACTTCCACTCAAATTTGTGAATTTATATGTTGGATAAATTTTGTATATTTTATAGTTGGGTAGTGACATTTTTTAATCTACTTCAAATATGAATCTAAGAGAATTTTTTAATCATATTTTTTATTAAGGAAAATCAGGTTTTAAGGGACCCGAAACCCGCTTACATAACGAGAAGATAAGCATGAAAGAAACTAGAGAGAACAGGACATAGAGATAAACTTAACTTGAACCATGGACACGATCAAATAATAATTGCACCCGAACATCCTTTTTACAAGAGGCTTCTCTGATATATTTAGTGTCCTCCTCTAAATAAACCCCGTCATTAGCTAATAGGTCAGAAACCTTGTTACCTTCCCTTAGAGTATGGGAAATGAAAACACTATCGTAGGCATCTAATAATTTTTTAGCACTTTCAATGATATTGTAAATGTTCCAAGAGGGAGAACTAGTGCCTTTGATAGCCTGAATAATATTGAGAGAATCCCCTTCCAACCATATTTTTTTAAATTTAAAACCCTGAGCAAGTTGGAGGCATTTTAACATTGCCTGAGCTTCAGCAACGTGATTGTTTTGAACTCCAAAGGGAGAGGCAATAGCAGCAACACAAACACCATGATTATTTTTGATGACTCCTCCCCCTCCTAACTTCCCAGGATTGCCTTTGGCTGCCCCATCAAAATTCACCTTAACCCAGTCATGAAAGGGAAATCTCCAAACAACATTTCCTCTCCTACTCTTAATGTCAAATTTGCAAATCTTGTGAATCAGATTCCATTCGGTGAGGATACCTTTCTCATTATCATTCATATTAAGATAACTTTGCTGCTTGTTGTTTATGTGAAGAGTGTTTATGTTTTCTTTAATTGCCCTGCAGATCTTTTCAAAAACTACCTGAGACGTACACTTAGCCTCCCTAAAAATTCAGTTATTTCTCTCCTTCCAGATATACCAATAGGTCATAGGAAGGACAAAGGACTAGAGGGTCTTGATGAGAGGAAATTTGGTGGGAAAGATCCATTGCCAAATAACTTCCTTGAGACTGTTATGCATAACCCATTCAACTTTCCATTGCATCAAAAATTTACTCCAAATTTCCCAAGTAAAGGAGCAATGGATAAACAAATGATCCATAGATTCTGCCTCTTTCTAAAATAACTCACACCTGTTAGGAAACATGAAACCTCTACGAGCCAAGTTATCAATGGTGAGAATCTTGTTGTGAGTTGCAAGCCCAAAAAACATGTTAACTTTAGGAATGAGGAATCTATTCCAGATTTTAGTCCATATTGGGTTGCTGACCCGAGTAATAGTTTTTTTATAAGAAGATGATGTTGGCAATTTTGATGATGATATTGTGATTGTCAATTGATGGACACACACTTGCTTTGAGATCACTTTTTGTATATATGAGTTATGCTCAATTGGTATTTGTTCCAACCGGTATTATGAATTGTAGACGTATAAAAATGACCATATTCCTAAATGAATATTTTATGTTCATTTCTCTATTTAATTAAATCCAATTTAATTAAATCACCCACATTCATCTATTTAAATTAAGTAAATTACTCAATTTATTTAAATTAAATTCACTAGGCCTCTTTTGACATTTAATGAATAAATCATTTTATTCAATTAAATCCCTTATATCCACTTTTAATTAAATTCAAATTTAATTAAAATAGTTTACCCTAAATTGAATAAATCTAATTTATTTGATTTTCCCAAATTGCAACCAAATTGAATTAAATTCATTTTACTCAATTAAATCCTATTATCCCTTCATCCACTTGCAAAATCCTACATCTCCCACTTGCTTCCTAAACCCTATTCCTAACCCCTTCTAGACTCTTCTAATCACTTCTAAATTAACCTAACCCTTTTCCTAAACTTTGTCACATCCCTAAACAAAGGGAAGTCACTTCTCAAACCCTCAAAGTCTTTGAAAACCCTTAAAGGCTTCAACCACTTAACTTTGAAAGTCTCCCAAACCATTAATGGTTAACTCAACCCTCTAGCATGATTAAAGAATTTCCCTAAACTCAACCTCCATGTAACCCAAGGGTCTCATCAAGAATTTATTGCTTTGACCATGGTTATCCTTAATCCTTTGCACAAGAGTTTATCCTTTGGGTAAAAGCTTTATCCAATGGATAACCCTAACTTAACCTTAACCCTTAACCCCTAGGGTAACCATGAGGTCTTCTCAAGCATTTAATGCTTCTTACATCTCCTCTCAACCAACCTTATGTTGACATTTGTCACCATTTCATTGGTGCCAATTGCAAACATGGATTCCCAACTTTCAAACTCAACTCTTGATTAACTCTTTCAATCCTGACCATCCATTGCCCTATTTTTGCTATAAATAGAGCTCTCATTCCTCCATTTTAGATCATCCAAGTCTTTAGCATCACACTTATACTCAAATCCATGCAAGTTTTAATATATCATTTGTGTTCATCATTTAGCCTCTCTTTTCAATAGGAATTAATCTAAATATGCATGTTTAGAGTATTTTCCTTATCATTTAGCTTAATCATAGACTAATATAGCATGCTAGGATAGTCTTGTTACTAATCTTGTCATCTGATAACTAGTTTATTGCATTTATAGGATCATGTATAACTTAGGATGCATTTCATCTTAAAATCAACAAAAGCATCCCTCGTTCTTGCATTTGTCATCCCTAAACCACTTTGCTCAGTGATCTGAGAGCAAAGACATTGGTTTGAGGGACCTTGTGAGATAGAGAACCATGGAACCAACCTTGGGAAGCTGAGCCATACTTCATGACTCCATAGCTTGCACCAAGAAGTCATGTGGGTGTGTGAGCAAGGCTCCTTAGACTCCGTTTTCCACATATTGAGTTCTATTGACCCGCTTTTCCCGCATACATGAATTATAGTCTTTAGACTATCGATGTTTTGTAGAAAGTGTTTACCGATCTCAAGCGGCAATCGATTGGAGAGAAACCTGCTTGATCTGTCCTAGTCGTGGTCACACTACTGCAACATGCAGAAGGAAGAATGGAAACATGAATAATGGACCATGGAGAGCACCTGGAATGGTCTTCTATGATTGCAACAAACTAGGACACCCTGCCAGAACCTGCATAATGAGAAAGAACATATCAGATGATATACCGCTCACTCCGGAAGGAAAGATTGATGTTGAAACTATTCGAGAAGATATGAAGACAACATGGAAGAAGAAACCTGAAGAAGTATCACAAGAAGAACCGGTTTCTGCACCTAGTGTGGAAGTCGTTGAACCGGCAAACTAAGCTTCAGAAAAGCTTAGGGGGAACAAATCGGTGAAATGTTTTGAACCCCTGATTTATATCGATAAAAGACCTTAACCAGTATGTGATACCTATCAATTGGCAGAAGACCGGAAATGGTAAAAGGAAAATTAGGGTTTATGCCAAAGCATTTATTATGGTAGGTGAAGAATTCGTTTAAATGGGGTTTTCAAGTCATTTTCACTTATCAATTTGCAAGCAAAGAAATTCTCAAGTGCAGAGCGACCAAAGGCGATTTGTTTTACGATTCAGAGAGATTTCAAAAACTTTGACAAAAGAATCCAAAGATAATATCAATCAGTTAGGTGAAGAACACAAAGCGGTAATCTAGCAACCAAAGTAGTGTGTGGCGAAGCTGAAGTTGCAAACCCTAAATTGTAAATTTCTGAAGGTATTTATCAAAATTCTTGTTTATCCGTTTATCATGGCTTCTGCATCGCACTCTAGTTCTAGTGCACCTGTTGATTCAGTAGATTTCATCCAACGAAAGGCGAAATACAATGCCCTATCCTAGATACCCACTGGTGTTATAGTTGAGGAAGGTATTTCAGATTATATTGATTGCAAAATAGAAGACCTAGGATCTCTAGTGATCCATTCTCAGTTAAGTTTATTCTGCGGGAATGACAAGAAGATCAAACCGGAATACAACATCCTGGAAAGAAAGAAACTTCACAATGCGGTCTATTTTCTTGAAGAATTTACATAAGATCACATCTGCATCATTCTAAGCAGAGTGCACGGTGACAAAATGTATCTTGAACGGACACATGACATCACACCGGAAGCGATTCATGTCGTCACCGGTTTCTATAACATTGGAGAAGTGCCAGCCCTAAGGAAAGTCATTAAGACAGAAATGACCAAGCTCACCAGTTCTATGAGCGACCAATGAGGAATGATCGTCAATACCATCAAGGATGATCTGGTCAAGTATGCTTGTATGGTGATAGGATACCGGACGTTCTATGCTAGTAGAATTAACTCTGTCTCTGCTACAGCAGTAAATGTCGCCTATAGGATGATCATGGAAGATGCCTCATTTGATTTATGCACCTGTATGCAAAGGCAACTTTTGGTGAACTTGAAGTCTAATAAACAGGACAATGTCTTAAGATTTAAATTTGGACAACTGTTGGTAGGATTGTTTTTCTACTTTCAAGGCTATTTTCCAGGAGTAGGTGATATACAATGGTCTACTGACCAACTGGTTACCAAGCAAATCAGAGAAAGTCTTAAAGCGGTAGGAACCGGTTATCCTGAAGTCCTGAACAAATACTTTGATGAGTTCAGACGCAAGATGAGCCAAAGGATGAGAATATCTAGCGATATTGTCAAGAAGTACGAAGAGGACATCTGCTTTATCATCAGAGTAGATGAGTGCATAATGGAGGTGATTAAGCCCAGAAAGGAAGAAGTGGAGCCTATGGGATATGAGGTGATGTATGACATGCTTGATGGGTATGCCTCTACCTTAATTACCTCACCTCTTGATCCAAAGAAGAAGAGAACCGACACCTACTTGGAGAGGGTAACACCGGTTGAAGAACCTTTAGTGAAGAAAGGAAAGGCAGCGCCATCGGTATCAGCACCGGTTACTTCAGCAAGTCCTAAAGTGACCAAACAGTCACCGGCAAAGAAAAAATCGGAAGTTGCACCTGCCAAGGTCTTTTTAAGAAAGCGGAAAACTAAGAACACCTCACCAGATTTTTAGGATACAGAACCTGAGGTGTAGCCTAAAAAGACTAGGCAAATGAGGAAGAAGACAAAGACAACCAGCAATGAATTGGCATCATCAACATCGATAAATATAGACATTTCCTCTTACAAACCATTGACACATTGTCAAAGAACTATCAAGAATATTAGGAGAAAAGTGCTAAGTGATTTAATAGATCATTTTGATGATTTTAATGACAATGAAAAGGAGGAAGTTGAATAGGAGGTTATTCAATATTTATGTATTAATGACCGATCGCCATTAGAAATTAGATCTGTGACACCAAATTCTTTATATAATTCTTTAGATAACAAATGGCTCATTGCCATAGAAAAGGAACAGGAAATAAGAGAAGAAATTTTTGTGCAATATTTTCCTGATGTGTCAAATTCAGAGCTATATGAAGTTATGGATAAATACAAAGGCCTCTTCTTCATGAGAAGAAGAAGACTCCTATTACTGGAAGGGAAAGTTCCTGAAGTGGTAAAAGATACACACTCACATGCCAAAGCCACTCTGAGGTTGCACCAAGTGTCTGAATCCAACAAGAAGGTTGAGAAAGAACCGGAAACTAGAAAACTGGATGAGGTGTATGACAGTGAAGGAGAACCGGTCACTGAACAAATGGACCCTATTGACGTTGATGGTTTGGATGGTGAAAATATCACTTCAGATATAGCAAAGGAAAAGGCTGACAAAGATCAGGAAGAGGAGAAAAAGAAACAAGAAGAGGAGAAAAAGAAACAGGAAGAGGAGAAGAGAAAAGAGGAAGAGAAAAGGAAACAGGAAGAGGAGAAAAAGAAACAGGAAGAGGAGAAAAGAAAAGAGGAATAGAAAAGGAAACAAGAAGAAGAGAAAAAGAAACAGGAAGAGGAGAAGAGAAGAAAGGAAGAGAAAAGGAAATAGGAAGAGGAGAAGAAGAAAAAGGAAGAGGAGAAGAAGAAACAGGAAGAGGAGAAGAAGAAAGAAGAAGAGAAGCGGAAAGAAGAAGATAGAAAGAAGGAAGAAGAAAAGAGAAAGAAAGAAGAAGAGGAGCAAAAGAAGGCTGAAGAGGAAAAGCAAAGAGCCAAAGAGAAGAAGGAAGCGGCAAAGAGCACACAAGTGGAGACCCCAAAGGCAACCAGTGGTCAAGTGAAATCGGCTGACATCTCCAGTCCCATTGACCTGCAATCTACGAATGAATCGGAGTTGTTGCAAAGCATTAAGCTTGCCCAAGAGCGACTAGAAGCACTAAGGAGGAAGAAGGAGCAAGATGTTATTCAAACTGCGATGGAAACTCTTACCAATTTGATTCACGGTACCAACCTCCCCAGTACCGATTCCTCTCTTGCCCAACTGAAACTTTTATGCATAGTTGTAGAGGACCAGGTGCAATGCCTGGAAGATGTTGTTGAAACCAATGCACAAAAGAAGCATCAAAAGGCACTGAACACTGCCTTAGTGAAGAAACTAAACGAGCTCCGGTCTAAACTTCAAAAAGCGTAGAAAGACATAAGAGATGCTATGGATGAGGGGAAATTACTACTCAGTAAGATAAGCCAACCCCATCTATTATGTGATGATGTGCTTGCACAGAAAGACAAACTGCAATCTAATTTGCAGGCATATATAAGCACCTTCAAGACGCCCTATGATTCCTTCACCACATATGGGCAAACCATTCACCTATTTCAACTCCAGACTGCCAGAATAGAGTTGGAGATCAGCAACCGGACCCGAGATTTGCAGGAACTTCAATTGGTTCTACTACCTCAACTACAAATACTTCAGAAGTGTTATCTCAATCTAGATGCCTTAACGGTCACTCAAGAGATGAGTACCTTGGACGCCATGGAGGACCAGGTATCCCAGATGCAAATGAAAAGTGAGGTTGCTACCTCATTGCTTGAGTCATGGTCCTTATCCATGAAGACCTTCATGCAGGATTTTAAATCGGTTTTTGATAAGTTTCACTCATTATTATCATAAACATTTATTATATTAATGATAATGAGAAACAAGGGTTATTCTGCAACACTTTGTCATTGTTGGCAAAGGGGGAGTAGTATTTTTTATTTAAAATTTTGATGCATGTTTTGTATACTTTCATGTTATCTCTTTAAGGGAGTAGTATACATTGTATTTTCTGCAAAAGGGATAGTGTATATTCTTAGGGGGAGTAATTTTGATTATGGCATATTTTTGTTGTAAAACACTTAGATGTCAAAATTTTTCCTAAGTGTTGCCATCAATGCCAATGGGGGAGATTGTTGGCAATTTTGATGATGATATTGTGATTGTCATTGATGGACACACTTGCTTTGAGATCACTTTTTGTATATATGAGTTATGTTCAACCGGTACTTATTCCTGGAACCGGTATTGTGAATTATAGTCTTTAGACTATCGGTGTTTTGCAGAAAGTGTTTACCGATCTCAAGCGGTATGAAGACCCAAGCAGTATGAAGACTCAAGTGGTTCGAGGATCTCAAAGCGGTACAAAGGAACAAAGTGGTTGTTATCATTTTTCCCAGTCTTCATTTTGACAAATTGGTAATCGGTAAAATATGTGAACCGATAATAGGTAAATGTATGAACTGGGATTACTCTGTGATGAGTTACCAATCGGTATTATTTTTGTGATGAGTTATCATCCACCAACACTTTGGTGGTGATTCTGTGTCGTGTTACCAAATGTGACCAGATGCACTGAACCTAGGAACTTGCAATGTAATCCTGTTGGACCGACATGAAATTAGATTCCTTTATAAGGACATCATGTCTAGGGTTTTAGTGGTTGTTAGGGTTTTTAGGTGGTTGATGAGGTTTTTGTATGTGTGATCACAGAAGAAGTTTAGGTCTGTGTGAAGAAAAAAGTGTGGAGATTTTGAAGACTAAAGTAATGCTGAAATGCATTAAAAATGAGCTATGAAGGATCTAACCAAGCATATTGTGCTAGTATTTAGATCACTCACTTGTTGATTACTAACATCTTCGACAAGTCTGAAACCCTTAACTGATTAGGCCTGGCAAAGCCTTTGTAAATCCTCTAACAAGGTGGTTCACAACTGTGGATCTGAAATCCTCTCACAAGGTAGTCTTTAATCAGACATATCTCCTAACAGAGATTGAGATTCCTAACAGGTTCTGTTCTAGTGAAGAATATTGTATGACCTTAACAGTCTGATCTTAACCGGTCTGGTTACTATTCTGCAGATAGTTACTTGTGAGTTTCATCTCACCGTGGTTTTTCCCATTTGGGTTTCCACGTCAAAATCTCTTGTGTTATGGTGATTGTGCTTCTGTGGGTGAATGCCTTATTTGTTGTTTGGTTTGCATTTGTCTTAACCGATTTGTTAGTAAAACTGTTATACCAGTTTACTGCTAAACTGTTTAAGTGTTTAAGTTTAGTATTTATTGGTATACTAATTCAACCCCCCTCTTAGTATTCATCAGATGCAATAGTGAAGTTACCCCTAGGATTGCTCTTCCAGAGAAACACATCATCAAAGTCTTTACTAATAGAAAAGGACAACAGATTCTGTTGAAGCAGCGAAAACCCAGCATAAATAGCATCAAGCCTCACCCATTTATTCTCCTTCCAATAATTACAAACTATAGACCCATATTATTGCATGTAGATGACTATAGATGACTATGTTGAAGATCAGAATTATTGTATAAAGGTTATTCCTAGAAATCTCAACAGAGATTATGTTGAGAATCTGAGTAGAAGCATCTCTAAAGAGGAATTTATCCAAGCTATTTTGAATCTAAAGAATGAGAAATCTCCTGGTGTAAATGGTTACCTTGTAGAGTTATATAAGGGTAATTGTTAATGGATTAGTGAGGATCTCCTCAAGTGTATACTTAAGCAATTGAGATTGGATCACTTGGTATCAACATTAATAGAGGCATAATAAAAACTCTTACCAAATGAAGATGGTAAGGCCTTAATAAAAAACTAGGGGCATATCACTCTTTCTAATGTTTCATATAAAATCTTTTCCAAACTGTTAGCCTTGAGATTGATATATATTCTTTCCACTTTCATTAGAAACATCTAGAGTGGTTTTATTAAAGGAAGATACATTCTTGAGAATCTAATCACCAGTTGGGAGGCAATGGAGTCGACTATAAATTCTAAGCAGGAAGTGGGTATGTTACTACTTGATCTTGAGAAAGCTTATGACAAGGTGGAATGGTCTTAAATTGTTATAACAACCCTTGAAGCCTTTACCTTCCCTCCTATGTTTTTCTAGATGGGTAAAACTCTTTTCTAAAATATGGTGGCACAAGTTGGCATTCATGGTATTCTTTCTATATCCTTCACCCTCTAGATGTCCATTAGGCAATGATACCCTTTGGCTCCTACCCTCTTTGTAATTGTCTATGATGTTATCCATTATTGGCTTAAGAACCTAAGGTTGGGGCCATGTGTTCAAGGTATTGACCTTCCAAATCATCATAATCTGATTCATGTGCAATTCATAGACGATACTACCATGTTTGCAACTTTGAATGAAGGTAATTTTGATAACTTACTAAGTAGATTAGACATCTTCTATAGAGATTCTAGGGCTAAATCAATGGTTTTAGGGTGGAAGGACAAGCCACTTGACTAGTTTTGGAAATTTGATCTTCAATGGGGTGGCCCAAATAAATAAGTTAGATATTTGGGCATCCCATTTTCTATTATTCCATGCCTTAAGGACATGTGAAATTGGATTGAAAACAAGATAAATACATAAATTGAAAAATGGAACAAGCATTACTTATCTCTATTTGGGAGGTTGCAAATTTGCCAAAATATTTTATCTTCTTATAGCCTATACAACTC
Source organism: Cryptomeria japonica (assembly GCF_030272615.1). Lineage (NCBI taxonomy): Eukaryota > Viridiplantae > Streptophyta > Pinopsida > Cupressales > Cupressaceae > Cryptomeria > Cryptomeria japonica. The sequence continues at coordinate 854,371,771 of NC_081414.1, forward strand.
TTATGTATGGCTATTTTGTACCTATCAGGTCAATAAAATTCAAAGGAAAATTAGATCATCCTTTGGTCGGATGGTAAAGGAAAAAGGAAAAGACATTATGTAAAGTGAGATTGGTGTTGTTTAAGAAAAATGAATGGTGGACTTGGTCTTAAAGACATAAAACTACATGGTATTTCTTTCGAATTTAAATATTTTTTAAGGGTAATGAGCCCTAGAAAGTTCTTGTTAGGAACAACATCCAATTGGCACATCCTAAACATGCTAAAGGTTGGAGAGATTTGAAAATCTATGACCCCTTGTTTGGTAAATTATTTGTGGTCCCCTCTAATTTAAATGTGTTCAAGAGTATTTAGAGAGCCTAGGAATTGGTTAGAGATAAAGTTGATGGATTTGATTTCTACAACAATTTTGGAGACAAGTTCTTTAATTCTAGATCCATTTGGAAGGACTTATACTATAAATATAATCACCTTTCACCATTGCAAGGTTTCTCTTCTAAATTTTGGTATATTAAAGGCACAACAACTTCAATCATATTATGGATAACATGCAATTGAGATCTTGGTCTGACCTAATTACTAAGTATGGCATCCCTCAATCCCATTGGATAACATACTCAGTGCTCAAGGAAGCTTGTAATATGTTTCCCTTTCATGTTAAGAATTTTTTTAATGTTGACATGCTCAAATCTTCTATGTAGTCTTATGGCATGATATTGCTTAAAGCTACCTACAAAGTGATTTACTGCTCCTTGGTTAAGAACAATGATGTGGCTTGCCACCTTAATGTTTGTTGAAGATTGAGCCTCACCCCATCCTAGTGGTCTAAAGCCCTTAATAATTTGAGGTCTTGTGTGCTAGAATCAAAAATAAATATTCTTTAAATGGTTTTTGTCATTAAAAAACCTTCCTTTTTCTTATCCTAATGCTAATCTTTGTCCATTGTGTAGAGTTTTGGAATCTATTAAGCATATTTTTTTAATAATATTATTTACCAAATAAGTTTGGTTCATATTCCTTTTTATATTAGAGTCTTGGGTTTCTGATAAGAACCATTGTATGTTTGAGATCTTGTGTGGTTGCATCAAAGTTCTTGAGAAAGTATAGAACATTTTTTTGGCTAGTTTTGTCTATGGAAATTCTTTGGATTTTGTGGAAACAAAGAAATGATGGTTGGTTTCAAGGTTGAAGGAGGAAGCTTATTGTGTCTTCCAAAAGACTCATAGTCAATATCGTTTCCATGCATGTTTCTATTATAGCCTTGAAACGTCCAAAGAAAGGTTTCAAGAGCTCAAGGATCTTGGATATGCAGTTGTCAATAGGTTAGGTATTAAATATGCTAGTCACTAGCCTAACTCAAGGAGAGGCAATGAAGGGTTTTTTAAAAGTTTGTCTAAAATTTGAAAAAACATATAACAAGAAGAATAAGGACACTTTTATGGAAGACCTTGGTCTCAATGTTATGCAAAAATATAGTTCTCTAGTTGAGGATGACTTTATGTCTATGACTAAGAGCGCCTATGAAGATATCTCCATCTTTGATCCTCCATGAAGAGGGAATGGTATGGTCACCTTTAATGAGAGTCTTGTTTGAAATACTTGTATACTTTTTGCTCCATTATATATGCAATGGGGAAGCATGTTGAAATAGTGACTCAACATTTTGATAGTGGGCCTCAACGCATAAACACTCTTATAAAGATATTTCCAGCTCCAATCCTTCTGTATGATGTATTTATTGGGTCACCTTTAGTGAGTGTTTTTTCTTGCAATTCCTCTAAATTAATTGGCCCATTTATGTGCAATGAGGATTTATGTTTGTTTGGGTTAATATGTTCCTCTCTTAATTATGATATTTCTATCAGAACTCAACTGTGTAGTTTTCGAGTCAAAATCATTGACCCATGTGTAGGTTAGGAAATAGGAAATCATCACAAGCATATATAAAAACTAATCTAGCTCAATCACGAAAGCTCATTGCAATGATCTAATCCTAAACAACATCCAATAGAGACATGAAATAAAAGCATTCAAAAATGAAAGATTATGCAAACCATAGACATGACTTGAATGCTCCTTCATGCGGCTCCATTGTTCTTCTTTCCTCTTCAAATAGATTTGTTGTGGATCTCACCTTCAAGTGCATACACCTAATTGTGAAAGTAAGATTGACATTGACACAAGAATACTCGAAGCGTAAATTCAATAGTCTGATTAGCAATTATTAATTAGCCTTGATTGATGAAGATCATCCAATTTATAGAAGAATTGGAGAGATGACAAGATTAGCATGATCCAATTCAAATGGAAATTGCAAATCAATATGACAAATTATGACAAATTATGCACTTTCTATGCAAAATTTGTTGATTGATAATTTATGACAAATTATGACAACTTCTATGTCAAAATTGATTGATTGTCAATTATGACAAATTTATGACAAATTGACATGTCATTTCCATGAATTTAGGAGAGAAATAGGAGGAAATTGAAATTGGGAATTAAGAAATTAGAAAAATTAGAAATTAGGTAAATTAATTAATAATTTGTCATTTATTAATTAATTCACAAAAGAGGAATAATTAGCCAATTAAATGAACATTTAATTGTGACAAGAAGACTTAGGATAAATAAATAATTTATTAATCCTAGAGGAAGAAATGACACACAAGGTTAAATGATTAAATCACAAAACCCTAGAAGATAAATTAGCAATGCGAGAATGACAATTAGGTCTTGATTGAAGATAATTGATATCGATCATGATTCTAATTAAATGATTTGATTGATAAATACGCCAATTGATGAGGAACAATGACTAATTGATCCAAATTGACATAATTGAGACAGACAATGATCGATAGCGAATCGGTCGCAAAATGACAAGATTGACAAAAGGACAAGAATCGATGACAAAATAGATTACAAGATGACAAGATTGGAAATGACCACGATCGATGACAAATCGATCGCAAAATGACAAGATCGAACATGACAATGATCGATGACAAATCGATCGTAAAACGACAAGATTGATAAACCGATCGCCAGATGATAAGATTGAAAAGAGGACAAAACCCTAGTTAGGATTGACGATGTCCAAAATGATAAGATTGATGATAAGATTGATAAGAGAGAAATGATTGATGACAAATCGATCACAAGATTGACAGGAGGACAAAACCCTAATTAGGATTGACGATGTCCAAAATGATAACAAATTAGCATGCACATTGATGCAACCAGATAAAATCGATCAAAATCATGACTGGATAGTGTTGTCGACAAGACCAAATTTGAGAGCGAGATGAATGAAGAATGTAGAAGAATGACTCGATGCTCGCAAATGATAAAAACCAAGTGCGTGACATAGGAGAAATGTTAATGCGACGCAAAAGCCTAAAATGAGGCAATGCGCAAATGTTAAAGTATGACTTCACAAGCTTTGACCATTTTTAGGTGTCTACACCATGTTTCATGAGTAGTGGTCCTCTACAATTGAGTTTGACTTGCAACTTTTTAGTTTACTGTACCTAACGGAGATAAAAAAAATATAGTCTCTTATTAGGTTGTGGTATTGTCAGACAACTATTGTGTTCTGCCTTGGGTATCATTTGATCTTTTGTTTTATTGCTTCTAGTTCAATATCCTCGATTCTGTGACAATATATGTGGCTTTCATTGTACGCCGACACCTTTTTTATTAGTAATATATTATCAATTAAAAAATAATCCTAAATAATTACATATATGATTAGGAATAATATAACATATAGCTCAAATTAATTATGTTGACAAGGTGGCATACAAAAAATATATATATAAAGACAAAGGTCTAACATACCTTAAACTTACCAAAATAAATTTCATGAATTGTATAATGATGTTTTCTTCATTTTTGGCTTCACAAACCTACAAAATTAGAGTACTTTCCTACCTATTTCATATTTAATTTTTAATTATATATAAATCTACTTGAAGTACTAAAAATGATTAAAATAATGGTTCCACATTATCAAATTCAAACAAAAAACATGATAATTAACATCCCAACACTAAAATATAAAGATATTAAGTCATACAATCAAATTTGGCCTATGAACATTCAATTTACTTTTTCTAAGTTCACATAACAAAAAAAAAGGTTGTATAATAGGCAAACAATGTTTTATATAAATGGAAACACCATGTAAAAATTATTTCTTTGCCAAATAATAGACAAAATGCAAAACAAAATAGAGCATGTGGATCATCATGTGGACCTAATTATTTTTTACAATTTTTTGTGACACCCTAAAATGCAAGAATTTTATAATGCACTTGCATTATGAAATCCATAGAGAAAACCTTTAACATTAGAGAGAGAGAGAGAGAGAGAGAGAGAGAGAGAGAGAGAGAGAGAGAGAGAGAGAGAGAGAGAGAGAGAGAGAGAGAGAGAGAGAGAGAGAGAGAGAGTCAACCCTTCATCATTAACCATATATTGTAAACCCTAAACCATAAGCCTTAAACCCTAATAACTATATGTGCCAAACACTAGGACCTAAATTTTAAGTCCTAAACCTTAAACATCATCTGTTAAACCTTAAACCTTGAACCCCAAGCCCTAAACTCTAAACATTATACACTAAACCATAAACCTTAAACATTATACATTAAACCCTAAACCCCAAACATATAACCCTAAGCCATAAACCCTAAACACTATAAAATGAACATTAAACCCTATCCATTAAATAATTTAAAGAGAGATAAAGGAAGAGAGGGAGATTGAGCAAGGGAGGGAAATGGGGAGGGAGGGAGAGACCTAGAGAGGGGAGAGTGAGAGGCATGTGTGTGTGTGTGTGTGTGTGTGTGTGTGTGTGTGTGTGTGTGTGAGAGAGAGAGAGAGAGAGAGAGAGAGAGAGAGAGAGAGAGAGAGAGAGAGAGAGAGAGAGAGCATAATACTATGATGGACTTATGTTTTTATGTTTTAAGATCTAAGTGTTGGCACAAATAGACTCTAGAGGCATGATTTTATATCGATCCACCTTTATTTTATGAATACAAGTAATATTATTTTATATAAATGATAAAACTCACAATTATTCATTTAAAAAAATTAAAAATCACAACTTGGACTTAATAAAGTAGAAATGCAAATTTTGATGCAATGAGTGTAGTCCATTAAAATATGAAAGTGTATTTTAAATATTTATGCTTGTATTTGTTGATTTATTTTTATTTTTAGATGATCTCTTATATCGATTAATTTCTCAAATGAATATTTTTATATTAAAGCATAGCAATGAGTTGAACAAATATTTCTTTAAGTCACATATTAATAGCTATCAGTATCCTAGTTTTAAAATTTAAAATTGAATATTTACATTTGAGTTCAATCTCAATCGTCTTTAAGATAATCTCAAATGACATGAAACTAAAATTAAATAAAAAAATAATTATAGATTAAAATAAAATAAAATACAAAAATATATATAAATAAAAATAAATAAATATCATTATTAAATTAAATAACATATAAATCAAAGTCAAATTTAATTAAAAAGATCATTTATTATAAATCAATGGGGCCCTCTATTTGAAATCCTTAACCTCATATTGCTTGCATTCTGACCACGACTCATGAATTTGTCTCCCTTGTTCACTAAGTGCTATAGATGCATCCATGTATGTCCGCCTGACTTAAATTAGGCACACTAAAATTTGACTACTTAAGTGGTGCATTTTTAATGAAACTACTAGGGATAATTTCTAATTTAAAACTTGAATCTACAATCTCCCGCCCAATCCATTGAAAGGAGTAACCGGAGGATTTCTTTGACTAGATCATACATCACAACCATAAGAGTTGTAGGAGAATTATGGGTCATCCTCAGGTTTGTTGAGGTTTTGAACAGTATTCATTACAAATACAACTCTAGCTTTGTCTGTTGCATTTGAGAACTAGCACAAGTTGATTCCAAGGAATTGATATGCTTGTGGATAAAAATGACACTCCCACCACCAGCTATAATGCTATTGTAGTATTTATTAACAATCTTTCTCTTCTCATACTTCATCCTCATTGTGGTATTTATTGGGAATTTTATTGATGGTGCTTCAATAAAAGAGCACTGAAGTTCATTATAATTTGAGTATATTCAAATTGGATGTGGGTTTGGTGGATTTTGATTTTATTTTCATTCTCATCTCAAATGTTTTGAAAGTGGGCAGAGGTATATGATTAAACAGAGCTTTCATAAATGTGGTACTACAAAAAATAAAATTTTATTGACTTGATTTACTATGGCCTCTTTTTATAGAGGTGTTTAGAAAGATGGAGAATCTAATGGAATTATGTTTCGCTGACTATTGCTTTTCTAGACTCATCCTCTTTTATTGGCTAATATTTTTTAGGTGGTGCATTTAATGTAGAAATTATCAACGTCTTCCTACACTCCTTAATTTTTACCACTAATTACATCAATATTCACAATACTCAATTTGTCTCTTAAATATTCAAATCTCTTTTCATAAAGCCTTTGGGAATATGTCTACCAATTGATCTTTGGATCTATAATGCTCTAGATTGATTTCCTTATCATTTACTTATTCTTGAATAAAGTGATATCTAGTATCAATATGTTTGATCCTTTATGAAAGACACGATTCTTCGATAATGCAATAGCAAACTTATTGTCACAATAGATTGTTGTTGGCTCATTTTGATCATGCATTAAATCCATCAAAAATCTTTGTAGGGTGATCCCATAATAGTGGGTTACAATTTCAACCACGAAGGAAAAATGTGGATAGGGGGAAAAATTTTGCCAAGGGTGTACGATCGAGAAGGGGGTGTTCGATTGAACTATCTTTCAGTGTTCAATTGAACATGAGACGTCAAAAGTCTTCGATCAAAGGGGAATTTTTATTAATATTTTAAAGGCTTCAATTGAACACCCCCTTCGATTGAACCCTCTTTCAATTGATATTTTTAAAAACATTATATTACCCCAAGGTGGTAGTTATTCTATCATTTTCAATTGTTTGTTTGGGATCCACAAGGTGTTAGAGTGAACCCCCTTGGCAATTTTTGGTTGACAAAGCTCATGACACCAATACATTTGGACTAGATTTCCGACTGAGGTTTCCAACGGAGAAGGTATATTGTGGCCAAATTTGATTTTTTTTTTAAAATGCCTGCATTCGTCATAATTTTGACGGTAATTTCCCATTTGGTTTCGATGAAGAAGGCATTAGCAATGAGAATTTTCTTTTTTTCAAAAAAGTGCTCGAGTTCGTCGTAATTCCGACAACAATGGCCATTACTTAAAAAAGAAGAAGAGGGGAATTAATTTATGCATCACAATCCTGCATAGGTGTCCATGGTGACTTCAACCCCCAAGAACATCAAACCCGCATCAAAGGCATTTGTGGCATTGCTTGCAATCCTGCGCAGGAGGTAGATTCAAATTGTCCTAGTTTGTAATTTCATGTTGCAAAAAATATACATGTGGTGGTTAATTGCCCTAGTTTAATCTTGTAAAACCATAGAACTGTGATTGAGGAGTGAGCATTCAATTTTGTAGCAGCAATCCCTTCCTCACGTATACACGTGTGTTGATTGTTCACATGAGATCACATCTCTTTGCGGCATCGTATCAAACAATTCACAAGCCTTGTCCATGTTTCCACATTTTGCATTCATGTCAAGCAGGGCATTTGCAAGTACAACACCTAACAAAATTCCTCTATCCGTTATGCTTTGATGGATGTCCATACCCTATTCCAAAGATCTTATTTTTGCATAGGTAGGGAGGATGCTAGCAAAGGTTGTGGAATTTGGCTTTATGCCTTCCAATTTCATTTGCTTGAAAGTGTCTAAAGCCTTTTCGACAAATCTATTATGTGCATATCTAGCAATCGTTGCAGTCCACGAGACAACATTTCTTTCAGGCATTCTATCAAACAATTCATGTGCCTTGTCTATGCTTCCACATTTTGCATACATGTCTACCAAGGCAGTTGCAACTACAACATCTGACAAAATTCCTCTATCCTTTATGCTTCGATGAATGTCCATACCCTATTCCAAATCTCCCATTTTGGCACAGGCAGGGAGGATAGTAGCAATGGTCATGGAATTTGGCTTTACACCTGCCGATTGCATTTCCTTGAAAGTTTCTAAAGCCTTCTCAACAAATCCATTTTGTACATATCCGACAATCATTGTAGTCCAGGAAACCACATTTCTTTGAGGCAATCTGTCAAATAGTTCCCGTGCCTTATTTATGCTTCCACATTTTGCATACATGCTAACAGAGAAGTTGCAACTACATCTGACAAAATTCCTCTATCTTTTATGCTTTGATGGATGTCCATACCCTGTTCCAAAGCTCCCATTTTGGCACAGGCTAGGAGTACACTGGCAAACGTAACTAAACAAATGCAATGATCATCTCCAAAGACATCAAACCACTACTAACAAAACCGAGAGTCTAAAATATGATAGGGAAGAGTGTAAGCTATCCTGAAATAAAATATTTTATTTTCAATTTCAACTAAAACATAATTACTCAGCCATTTAATGTTATTAATAAGTGTTTAATTTATGAAAGAGATAAATGGTTGGCCACAAGTACATGAGTTACTAAATGCACACAAATAAGTGAATTTGATATTCAAAACTATCTACAATGAATTCAATTTGTGTCCATTAGTCATTTATGTTTGCAATAAGCATCTTTCTTAGTTTATCTTAATCTTTATTCATAGTTATGTGCATATTTCACATTCTATAATTAGGATATCAACTGCTATGGTTGAACACTAACATGATGTTTGTGTTGTGGTATAGATGCATGGAAACATAATTATGGGATTGTTATATTATAGAGATCATAAATATAGATATCGCATATTAGTTCTAGCTCTTCTTGGATTGAGTCTAAAGTTGACATACAGTCATACAACCATTATTAGCAGATCTATCCATTTCTATTAAAGACAATTGAGAAAGTCATTTTGATATTGAGAGTTTCTTATCTATTTACCTATTGATCATTATTAAGCCATAATATTTAGGTCTATTTATCTCTCTTGCAAAACCTCTGTAAGTGTCCAAGATTGTCCCTACTACTCACTCTTCAATGAAATAGTGGAGTTCTAAAGATTTGTTGCACAAGATGGTGTTGAACGTATCAACAAGGCTAGCATGGAAGGCATGTTCAAGCTTCCACTTGTACAACTTACAACAAATAATTTGTTGATAGAAGAAATTTTTGAAATAGGGATACAATCGAAAGACAAGTAAGTACATACAAACCTCCTCTGTTGAAAGTAAAATCTATGTATAAAAAGAGTACATTTAATTCCAATACATAAACACAATAGAGATACCGATGGAGACTTAATTGGATGTAGTTGTTGGCATTATAACAAACAAAGGGAGAATGTTGGCATTCCATTACAATGAGAGATTGTTGGCATTTCAATAAAGATATTGAGAAGGTTGTTGATGATTATGGATATAACTGATTAAGGATATTTACTGTCTTAATATCATTATTTTGTCATTGATGTCAAGAAATTGATTTTCTAATTTAGTATGATGTTTCCATATCTTAAGAAGTATGTTTTGATGAGTATAAAGAAGTCGATAAAAGACACAGAAAGAATATGATGAATAGGGGGAGAAATAAGTTATTCAATGGGAAACTATTACCGAGTTAAGACAATGATGAGATCATGATGTTTTAGATTGTTTTGATATCTTACACATGTTATTAATTGTAAGGTTAATACTATACTATGTTACCGAGCAAGGAACCTAGTCAGTAAACCCTAAGGTTATTGCTATCAGTTAATGAAGGCGGAATGTCTATCGAGTGAAGTTTAGTATTCATCGAGTTGCAACCGAGTAATAACAGATTGCATTAAATGATTGAATGCGTTATTTAATGAAGGAAGATGATGAGCTGGAACTGATTAAATGATTAGTAAGTCGTGCATCAAGTTTGTTAAATAATCTATGGCAAAGGAAAATTGGCAAGAAGATCTACAACTCAGATTGAACTACAATACCCTAGCACAAGTTCCAAGAAATGTATGCAAGTTCCAAGGTGGGGTAAAACATTTTTCAGATCGAAGGATACATTGAACCTAGTCAATATTGAAGATCTGATGGCTATGATTGATCATGGGAAATGTGATCAAGGAGATTAAGTGGTTAGCAGATTATTTATAAATAAGGAACTATTGTTAAACAATGCATGCGAGCAAGTCTATGCACAGGGATGCTACATAGTGATTACCAAGCACAGAAGCTTGAAGACCTGTTTGAGAAACAGAGTATATAGCCCAGCAGAGGGACAAGATGAGTCCTATGAATAGATTGTATTAAGAAAATAAGAATCTGCTTCAACATTTTTAGATGTGAAGTTGCAGATAGATTTTTATTACTGTTATTTTGTAAAGTGACAAAAAATCTAACCGAGTGGACTTAACAGTCTTATTCGTAAATCCTCTAGCAAGGTGACATTCTGATTGAGTGTTTGAAATCCTTTGACAAGGTCACTTCTAATAAAGTGAAGATCCTAACAGATCTGAGGGAAATACCTTAACCGGGTCACATCTAGCAATGTGTTTGTAGTCTTTAATAGGATTTTCTTTTAACCGAGCATACTCTAGAAGAGTATATTTCTTATATTGGCAATATAGCATTATAACAGACAATGAAAGATTGTTGGCATTTCATAAGGATATTGAGAAGGTTGTTGATAATTATGGATATAACTGATTAAAGATGTTTTACTGTCTTGATATTATTATTTTGTCATTGATGTCAAGAAATTGATTTTCTAATTCAGTATGATGTTGCCATATCTTGAGAAGTATGATATGAAGATTATAAAGATGTCGGTAAAAGACACAGGAAAGAATATGATGAATAAGGAGATGAATAAGGTATTCAATGGGCAACTACTACCGAGTCAGACAATGATGAGATCATGATGTTTTAGATTGTTTTAACATCATACATATGTTGTAAAATTGTAAAGGTTAATACTATACTATGTTATCAAGCAAAGAACCTAGTCGGTAAACCCTAAGGAACCTAGTCAGTAAACCCTAAGGTTATCGCTATCGGTTAATGAAGGCAGAATGTCTACCGAGTGAAGTTTAGTATTCATTGAGTTGTTACCGAGTTGTAACTGAGCTATAACAGAATGCATTAAATGTTTACATGCGGTATTTAATGAAGGAAGCTGATGAGCTGGAGCGGATTAAATGATTGGTAAGCCGTGGAAGAAGTTTGTTAACGAATCTAAGGCAATGAAAAGTCGGCATGAAGATCTACAGCTCAAATTGAACTGCAATACCCTGGCACAAGTTCCAAGTCTATTATGCAAGTTCCAAGGTGGGGTAAAACATTTTCAGATCGAAAGATGCATTGAACCTAGACAAGATTGAAGATCTGATGGCTATGATTGATCATGGAAAATGTGATCAAGGAGATTAAGTGGTTACCTAATTGTTTACAAATAGGAAACTGTTGATAAACAATGTATGTGGGCAAGTGTATGCATAGAGATACTACATAGTGATTACCAAGCACAGAAGCTTGAACACCTGTTAGAATAACAGAGTATAGAAGCCCAGCAGATAGACAAGATTAGTTCTATGTTTAGATTGTATTGAACAAATAAGAATCTGCTTTAGCATTTTAGATGTGAAGTTGCAGATAGATTTTTATTACTGTTATTTTGTGAAAGTGACAGAAAATCTCTTAACCGAGTGGACTTAACAGTCTTATATGTAAACCCTCTAGCAAGGTGACATTCTAATTGAGTGTTTGAAATCCTTTAATGTAGGATTTTGCCAAGATCAAGGGCAAAATGAAAAGCATAAAAGAGACAATAGAATGACAAGAACAAACTGTATTCTCATCAATATGAAAATGATCAACTGGATTAACCAATATAATGAATAGAGGCCTGCTTATATAGGCAAGGCCATATGGATGTATGAGCACACAAATATGACATGTGGCTCAATGAGAAACAAGGGTAGGTAAGAAATACTAAGGGTAGGTAGGAGAAATAATATAATATTCCACAAGAGGTAGACGACCCACCAAATGTGGAGTGTAACAGCAAAATAAGACCACAAAAGGTGGAATTTCTCCTACAAGCTTTATCCCTATGTGCACACTTCCCTAAGTGTCTCAAATCCAAACTACTAAGAGATGCATTATCCTAAGTTAACTTAAGTAAGTGTAATAATATCCAAAATGAATATTTATTTACACCAACACCCCCCCTTAAGTGCAACTTAGGGGAATGAAGACTCAAGTCAATAATGCAAGATGGGTCTCGGCTACTAGGCCATGATAGGTACCCATGTACAAGATGCAAATGCAAGCAAAACCATGCGATGCAATCTCTCACAAATGGAGAAAGGGAGAAAACCCAGTGGGAAAAAACTCCCCCCCAAAAGAGAGATGAATGTACAAGAGACTCTCAAAGAAGAAGGACAAAACCTCAAAGAGGAAAAAGTCCCCCCCATAAGAGAGGAAGGAGAAGTCAGCTGACCCCCCCTAATGACACATCCTGCACCCCCAAGAGAGCTCGCAACTACTGGAACTTACTCTCGGCGAAAGGTTTGGTGAATATGTCAGCAACCTGCTCTGCTGTAGGACAATACTGCAAATCAATGACCTACTCCTGGATGAGCTCTTAGATATAGTGCATATGAATCTCGATGTGTTTGGTCTGCTGGTGCTAGACCGGGTTCTTCGAGATTGCAATAGCACTCTGATTGTCACAATGTAGAACTGTCAGCCATGGAGTGGTGAATCCAAACTCTGTGAGAATCTGCTGGAGCCAAATGGTCTCAGTCGCTATGTTAGTAGCGCCTCGATACTCAGCCTCAGTCGAAGAGAGAGCAATAGCATGTTTCTTCTTGCTCTGCCAACAAATGGGGCTCGAACCAAGGTGAAAACTGTAACCAGAAGTAGACTTATGATCATCAAGATCGCCAGCCCAATCGGAGTCTGTGTAACCAACCAAGCGAAGTCTTGTGCCTATAGCATAGTGAATCCCATAGTGATGTGTACCCTGGATGTAATGAAGGATGCGTTTGGCGGCTTTCCAATGAAGCTTATGTGGTTCCTGCATGAAGCGGGAAACTATGCCAACTGCAAATGAAATATCAGGGCATTTATGAGTCAAGTAGATGAGACTACCCACAAGCTGACGATACAAAGTGGCATCAACTGGTGGAGAAGAACACTGAGCCTCAAGCTTGACTCTTGAAAGAAAGGGAGTCGGGGCAGGCTTACAATTAGCCATATGAAAGCGTGCAAGTAGATCAAGAGCATACTTGGGCTGTGATAGTGTAATCCTAGAAGGTGACTGTGAAATCTCTATCCCGAGGAAGTAGTGCAAAAGACCCAAGTCAGTCATAGCAAATCTATCATGCAAAGTAGATTTGACTCGGCTAATGATGGATGAAGTATTCCCTGTAATGATCGAGTCATCAACATAGAGCACAAGTATCAAGTGAGAGTCATCCTGTCACAAAATGTAGACATTTGGATTGGAATGACACCTGGTGAACCCTACAGAGAGAAGAAAGAAATCCATCTTTGCATATCAAGCCCTGGGGGCCTGCTTAAGGCCATAGAGAGATTTCCTTAGTCTGCAAACCAAGGAAGTATCCTGGATGAAACCCTGTGGCTACTCCATATAAATCTCCTCATCAAGATCACCATGAAGAAAAGCACTCTTCACATCCATCTGATGTACAGCCCAACCATGAGCTACAGCAATAGCAAGTGTCAAACGAATGGAGTTCATCTTGTCTACGAGTGCAAAGGTCTTAGTATAGTCAACACCTGCAACCTGAGAGAAACCTTTTGCAACAAGCCGAGCCTTATACTTATCCACACTACCATCCATTGCAAACTTGGTCTGATAGATCCACTTACATCGAACCATCTTTCTCCCCTTAGGGAGTTGGACTAAACCCCATGTGTTGTTCCTCATCAAGGAACTATACTCTTCCTCCATAGCTTGGTCCCACTCAGAAACCCCTGATGCTTCCCTAAATGTCTATGGATTGGAAGCGGTAGCAATGAATGCATGTGGAAGATCCTGATGTTGTGATCGAGTTCTCCATGTATCTAAAGGATCCCCAACAAGAGAACCCGTGGACTCAAGTGTCTGTCAAGCCCAACGAGGTCTAGGTGGAGGTGGAGAATGAGGCTCCTCAACTACAAGTGGACCCTACGGAGGTGTAACCCTGCGAGTCGGAGTTGAAGGAGTCTCATCATCTGAATCACTAGCATCACTATCCACAATGGAGGAAGGTGGAGGAGGTAGAGAGGCTAAGCTAGGAGAGCTTTCCTCAAAGTGAACACTCCTCTCAATGAACACCTGATGTGTCTCTGGATCCATCAATCTATATGCCTTAACACCCTCAGGATATCCAACAAATATGCAAGGCCGACTCTGAGGTTCCAATGCCTTGCATTTCTGCGGAGGTATGCGAGCCCATGCTAGACACCCAAAGACTCTGAAATGTCTCACAATTAGTTTCCTACCAGCCCAAGCTTCAAAATGAGTAATACCTTGCAAAGCTTTGTGAGGAACCTGATTTTGGATGTGTGTGGTACAACTGATAGCCTCTACCCAAAAGGAAGGATCAAGAGAACGTGCATGTATCATACAACTAGCCATTTCTTTGAGAGTTCTATTCTTGCATTCTGCAACCCCGTTCTGCTGTGGAGTGTATGCGACAGAATGCTGAAGATCAATCCCCTCAAATGTACAAAAATCCTCAAGTCTTTTGTTCACATATTCCCTTCCATTATCTGTGCGAAGAATCTTGACCACTTTCCCTGATTGCTTCTCCACGCGAGTCTTGAAGTCTTGAAATCTATCAAATACTTCACTCTTATGAATGAGAAAGTAGACCCAAGTGAAGTAGGAGTAGTCATCAATGAAGGTGAGAACATAGCGGGCCTTACTAAATGAAGGTGCTGGAAATGGACCTACTACATCGCTGTGAACAAGTTGAAGAACTTCCAAAGCTCTCCAAGCTTTCCCTTTATCAAACTTCTCTTCGGGATGCTTGCCCATGGAACAACCTGAACATACACCCTCTGAAAAACTGATTCGAGGTAGACCTATGACCATGTCTTTAGTGCTTAGCTACTGAAGATAGTTGTAGTTGAGGTGACCAAACTGCTCATGCCATAACTTACTTTCTGAATTTGAATGAGTAAGCAAGGCCCTAGAAGGTGATCTTGGCACAAAGTGGGAGAATGAATAAAGCCTTGAGTTGTCATTAACTTGTCCCACTGTTGCCAAGGCATCATCATCAAGTTCCTTTACCACAACTAAATCTGGTCTAAACTCAACCTTTTTCCCATTCCCATAGTGAGTGATTTGGTAGATGGAGAGAAGGTTGGTAGACAAGTTAGGAACATAGAGAACATTCTCAAATGTTCCATCATCCATGTCAACTGAACCTTTCCCTTCAACCTCTACTTGTGTGTCATCACCTATGTAAATGTGAGGTACCTTAGATGGCTCCAATGAAGAAAACTACTCCTTTGTAGAACCCATGTGATATGAGGCACCCGAGTCAAGTATCCATTGCTGTGAAGAACCTATTGTAGCCACAAATGCTTGCCCTTTTCCCTTAGACTGTGAGGAAGAAGAAGGAGATGAATCCTTCTTTGTGTAGGCGGATGGCAAGTTGATGTTGTCTTTCTTAAGAAGATTGGTTAACTCATCAACTTGCTTTGCATGGCATCGATGCTCATCATGACCACACTTCTTGCAATATGCACAAGTTGGTTTATCCTTCTTAGGTGGTGTCCCCTTCTTGGAAGAGAATGAAAAATCGCCTTGTGATGGAGAGGATGATTGTCCTTTTTCCTGGTGTGGCTTAGACTTAGAGTGCTTCTTCTTCTTGTTGGAATCTTTGCCTTGACTTCCTTGATTCCCTTGATTTGCCACCAAAGCCTTGGACTTTGAAGACTTGAGAAGCCCCATGTTCAACAACTTAGATTGTTCCAATATCAACATTTCTGTGAAAGCATCAAATGAAGGCATAACATAGGAACTCCCCAATGTCAAACGATGAGTTTGGAAGCTAGACACAAATGCTACATATTCTAGTGCAAGCTTATCCAACAAGTTGAATATCAATTGAGCATCCTTTTTGTCAATTCCACAATCCTTAAGCTTTGCTCTTAGCTCATTTGCTTTGGTGACATAATCTTGGATTGTATCAAAACTCTTGGGATCCAAGTTGGTGAGCTCATTGTCAATCTAATAGCCTCCAATTTCATCAACTTGTCCATATAATTTCTGAAACATATCCCAAGCCTCTTTGATTGTTTTACACTTCTCAATGTGAAAAATGAGGTCATCTGATACATACTTGCGTAAAGTTCCAAGAGCCATGAAATTCTTTGTGAGCCATTCTAATTGAGCATTTGGATTAGCCTTAGGATTAGGTGGTGCTGTTATTGTTCCATCTATGTAGTGTGTGAGACCCTTTTCCATTAAGTTACTCCATACTTTAATTTTCCATGATGCATAATTATGTGGAGTTAAAGGTGGAAATTTATTAGGACTCATTGCAACAAAAATGGAAAGAGCACAAAGAGAGGCACAATCACACAAGACACCCCCCCAAATTCACTCAATCAAAGAACCCCCCCCAAATGTGATGATTTGGCACTTTATAAGTAGTGCGTATACAATGGGCCACTTGCAAAAAATGGCAAAGTGGACTTCTGATTTACAATTTTACAACTACCTCAATAAGGCCAAAAGAGTCTCAAATTGATAATGCAAGAGATCTAACTAAGATCCAAGCAAGTTACAAGTACCTAATAGGCCAAATAAGACCAATATCTGAAAGTATAATTTCCACTCAAAATCTCTGAAATCTGATCATAGATTATGAAAGTAGACAAAAAAATAAGCACTTTAAAAAAAAACAGCACCTGAAAAGGAGGTCATATGAGCTCAAACGAGGCCTTTGAAGTTGCAGAATTGAGGATTGGATAGGTACAACTGAGAGAATCCAAAAATTCCAAAAAACTTGTGCACCAAAATCAGAAAATAACCATAACACTGTGAAGATCATAAAATTTTAGCCCATTTCAAAAAAAATTGCACAAAAAAAGGAGCAAAAATGAGGAAGATATGGCCTTTCAAAGTTGGACTGCAAAACTGAAAAGCTCAATGGAGAGGGGTCAAAAATTTTTCAAAAAATGATAATGTGGTGCTGATGTTAGCAATTCACTATGTTAAATTTGATGGCCATATGACCGTCATGAAAACTTCACCTCCCTACTGACTGGGCGTCTGTACTGTACAGACTGCTGACTGGCCAGATGACTGTGCAGGTGACTGTGTAGTACGGCTGACAGGGCGTACGGATCTGATGTGGCACTGCGTGGCGAGTGACATGGCATATGGACTTGATGTGGCACTGTGTGGCAAGTGACATGGCATACGGACCTGACGTGGCACTGCATGGCGAGGTCCTATAGCCGACTGGGCTCCACGTGGCGGGGTCGGAGGCTGGGCGGTCGATGAAAAACTTTGGCCAGCGGCGTGGACAGGACTCGGCGACGTGCAGGTAAAGCGACCGGTGGGAGGGAAGTCGATGGTGGGAGCTCTTCGGTGGCACGGGTCTCAACGATCTGCGGCGGCGATGGGTACCTATACGTGGCGGTGTCAGCGGCAGGTCCAGACTTGCAACACCTGCGACACGTAGGTACGGACTGCACCAGGGGGGGGTCTGCGGACCCCCCAAAAACAACACAAAAAACCCCTTTTTTTTTTTGATTTTTTTAAAAAAAAAAATTTGATTCGCCTTTTTGGTTTTTTTGATTTTTCAAAATTTTTCAGAAATTTTTTTTCTTCGAAAAATAAATTAAAAAATTTCAAAATCTGTATGATAATAGCCAAAATGGGGAAAAAAAAATTTCTCACCAAAATAGGTCGACTTTATAGTCAAAATTTATGGAAATGGCCTCTCGGATTCAACGGTGATGTCCAAATCACTGTACAATGCCCCCAAAAAATGAAGATCCCCAAATCCGAAAATAGAAGCCTTCCACGATGTCTCCAAAAAACCAATCAATGACGCCCCAATAGCTCTGATACCATGTAGGATTTTGCCAAGATCAAGGGCACAATGAAAAGAATAAAAGAGACAATAGAATGACAAGAACAAACTGTATTCTCATCAATATGCAAATGATCAACTAGATTAACCAATACAATGAATAGAGGCCTGCTTATATAGGCAAGGCCATATGGATGTATGAGCACACAAATATGACATGTGGTTCAATGAGAAACAAGGGTAGGTAAGAAATACTAAAGGTAGGTAGGAGAAATAATATAATATTCCACAAGAGGTGGATGACCCACTGAATGTGGAGTGTAATAGCAAAATAAGACCACAAAAGGTGGAATTTCTCCTACAAGCTCTATCCCTATGTGCACACTTCCCTAAGTGTCTCAAATCCAAACTACGAAGAGATGCATTATCCTAAGTTAACTTAAGTAAGTGTAATAATATCCAAAATGAATATTTATTTACACTAACATTTAACAAGGTCACTTCTAACAAAGTGAAGATCCTAACAGATCTGAGGGAAATCCCTTAACTAGGTCACATCTAGCAATGTGTTTGTAATCTTTAACAGGATTTGCTTTTAACCAAGCATACTCTACAAGAGTATATTTCTTAGTGGGTTCGAAATCCCACAGTGGTTTTTCCCTATCTGGGTTTCCACGTTAAATCTAGTGTTATGAGGTTTATATTGTTCATATGCTTTTGAGTTTGCATGTTTAATAGTTTTGGTTATATTGCTGATATATATGTTACCGAGGTTGAATCTGATGTTTTTATGGATGATTAAGTTTGTATGATTCACCCCCCCCCCCCTCTCATCTTGTTGGCTATTGGATCTGTACTTATATTAAGTATCAGAACTATCAATTGGTATCAGAGCTTTGGACTCTGGAAGGAAAGTTTAAAGGCACTTGAGTTAAAGATGCAAAGATGTATAAGAGGGATGCACCGAAGCTGAACAAGTCAAGTTTGTCTACATGGCAGAAAAGGATTAAGCTACATCTATCAAGAGTTGGAGAATATGTTGTATACTATTTGGAGAATGATTTTGTTGCACCGAGCACCTATCCATTGACTATGGAAGAGATAAGGACAAAGAAAGAACATATTCAAGAAGTGATTGAAATAACATCTACATTGACCAATTCAAAGTTAATGATCTAGAAGGCTGCAATGATGCAAAGGTAATGTGGGATAAGCTCATATCAGTATATGGAGGACATGAACATGTTCAAAGAGCAAAAGTAGATAGTCTGAGAGGACAACTTGAATCTATGAGGATGAATGAAGGTGAGAACATAACTCAGTACAGTACAAGACTAAAGGAGATTGTCAATCAAATCAAAGGAGCAGGTGGAACTATTGAAGAAAAGGATATAACAAGTAAGTTGTTGAGAAGAACCCTTCTACCAACTTATGCAATCTGAGTCTCTGTAATCAATGAATTGAGGTATGTACCTAATATGCCAGTTTCTTTAGATGCTACTATTGGTAAGCTACATGCATTTGAGTTAAGTAATTTTGATAACAGTGGATCTTCGGTAAATAAAATTGAATCTGCATTTAGTTCTTTTCATCTTGATGAATCTAATGATTACAATGAAAGAAAATATAAGTACTCTGAAGGAGATCACAGTGGAGCAAGTGAAAGATTTCAGAAGAACATGGAAGAAGTACACAAATTGTATGAAGAAATCAGAAAGCAATAAGAGTTTGAAGCACTATTAGCCAAAAGGTTACCGAGAGGCAAAGGTAAGTATAAAGGAGAACTGCCTTTGAAATGTTTCAATTGTGATAAGATAGGACATATGGCTTCTAATTGTTCTGACAAAGATTTTACTAAAAAGAGAGATTACCGAGATAACAGACAGAAAGATAATCATTACAGAGGGCACCAAGACTTCAGAAGAAGAGATAGAAAGACATGCCTAATAGCTAATGAGGAATCTAATGATGATAAATCAAATGAGACTGATACAAAGGAAGTAGTTTATGTGGCTATCAAGGATGGCTCAAATGAAGAAAGGTATGAAGAAAAAGCCTTAATATCTCACATAAACACTAATGATTCTTGGATTATAGATAGTGGATGTTCACATCATATGACAGGAGATAAACATAAGTTTGTTAAATTAGAAGATTATGATGGAGGCTATGTTAGATTTGGTAATGATGCACCATGTTTGGTAAGAGGTAAAGGATCTATAACACTTCTTGATAATGCAATATGCAATGATGTTTATTGGGTTGAAGGTTTGAAATACAATTTGTTGAGTGTAGCACAACTAAACAACACAGGTTACTGAATAGAATTTCAGAAAGGAATTGTCAAAGTTCATGACAAAAATGGAAAGTTAGTTGCTACCGGGACACAAACAAAAGGTAACACATTTCACCTTGACTCAATTCGGAATAAGTGTTTGCATGCAAAGATTGATGATACCTGGTTATGGCATAAAAGGTTTTGTCATGTCAATTTTGATAATCTAGTCAAAATAAGTAAGAAGCACAGAGTAAGAGGTCTACCGAGTCTTGAAAAACTTGAGAATGCTATGTGCCGAGGATGCCAGATGGGTAAGATGACAAGATCAAGCTTTACAAGTAAGTCCTACACTTCTAAGGGAATTTTAGATCTAGTGCACATTGATCTTTGTGGTCCTATGAAAGTTCAAAGTTATTATGGTGATAAGTATTTCATATTATTTGTGGATGACTATTCAAGGATGATGTCAGTAATGTTTTTAAAAGAAAAATCAGAAGCTTTTCAAATGTTTAAATGGTACAAGACAAGAGTTGAAAATGAAACAGGAAGACAACTGAAATGTCTTAGATCAGATAGAGGAGGAGAGTTCACATCTGATGAGTTCAACTTATTTTGCAATGATCATGGTATTAAAACACAAGTCTCTGCACCAAGAACTCCACAACAGAATGGAATAGTTGAAAGATGAAATAGATCTATTGTGGATTGTACTAGAACACTAATGATTGAAAAGAAGGTGCCACAAACATTTTGGAGTGAAGCAATAAGCACAACAATTTACACCATATGAAATCTGGTATGATAAGAAACCTAATGTTAGTTATTTTAAAATCTTTGGAAGTAGATGCTATGTTCATAAAGATGATAGAAATGGCAAGTTTGATCAGAAAAGTGAGAAGGAATGTTTCTAGGTTATTCTTCTAGAAGCAAAGCATTTAAATGTCTAATCAAATCATCTAACAAAATAGTAGAAAGTGCAAATGTGAAAATTGATGAATTTGCAGAAAGAAATGATGAAGGAAATTCCAAGAAACAAGAAGACTATGATGAATTTGTCTATGTTCAACCGAGAAGTCCTCCTGAGAAGACTGTTGAAGAAAATGAAGAGAATATCCAGTTACCAAGTGATGAAGAAGATCATACAGAGCCTACCGATCCTGTATTAGCCAAGTATGTCAGAAGAAATCATACACCAAGTCAGATTATAGGAGATAAGGATGATCTAGTGATGACAAGGAACAAACTGAGACAGAACACATGTTTGATATCTAAATTTGAACCGAGAATAGTGAAAGAGGCATTTAACAGTGAAGATTGGGTAAGTTCTATACAGAAGAGATTGATCAAATCAAGAAGAATGACACATGGACACTAATCCCAAGACCGAAGGACAAAAATGTAATCGGTACAAAGTGGATTTCCAGAAACAAGCTAAATAAAAAGAGTGAAGTCATTCAAAACAAAGCAAGACTAGTTTGCAAAGGTTATGCTCAAGAAGAAGGAATTGATTATGGTGAAACTTTTGCACTTGTTGCTAGACTTGAAGGAGTTAGAACATTGTTGGCCTATGCTGCTTTCAAGAACTTCAAGGTATATCAAATGGATGTCAAATTTGCATTTCTGAATGGAATATTAGAAGAAGTTTTCATTGAACAACCTGAAGGATTTGTTGAAGACAATAATAAAGATCAGGTATGTAAATTGAACAAAGCTTTATATGGTTTGAAACAAGCACCAAGACCATGGTATGAAAGATTGCACTCTTATTTGATTAAGATTAGTTTTATAAGGACAAATGAGAACAACAACATGTACATGAAAAATGATGAAAATGGAATACTAATCTCAGCCATATTTGTTGATGATATTATATTTTGTGGAAATGACTCTTTATGCAAGAACTTTGGAAATGAAATGAGCAAAGAATTTGAGATGTCATTAATCGGTGAGATAAAGTATTTTATAGGTTTACAGATACTGCAAATGAAAAATGAGATGTTCATTACTCAATCCAAGTACATAAAGTAAATCTTGAAGAAATTTGGAATGGATGATTCAAAACCAGTAAGTACTCCTATGACTACCAAAGGTAAATTATCTAAGAATGATGAATCTACATCTGTTGATGAGACACTCTACCGATCCATGATTGGAAAACTATAATATGTTGTTCACAGCAGACCAAATATAGCACATGCAGTAGGTATAGTTGCAAGATTCTCTGCAGATCCTAAGGAAACACACATGACAACAATCAAAAGAATTTTTAGATACTTGAAAGGCACAGAGGATTATGGCTTAGTATATCAGAAAGGCAATGATTTTGATTTAAAAGTTTATACTGATGCTGATTGGGCAGGCAACATTGATGATAGGAAAAGCACAAGTGGAGGAGCTTTCTTTTTAGGAGAAAGACTAGTGAGTTGGCTTAGCAAGAAACAAGGATGTGTTTCACAGTCAACAGCAGAAACTGAATACGTTACTGTAGCATTGAATTGTACAAACATTGCATGGATCAAACAACTGTTGGAAGGTATAAATGAAAAAGTTACCGAGCTAGTAACTATATTCTGTGACAATACTAGTGCCACTAATATTTCAAAGAATCTTGTTATGCACTCTAAGACAAAGCACATATCTATCAAATATCATTCTCTTAGAGAAGAAGCTCAAGAGAAGAAAGTGGTGTTGGAGTATGTTAGCACAAAGGAGCAAATAGCAGATATCTTCACCAAGCCACTACCAAAGGACACTTTTGAATATCTCAGAAGTAAGTTAGGGGTCCTACCCCTATCTTCTACTCACTGACCGAGTTCGGTGAAAGCATCAATCCGATGACTCTATTGAATATCTTTTGGGAGTTGATGCTGAGTTATACACTTTAGGATGTTTTCTAAAAGTGTACTGGAATTAATACAGGAAATATTACAGGGAACAGGAATTGAAGACAAATTCTCTGACCGAGACTCAGTTGATACACAATAGCAGAAATCACTTCTTACAGAAAGAAATTATGTTTTAGTTCTTTACACTTTTTGGCATTGTTGTCAAAGGGGGAGAAGACCTACAAAGAGGGAGAAGTCTTAGAGAAGACCTATCAGGGGAGAAGACTAAGAGAAAACTGAGCAAACTACAGATTGGAAAGAAGAATGAAAACAAGAGAAGTCTAATGTATGGGGGAGAGCATTTCAGCATTTCAGAATCACAGCAATCTGAATCTATTAAGGTTAAATCAATTGGTTTTTCCATCAATGCCAAAGGGGGAGATTGTTGGCAATATAGCATTATAACAGACAATGAAAGATTGTTGGCATTTCATAAGGGTATTGAGAAGGCTGTTGATAATTAGGGATATAACTGATTAAAGATGTTTTACTGTCTTGATATTATTATTTTGTCATTGATGTCAAGAAATTGATTTTCTAATTCAGTATGATGTTGCCATATCTTGAGAAGTATGATATGAAGATTATAAAGATGTCGGTAAAAGATACAGGAAAGAATATGATGAATAAGGAGATGAATAAGGTATTCAATGGGCAACTACTACTGAGTCAGACAATGATGAGATCATGATATTTTAGATTGTTTTAACATCATACATATGTTGTAAAATTGTAAAGGTTAATACTATACTATGTTATCAAGCAAAGAACCTAGTCGGTAAACCCTAAGGAACCTAGTCAGTAAACCCTAAGGTTATCGCTATCGGTTAATGAAGGCGGAATGTCTGCTAAGTGAAGTTTAGTATTCACCAAGTTGTAACCGAGCTATAACAAAATGCATTAAATGTTTACATGTAGTATTTAATGAAGGAAGCTGATGAGCTGGAGAAGATTAAATGATTGGTAAGTCGTGGAAGAAGTTTGTTAACGAATCTAAGGCAATGAAAAGTTGGCATGAAGATCTACAACTCAGATTGAACCGCAATACCCTGGCACAAGTTCCAAGTCTATTATGCAAGTTCCAAGGCGAGGTAAAACATTTTCAGATCAAAAGATTCATTGAACCTGAACAAGATTGAAGATCTGATGGCTATGATTGATCATTAATTGTTTATAAATAGGAAACTGTTGATAAACAGTGTATGCGGGTAAGTGTTTGCACAGAGATGCTACATAGTGATTACCGAGCATAGAAGCTTGAAGACCTGTTAGAATAACAGAGTATAGAATCCCAGTAGATAAACAAGATTAGGTCTATGTCTAGATTGTATTGAACAAATAAGAATCTGCTTTAGCATTTTAGATGTGAAGTTGCAAATAGATTTTAATTACTGTTATTTTGTGAAAGTGACAGAAAATCTCTTAACCGAGTGGACTTAACAGTCTTATATGTAAACCCTCTAGCAAGGTGACATTCTGATTGAGTGTTTGAAATCCTTTAACAAGGTCACTTCTAACAAAGTGAAGATCCTAACAGATCTGAGGGAAATTCCTTAACCAGGTCACATCTAGCAATGTGTTTGTAATCTTTAACAGGATTTTCTTTTAACCGAGCATACTCTACAAGAGTATATTTCTTAGTGGGTCCGAAATCCCATAGTGGTTTTTCCCTATTTGGGTTTCCACGTTAAATATGGTGTTATTAGGTTTATATTGTTAATATGCTTTTGAGTTTGCATGTTTAACAGTTTTGGTTATATTGTTGATATATATGTTAATGAGGTTGAATCTGATGTTTTTATGGATGATTAAGTTTGTATGATTCACCCCCCCCCCCCCCCCCTCATCTTGTTGGCTATTCGATCTGTACTTATATTAAGTATCAGAACTATCATCTTAGTGGGTTTGAAATGCCACAGTGGTTTTTCCCTATTTGGGTTTCCACATTAAATCTGGTGTTATAAGTGTTATGATATTTATATGCTTTTGAGTTTGCATGTTTAACAGTTTTGGTTATATTACTGATGTATAGGTTATCGAGGTTGAATCTGATGTTTTTATGGAAGATTAAGTTTGTATGATTCACCCCCCCCTCTCATCTTGTTAGCTTGGCATATGTGCTAAACATTTAGTATCAGAACTATCAATTGGTATCAGAGCTATCAATTGGTATCAGAGCTTTGGACTCTGGAAGAAAAAGTTTAAAGGTACTTGAGGCAAAGATCCAAAGATGTATAAGAGGGATGCACCGAATCTGAACAAGTCAAGTTTCTCTACATGGCAGAAAAGGATGAAGCTGCACTTATCACGAGTTGGAGAATATGTTGTATATTATCTGGAGAATGATTTCATTACACCGAGCACCTATCCATTGACAATGGAAGAGATAAAGGCAAAGCAAGAACATATCCAAGCAATGATTGAAATAACATTTGCATTGACCGACTCAGAATTTAATGATCTAGAAGGCTGCAATGATGCAAAGGCAATGTGGGATAAGCTCATATCTGTATATGGTGGTGATGAACATGTTCAAAGAGCAAAAGTGGATAGTCTAAGAGGACAACTTGAATCTATGATGATGAATGAAGGTGAGAACATAACCCAGTATAGTACAAGGCTAAAAGAGATTGTCAATCAAATCAAAGGAGCAAGTGGAACCATTGAAGAAAAGGATATAACAAGTAATTTGTTAAGAACCCTTCTACCAGCTTATGCAATCTGAGCCTCTACAATCAATGAATTGAGGTCTATACCCAATATGCCAGTTTCTTTAGATCCTACTATTGTTAAGCTACATGCTTTTGAGTTAAGTAATTTTGATAACAGTGGGTCATCGATAAATAAAGTTGAATCTGCTTTCAGTTCTTTTCATCTTGATGAATCTGATGATTACAATGATAGAATGAGTAAGTACACTGAAGAAGATCACAGTGGAGAAAGTGAGAGATTTCACAAGAATATGGAAAAAGTACACAAGCTATATGAGGAAATGAAGAAGCAAGAAGAGTTTGAAGCACTATTAGCCAAAAGGTTACCGAGAGGAAAAGGTAATTATAAAGGAAAACTACCTTTGAAATGTTTCAATTGTGATAAAATTGGACATATGGCTTCTAACTGTCCTAACAAAGAATCTAGTGAAAAAAGAGATTACTGAGATGATAGACAAAAAGATAATCATTACAGAGGACAACGAGATTTTAGAGGAAGAGATAAGAAGACATGTCTAATAGCTGATGAGGAATCTAATGATGATAAATCAAATGAAACTGATATAGAGGAAGTTGTTTATGTGGCCATCAAAGATGGATCAGATGAAGAAAGGTATGAAGAAAAAGCCCTACTATCTCATATAAGTAAAAATGATTCTTGGATCATAGATAGTGGATGTTCACATCACATGACAGGTGATAAACACAAGTTTGTTATACTAGAAGACTATGATGGAGGCTATGTAAGATTTGGTAATGATGCACCATGTCCGATAAGAGGTAAAGGATCTATAACACTTCTTGACAATGCAAGATGCAATGATGTTTATTGGGTTGAAGCTTTGAAATACAATTTGTTGAGTGTAGCACAGCTAAACAACACAGGTTACTGAATAGAATTTCATAATGGAATTGTCAAAGTTCATGACAAACATAGAAAGTTAGCTGCTACCGGGACACAAACAAAAGGTAACACATTTTACCTCGACTCAACTCAGAATAAGTGTTTATATGCAAAGATAGATGATACCTGGTTATGGCATAAAAGGTTTTGTCATGTAAATTTTGATAATCTGATCAAAATAAGTAAGAAGTGCCGAGTAAGAGGTCTACTGAGTCTTGAGAAACCTAAGAATGCTATATGTCAAGGATGCCAGATGGGAAAGATGACAAGATCAAGCTTTACAAGTAAGTCTTATACTTCTAAGGGAATTTTAGATCTTGTGCACACTGATCTTTGTGGTCCTATGAAAGTTCAAAGTTATTATGGTGATAAATATTTCATATTATTTGTGGATGATTACTCAAGGATGATGTTAGTAATGTTTTTAAAACAAAAATCAGAAGCTTTTCAAATGTTTAAATGGTACAAGGCAAGAGTTAAAAATGAAACTAGAAGACAACTGAAATGTCTTAGATTAGATAGAGGATGTGAGTTCACATCTGATGAGTTTAATTTATACTGCAATGATCATAGTATTAAAACACAAGTATCTGCATCGAGAGCTCCACAACAAAATGGCATTGCTGAGAGAAGAAACAAATCTATTGTGGATTGTGCCAGAACCCTGATGATTGAAAAGAAAGTGCCACAAACATTTTGGAGAGAAGCAATAAGCACAACAGTTTACACATTGAACCGAGTACAACTAAAGAAAGGAACTTTGAAGACACCATATGAAATCTGGTATGACAAGAAACCTAATGTGAGTTATTTTAAAATCTTTGGAAGTAGATGCTATGTTTACAAAGATGATAGAAATGGCAAGTTTGATCAGAAAAGTGAAGAAGGAACATTTCTAGGTTATTCTTCTAGAAGAAAAGCATTTAAATGTCTAATCAAATCATCTAACAAAATAGTAGAAAGTGCAAATGTGAAAATTGATGAATTTGCAGAAAGGAATGATGAAGGAAATTCCAAGGAATCAGAAGATTATGATGAATTTGTCTATGTTCAACCGAGAAGTCTTACCGAGTAGACTGCTAAAGGAAATGAAGAGAATATCCAGTTACCGAGTGATGAAGAAGATCACACAGAGCCTACCGAGCCTATATTAGCCAAATATGTCAAAAGACATCATGCATCAAGTCAGATTTTAGGAGATAAGGATGATCCAGTGATGACAAGGAATAAACTAAGACAGAACACATGTCTGATATCTGAATTTGAACCCAGAATAGTGAAAGAAGCATTTAACAGTGAAGATTGGATAAATGTTATGATAGAAGAGATTGATCAAATCAAGAAGAATGACACATGATCACTGGTCCCAAGACCAAAGGACAAAAATGTAATCGGTACAAAGTGGATTTTCATAAACAAGCTGAATGAAAAAGGTGAGGCCATTAGAAATAAAGCAAGACTAGTTTGCAAAGGTTATGCTCAAGAAGAAGGAATTGATTATGGTGAAAGTTTTGCACCTGTGGCAAGACTTGAAGGAGTAAGAACATTGTTGGCATATGCTGCTTACAAGAATTTCAGCTTATATCAAATGGATGTCAAATCTGTATTTCTGAATGGTATATTAGAAGAAGTTTTTATTGAACAACCTGAAGGATTTGTTGAAGACAAGAATAAAGATTAGGTATGTAAATTGAACAAAGCTTTATATGGTTTGAAAAAAGAACCCAAAGCATGGTATGACACATTTCACTCTTATTTGATCAAAATTGGTTTTATAAGAACAAGTGAAAATAGTAACATGTATATGAAGAATGATGAAAATGGAATACTAATCTCAGCCATATTTGTTAATGACATTATATTTTGTGGAAATGACTCTCTATGCAAGAACTTTGGAAATGAAACGAGAAAAGAATTTGAGATGTCACTAATCGGTGAGATAAAGTATTTTATAGGTTTATAGATAATACAAATGAAAGATGAGATTTTCATTACCCAATCCAAGTACATAAAGGAAATCTTGAAGAAATTTGGAATGGAGGATTCAAAACCAGTAAGTACTCCTATGACTACCAACTATAAATTATCAAAGAATGATGAATCTACATCTGTTGAGGAGACACTCTACCGATCTATGATTGGAAAACTGTAATATGTTGTTTAGAGTAGACCGGACATAGCACATGCTGTAGGTATAGTTGCAAGATTTTCTGCAGATCCTAAGGAAACACGCATGACAGCAATCAAGAGAATTTTCAGATACTTAAAGGCAGTGAAGATTATGGCTTAGTATATCAGAAAGGAAATGATTTTGATTTAAAAGTTTATACTGATGCTGATTGGGCAGGCAACATTGATGACAGGAAAAGCACAAGTGGTGGAGCTTTCTTTTTAAGAGAAAGACTAGTGAGTTGGCTTGGCAAGAAACAAGGATGTGTTTCACAGTCAATAGCAGAAGCTGAATATGTTATTGCAACATTGAATTGCACTAATATAGCATGGATCAAACAACTGTTGGAAGGTATAAATGAGCAAGTTACCGAGCCAGTAACTATATTTTGTGACAATACTAGTGCCATTAACATTTCAAAGAATCATGTTTTTCACTCTAAGACAAAGCACATCTCTATCAAATATCATTATCTTAGAGAAGAAGTTCAAGAGAAGAAAGTGGTGTTGGAGTATGTTAGCACAAAGGAACAAATAGAAGATATCTTCACCAAGCCACTGCCAAGGGACACTTTTGAGTATCTCAGAAGCAAGTTAGGGGTCCTACCCCTATCTTCCATTCACTGACCGAATTCGGTGAAAGCATCAATTCAATAACTCTATAGAATATCTTTCAGGAGTTGATGCTGATTTACACAGTTTAGGAGGTTTTCTAGAAGTGTACAGAAAACAATAAACAAGGAACAGGAATTGAAGGCAAAATTCTCTGATCGAGACTGAGTTGACACATATCAGTAAGGAATTCACTTCTCAGCGAAAGAAATTATGTTTAGTTCTTTTACTTTTTGGCATTGTTGTCAAAGGGGGAGAAGACTAATATATGTGGAGAAGACTGACGAAAAAAAGGAGAAGACTAATGTATGGGGGAGAAATCTAATAATAGGGAGAGCATTTCAGCATTTTACAGCAATCTGAATCTGAATCAATTAGGACAAATCAATTGGTTTTTCCATCAATGCCAAAGGGGGAGATTGTTGGCATTATAACAAACAAAGGGATAATGTTGGCATTCCATTACAATGAGAGATTGTTGGCATTTCAATAAGGATATTGAGAAGGTTGTTGATGATTATGGATATAACTGATTAAGGATATTTATTGTCTTAATATCATTATTTTATAATTGATGTCAAGAAATTGATTTTCTAATTTAGTATGATGTTGCCATATCTTAAGAAGTATGTTTTGATGAGTATAAAGAAGTCAGTAAAAGACACAGGAAGAATATGATGAATAAGGGGAGAAATAAGTTATTCAATGGGCAACTATTACCAAGTTAAGACAATGATGAGATCATGATGTTTTAGATTGTTTTGATATCTTACATATGTTATTGATTGTAAGGTTAATACTATACTATGTTACCGAGCAAGGAACCTAGTCGGTAAACCCTAAGGAACCTAGTTGGTACACCCTAAGGTTATCACTATTGGTTAATGAAGGCAGAATGTCTACCGAGTGAAGTCTAGTATTCACCGAGTTGCAACCGAGTAATAACAGAATGCATTAAATGATTGAATGTATTATTTAATGAAGGAAGTTGATGAGCTAGAACTGATTAAATGATTAGTAAGCCATGCATCAAGTTTGTTAAAGAATCTATGGAAAAGGAAAATCGGCAAGAAGATCTACAGCTCAGATTGAACTACAATACCCTAGCACAAGTTCCAAGAAATGTATTCAAGTTCCAAGGTGGGGTAAAATGTATTTCAGATCAAAGGATACATTGAACCTGGTCAATATTCAAGATCTGATGGCTATGATTGATCATGGGAAATGTGATCAAGGAGATTAAGCGGTTAGCAGATTGTTTATAAATAAGGAACTATTGATAAATAATGCATGCGAGAAAGTGTATACACAGGGATGCTACATAGTGATTACCGAGCACAGAAGCTTGAAGACCTATTTGAGAAACAAAGTATATAGCCCAACAGAGGGACAAGATGAGTCCTATGAATAGATTGTATTGAGCAAATAAGAATCTACTTCAGCATTTTTAGATGTGAAGTTGCAGATAGATTTTTATTACTGTTATTTTGTAAAGTGACAGAAAATCTCTTAACCAAGTGGATTTAACAGTCTTATTTGTAAATCCTCTAGCAAGGTAACACTTTGATTGAGTGTTTGAAATCCTTTGACAAGGTCACTTCTAACAAAGTGAAGATCCTAACAGATATAAGGGAAATCTCTTAACCGGGTCACATCTAGCAATGTGTTTGTAATCTTTAACATGATTTGCTTTTAACCGAGCATACTCTAGAAGAGTATATTTCTTAGTGGGTCCAAAATCCCACAGTGGTTTTTCCCTATTTGGGTTTCCACGTTAAATTTGGTGTTATAAGTGTTATGATGTTTATATGGTTTTGAGTTTGCATGTTTAGCAGTTTTGGTTATATTACTAAGTATAGGTTACCGAGGTTGAATTTGATGTTTTTTATGGAAGATTAAGTTTGTATGATTCACCCCTCCCCCCCTCATCTTGTTAGATTGGCATCTATACTAAACATTTAGTATCAGAACTATCAATTAGTATCAGAGCTATCAGTAGCATGTCGCACCAAAGTTGTTAGAGTACGCTAAGGTAGTACATAATGTTTCCTAAAGCCACATTAGTATTTTACCCAGATCATTATCTACCAAAAATAACTATAGTAATCCTTTTGAGGATTTATTTCATGGTTCTAGATCTTCATTTAGTTCCACTTCTTGTTGGAGAAAAGAACACTTATTTCTTGAGGTAGATGAATATCCCATCAACAAAGGACAAGACCCTTTCTAGAATATAATAAATTCCACTCCAACAAAAGATCATGGGGGTTTCACTAGAGATATTGAATAAGAGATAGACTTCTACTGTTGCATTAAAAGCATTGGCATGTTCTTCATTTATTGATGTAAACTCTCTATGATGCCACCACAACCAACAAAGGTGTTAAAAGTTGTTTTCAATGCATGGATTTTTAGGATAGTCCTTTGAGAAAACAGAATTAAAGTATGGAAGCAGGATCTGCTAGCTTTTGAGGGAATCTTGGTGAAAAATAATTGTAAAATATTTGGGTGAGCTTATACGCAAAAAATCATGCTTCCTGATGGGTTTATGTACAGAAATAAGAACGAATTAAGTGGTAAAGGGGCTTCTAGAAATAAGAGGGACAGATAGGCAGTGGAAGTGAAAACTTTTGGTGTTGTGTCTGCTCCTTCTCAAAATAGGAATGGCGAAGGTGTTGTAAGAGGCACTGAGAAGGGTGTTGGAAGAAGTGGGGGTGTTTACATTCCCCCATTTAAGCTAGCTCAAATGATGAAAGATGTGGAAGACAAGAGCAGTGTGGAATACCAGCGCATGACATGGGATGCCCTTCGAAAGAGTATCGATGGGTTAGTAAACAAGGTAAATGCATCTAACATCAAGAACATCATTCCAGAGTTGTTTGCAGAGAATCTCATCCATGGGAGGGGTCTATTTTGTAGGTCTTGTATGAAATCCCAAATGGCATCCCGTAGATTTATAGATGTTTTTGTTGTGTTGGTTGTTGTGTTAAATGCAAAATTTCCTGAAGTTGGCAATCTGCTTTTGCGAAGAATTATTTTGCAGCTTAAGAGGGTATACAAACACAATGACAAGCACATGTTGATAGCAGCAGCCAAATTCATAGCTCATTTAGTGAATCAAAAAGTTGCACATGAGATCATTTCCTTGGAACTTCTCACCCTTTTATTAGAGAACCCCATAGATGACAGTGTAGAGGTTATTGTTGGGTTCGTGAAAGAATGTGATTCTTTGTTGCAAGACCTTTCACCCAAAGGTCTCTATGGGATTTTTGAAAGATTTAGAGGTATTATCCATGAGGGGGAAATTGACTGACAAGTACAATTTTTAATTGAAGGCCTTTTTGCAATTCACAAAGCTAAGTTTGAGGGTCATCTAGCTGTGTGTCCAGATCAGTTAACACATGAAGTTTTCCTAGAAGATGAACTTGATCAAGAAGTTGATTTGGATGTTTTCAAGCCAGATCCCGATTTCTTAGAGCATGAGGCAACCTATGAAAAAATGAAGAAAGATATCCTTGGAGATTCTTCTTCAGATGAAGCGGAAGGGGAGAATGATTTAGGTGATGATTCAGATTATGATGATGATGATGATGATGATGATGATGATGATGATGATGATGATGATGATGATGATGATGATGATGATGATGATGATGATGAGGAAGGTGAGGAAGCACTGAGAATACAGGATGAGACAGAGACAAACTTGGTCAATTTAAGACATACAATTTATTTGACAATCATGTCAAGTGTTGATTTTGAGGAAGTTGGTCATAAGCTACTAAAGATCAAGCTTGAACTGGTCAAGAGAGAACATGCCTTCATTATTATGGTCTTCTTGGGCAAAGATTTTGTATGATCAATAAAATTTATGAGGAATTTTTTGATAAGTGTTTTGTATAACAGTATTCTATGATACACAGACTGGAAACAAATAAACTGCGTAATGTTGCAAAGTTTTTTGCCCACTTACTTGGCACAGATGCTCTTCCATGGCATTGTCTTGCTTATATACATCCGATAGAGGAAGATACTACTTCATCTTTCTGTATTTTTATAAAGATTCTCTTGCAGGAGCTAGTAGAGCAGTTTGGTATATTGTTGCTTAATGAAAGGTTGAACGATCCAACAATGCAGGAGTCTTTTGATTCAATTTCTCCAAAGGACAATCCCAAAAATTCATGGTTTGCTATCAATTTATTTACTTCTATTGGTCTTGGTGGTATCACTGAGAGTTTACATGAGTATTTGAAGAATATGCCAAGGCTTATAATACAACAACAAAAGTCTATTCCTGAGTCAGATGAATCTACCTCTAATGACGATTCTTCTAGTTCATCAGGTTCATCAGATTCTGATACATCAGACTTAGATTCTGAGAGTGAAACTGACAGTGAGAGTAGTAAGGAGTCACCAAGAAAGAAAAATAATTCAAAGCATGACAATGAGTATGAAAAAACAAGAAGAAAGAAAAGGGCAAGGGCATCTGACTTGGAGGATGGAAGTGATAGTGAAAAAATCAAAAGGAAAAAGAAAAGGAATTAAAAATCTTTCTAGTTAGTTACTCAAGGCTCCAATAGACATCGTTTTCCTGGACTGTGACAAACAAAAGAATTACTCCCAAGTGCTTTGGTTTTATAACAGATGATTATAAGATGCTACAATGTTGTCTTATCTATTTTAATAGCCACGGGTTTTAGAGTTCTGTACTTGATAGGTAATGGATAAATAGTGTTAGGAGGAGAAAATATTGAAGGCCAAGTGCAGATTGTGATAATACTAGATCAATGAATCCTGTTATTTATTGAGTATTTCTTGTTTTCCAAGTTGCGTGATGTACCATAAGAAAACTAGAAATCTAAATTCAACAAGATGCTTTGTTCAATGATGATCATTTCTATTTTCTTGCATGTGAAGAAAGACCATGTCAAACAATATCAACCGACAACAAAATAAAGAGACAATTGCTAGATTGTGGTCTAACTTGAAAAGAAAAGGTGATGGAAAATGTTAATGTCGGTGCAAAATTTGTAAGGGGTTAAAGACTAGAAGACTTCTAATCAAAACAGTGAAGAAACATTGTAGGCTACATGGCCACATTGAAGGTGGACATGATTATCATCCATTGGTAAGTTTTTCATTATATCATTTTGACAATTTATATACATAATAAATCACGTGATGATGAGATCATGATCATGATTTATTTATGTTTATCAATTTTATATAGGTCGAGCACCCTGGAGTACATGGTATGGATCAACACAACCCTGAGAATATGGTTTTTGAAGTGGACGAACATGGAGGTGTGAATATCAAAGCTGGAGATAATGATCCCATGGAAGATGATGATCATGAGCCAAAAAACACAATTGAAGATGATGGTACAAATACATTGATCCATGACTCATTTAGTACTCGTGTAGTTGATCATGATGATGAAGATGACCTTGATGTTGTTCATGATGTCCCTCTACTTGAGAAGGCATCTGAGGCCTTTTACGAAGGCTCACAGGCAACTCTTCTCTCTGTTGTATTGTTGTTGGTGAACTTGAAGGTTATGAATGGTTTATCCAACATAACAATGTCACGTATGTTAAGGTATGTCATATATGTCATAATAAACTATGAATCATGTTGTCCATTAATATTCTTTATTATAACAAATTATATTTTTTGTTGTAGATTGATAGGTGAGTTTTTGTTACCACCATCAAATATTCTACCTCGCTCATACCAAGAATTAAATGCCGTTATGAAAGATATTAGAATGGAGTATCAAGCAATAGATGCTTGTCCCAATGATCATATTATATATCACAAACAACATGAATTTCAAACTAAATGCCTTGAATGTCATATTAGTAGATATCGAATAGATCAAATAACAAAAAGGGTTCCTCACAAGGTTCTTCGCTATATTCCCATTATTCCACATATGCAACAATTATTCAAGTGCACTAGCTTGGCACAATTTATGGATTACCATGCATGCAATAGAAGTCAAGATGAAATTATTCGAATGCCTGCGGATGGTTCAACATTTATGGACATAGAGGAAAAGTGGCCACACTTTAAAGAAGAACCTCGTAATCTCAGGCTTTCATTGGCATCAGATGGTGTCAATCCATTTGGAGAGATGAGATCTGTTTACTTAGTGTGGCCTTTTTTTGTTATCAACAATGACATTCCTCCATGGATGTCAATAAAGAGGGAGCACATAATGTTGGCAATGATTGTTCTAGGTATTTTATCATTTAAATATAGTTGTCTAAATTTAATTATAAATATTGCATTAAAATGGTCATAATATTTATGTAATGTTTTTGTTCATTTGATTAGGTAAGTACCAAGTTAAAGATATGAATGTATATATTGAGCCTCTTATCGATGAGTTGTTGGAGTTATGGAATGGTGTCACTATGTATGACATCTCTAGACCAATAGGACAAAGACAATTCCAATTTCATGTGATGCTTCTATGGACAATACATGATGCCCCGGGGTTAACACATATTTGTGGTATGTTATAGTGTTTAAGTTGTGCATGAACATTATAATTCA
Source organism: Cryptomeria japonica (assembly GCF_030272615.1). Lineage (NCBI taxonomy): Eukaryota > Viridiplantae > Streptophyta > Pinopsida > Cupressales > Cupressaceae > Cryptomeria > Cryptomeria japonica. The sequence goes on from NC_081414.1 coordinate 854,408,033, forward strand.
AAAAATTATCATATTTAATCCAATTATACATTATCTTGTAGGTCTTCAAACAAAGGGAAAATTTGCATATCCTGTTTGTGGTCCAAAGATGAAATCTCGTCATTCAAAAAGTATAGGAGAGCAAGTGTTTGATGAGTATAGGCACTTTCTCCACAAAAATTATAAGTATTGAAATATTGAAAAACATATTTTCAATGGGAAAGAAGAGAATACATCAAAGCCGCGAAGAATGACACCTCACCTATGGAAGTTGGAATATAATAGAATTAATTGTCAAGGTAATGCCATTTCATCTATTGGTTTGTCATAAAACATCTTTTCTATTTTGTTTTGTTTACTGATGATGTGATTGATGATCATGAAGGTCGTGAAGGCATAAATGACCACCTTCCTAAGGGACTAAAAAGTTATCCCCGATAATTTAGTAGGTTGCCCTACTATGAGCAGTTACAAATTGTTCATTTGTTTGATAGTATGCATATTAGAAAGGATATAACAGAGACAGTATGGAAAATATTGGATGGAAGGTGTGACAAAGAAAAAACTGTCAAAATATGTAGTGACATTCAGGATTGCAATCATGCAATGATAAATTTCATTCAATCAAATAGTAATGGAGACCAAATTAATATAAGTGAGCTTCCTTGGTTATTAACGGACCAGCAAAGCAATGCTATAAAAGAAGTCATACGAAAAATTCGATTTCCCACAGGATTTGCTGCAAACATAAACAATCTCATATCAAAGAAAAGTGAATTTGGGCCAGGGATGAAAACACATGATTGGCATACCTTCATTAAGGTAATTCATGTTCTTGTGTTTTTAGTATGTATTTAAGTACTGTGTGTACATGTACTTTTCATTATGCTACAAAAAAATGAAAAGATAATTTTATAATTGTTGCAATACGTTCTACCTCTATCTCTCCCAGATGACTTCGACAATAATGTCAAGCAAGTCATATATGATCTTGGAAAATACATGAGGTAAGTAGTGATATTTGATTTATGAAATGCAAAAGTGTCTACCTCCATCTTTTTTCAATGCACAAGAACACTACCTCATACACCAAGTTGAGGAGATTGAATTGTGTGGACCTGAAAACACTAGGTCAATGTGGATGGTTGAGAGGCACTTGAAATTTTTTAAGGCTTTGGTTCGACAAAGAGCACATCCTGAGGGTTCTATGGTGGAGGGATATATGGTATACTAGACTATGGTGTACATTTCTGAATATCTTCCTAAGTTTGCAACAAAGATCCACATGGATCGCATTTGGGATCCCAACACCATTAACAAATTCGAAGGGGAGTACTTGATAGGGAAAGGTAGATTGAGGAAAGTGAGAGGTAATTATAAGATGTTATTGTAGTTAATTAATTCTTAATCTTCAAAATAAATTGATTGTAAGATGTCTATTTATTTTTTGTACAGTTGGTCGAGAGTGCGATGCACTACATTTGTATATTGCAAACAAATGTAGTCGACGAACGTACAACGTTCTCCTCAGTGAAATGTTCTGGAGTCATCGCACTTCCGGCTCAAACCACACAAACATCCAATGAGGCTATTGTATGTGTGATGACACTTTGTAGTCGGACGGTCATTGATGTCTCCAAATGGATAGACAACACAAGTGTTGGATAAACAATATCACCGTCAGTGCGAAGTTCCAAATTGTCGTCAGCTTTGCGATGAAATCTGCTGATTTTGACGACTTCTTTGACCATCGGCAAAGTCCATTGGATTTTCATATTTTCGACGGGCATGGCATCGTCGACCAATCCGACGTCGAGTTTTCGACGGTTGATTTTGTCAGCACTCTGATGAAAATTAGTCGCAAATCCGACAAACGGCCGTTGGAAATCAGCTCTGAATATACTAGTGTGAGCACTCTACACCAAAAACAAAATTCTTGTTTAAAATTACGTGTATGTTTTTTTTGTTATTGTTAAATTTATTTCTAGAAAGTACATATGTTTAGTTTTGTATTCTTGTATTTTTAGATAAATAATTGCATATTTCAATCATATAGAAAACCTTAAAAAATGTTAGAAAAATTCTTTGAAAAACTTAGAAAATCCTTACAAACCTTAGAATTTTTTAGAAAACCTTAGAAAAATTCTTGTATTACATTAAAAAACCATATAAAAATATTTTAAGATCTTAAAATATTTTCATTAAAACCTTTCTCTCTCCCTCTCTCCCTCTCTCCTCATTCAAGTCTTTTTTATGAGATCTCACTCTCTCCCTCCTTAAGTATTTTTAGGACCTCTCTCTCTCTCTCTCTCTCCCTCATTAAATTTTTTTAGAACCTCTTCCCCCCTGCTTTCTCCCCTTAAGTCTTCTTACACACCATCTCCCTCCCTCTCTCCCCTTAAGTCTTTTTATACACCATCTCCCTCCCTCTCTCTAGTGTAGGGGCACCTCTTAGACAAGCCAATCATGGATCAGAGGATGAGGAGTAGGTTATTAGGATTATTTTGAGTGTCTTTGGTTTATGAATTTTCATGTTTTCAATAAGGACCCCACCATGTAAACCAATGTCCCAAATTAGGCTTCTTGATAAGCCAGTTTGGACAATTTGGTAAATAGGGGTAGAATGATGCTTGTTTTGATGTTTTATAGGATTTTAGGGTGTGTAGGTGTTTTTTGGTTGATCCAAGTTGTGTGGATCCCAAACTTGTCTTGGTTGACAACTTTTGTCAAAAATACAGCTTTTGCAAGTAAAAGTGCAACTTTTCAAATTTTAGTGATGTAAGCCTCTCAATGGCTCCAACCTATTCAAAACTCATTTTAAAACCATTTGGAGTAGGCAAATATACCTTTTGGACATGATTCCCAAGTTTGGTGTTGTTGGTGATTGAAATTTGGAAGCATAATAAGACAGAAAATTGAGTTTTTCCCTGAAATCTGATCTTGTTGTTGTTTGTACACCATTGTACAGATTGGTTTTGACAAAAATATTCATGGAGTAGATAGAGGATTGAGTTACCTTTTTTTTGGCTGTGTTTTGAGGTCTTGATCTTATGGGAGCGGTGAGAACCCCTTGTTTTACTAAGTGTAACCCGGAAAACTAGGGTTTGGCTAGGGCTTCACCTGAAAATGGCCATATCTTGCATCTCACTCATCTAGAAGGTTTTTCCTTTTGTGGAATGAAAGATTTTCTAGTTTACATTAAGTTTTTTATTTTTTTTTGTAGGGGAGGCTTCGTTGTGAATATTAAGATGCAAATCTAGGTAGGCATCTCCATGTGACTACCTTGGACAAAATTAGGACAATCATCCTAAAATCTCATAGAGGTGGATTCCAAGCATGAAACCCTGGAATTAGAGGTTATTTTCAATCCCCCACATTCTCATGAAGCTGGTTTTTTAGTTGAGAAACTTGAAATCGGTGTTTCTTTGTAAAGTAGGCCTAATCACCCTAATTAGGTATCGAGGCTTCTAAAGGGTTCAGACCCTTAGATTGCAAACCTTGCCAATCCCTTTTGGGGATGAGTGTAAATTCATAAAGGGTATCTAGAATGGTAAGTATTTTTCTAGGTTGAGTTCAATATTTTGGAGTTAAGGGCAAAATACCGGTCTAGGAGGGCTACTAGCCTAGGGGGTAGGTTTCCAAAGGAAGTATAGGGCATTGAAGCCAAAACCTAAAAAAAATGTTTGGAATGGTTCCTAGGTGTCATGAATTGACCAAAGCCAAGGCCACCAAGAGAAAGATTCATGGTGAGGCATGTGGGAGATGTTGAAGCCTTTTACTCATCTTGAGTAGGTGCTAGGCTTGAGTAGTGGAGAGTAGTTCAAACCCTTAAGGTGTGAAGTCCTTTTTGTAGGATCCTTGTTATTTTTTGAAGGTTCTAAACCAAGCCTATTGGACCTATCCTTAGGTGTAACAAGGGCTCTGCATCACTCTCCCTCTCCCCCCTTAAGTCTTTTTACACACTAAATTATTTGGTAAGAAAATAAGTGTTATTATTGATGGTGTTAAATATCCAAACATGTGTAAGTGATTACTACAACAAATTTTCCTCAAATAAAAAATCACCAAATGAGTTTCATCCCAGTTCCATAATGTGCACCCTAATCAAACAACCAAAATAATACAAAATACAACTCCACTCCTTTGGGGGAACTTTTAGACATTGTATTTCACAAATTGGTTCAAGATAACATGGTCACCTTTCTACAAACCCAAACACTTAATGATTCCAAGCCCAAACCCTTGTGGTTTAAAGACAATGAATATTGTGATTATTATAGGATCAAGGGTGTTACTACTTACTAAGTTTCCATTAGTTTTATGTTCAAAGTCATTCTATATACTCTAGTCGGTTACTACTACCGAAATATTCAGTTGGTAAGCACAGAGAAGTCGGTTATAGAAGGAAGTAGTCACAGAGCCTAGTATACACCAAGCTATCTATCGAGTAACATTCCATGTCTACCGAGCAGCAATAATGATACATCAAGTTGATATACACCGAGTGAAACGTGTTACCATATTCATTCAACCTAGACACACATGGGAAAACATGTTACAAGATCGAGGAACAAAGAACTGTTATCACATTGGAAATTGCACTTAAAGATTTTGTATGATTTCGAGGTCATCTATCCAATGAAACATTTTGCATGGTTATTCATTCGATAAATCATGTTTGTAAGATCGAAGCAATGAACCAAATCACTGATAACGAATCTATTTATACAACATGGATTAAGGATAAAAATATGAAAATACAGAGGTGTATGAAGCAAGACACATGTAATAGATAAGGAAGCACTGAGTATTGCAACTGTCAGAGACACAGAGGTCACCGAGAACCATTTCAGAGAACAGTCAAGGAACAGAGTAAACAGAAGGGTTTACCAAGTTACTTTATGGGTTACCGAGGTATGCTATAAGTAAGGTAATCTCATTTTGAGCACATAGAATCTTCTATAACATTTTAGATGTGAAGTTGCAGATATTTCTAAAGACTTTATTGTAATATTTTGAAGTTGTAAGAGAAACCTTTAATAGGGTAAAAGACTCTAACAAAGTATATAAATTGTAAAGCCTTTAACCAAGTGCAACATTTAGAATAAGTATTGTAAAATCCTTTAGCAAGGTAGATCTAACAATCTCAATACTCCTAACAGGGTAAGCTATCAGAAATAGTTGAACATGTAGCTCTAACTGAGCAACCTTTATTATTGCAATAGTGAAGTTGTGGGTGCCATCCCCACCATAGTTTTTCTCTCTAACCAAGAGTTTCTGCGTAACCAAAATATATGTGTTATGGAGTGAATCATGTATGATTGTTATTTATTTGTTTTAGCTTTATGTTATGTTACAACAATTTTTGGTTTATGCATAACAGTAAAGATATTGTTGAAGAAAGGATTTGAAGTACTGATTCACCCCTCCCCTCTCAGTACATTAGCTTTTCATATTGGGCCTAACAATTGGTATTAGAGCTTCAATCTTGGAAAAGGGTTTAACAACCCAAAGAGAAAGATCTTATCAATGGAAGGCTATAAACAATCTTAGAGAATTGTGTATTTGCAAGAAGAGTTGGATCATGCTAATCAAGTGATTGTAGACATGCAAAGACAATTGCAAAAATCATTGAAAGTTAGAAGAAGATTATCTAATGATTTACAGGACTCTCAAGAGTTAGTGGAACAAATTGAGACATCATCTAAGAACAGTATATCTGAAGAGACTGAAGAAATGATTGAAGAACTGAAGGAGAAGAACAAAACACTGACTGATCAGCTAAAAGCAATGAAAAGAGGACATGAATATTTCAGCACACAGATGACTGAAAATCTTGATGCATTGAGGATAGCTGAGGATAAAGTAAGAGATCTAGAAAGAGAAAATCAACAACTTAAAGCGTTAGTATCTAAAAACAATGATGAAATCAAAAGGTTGACTGGGATTTAACAAAATCTGTCAAATCAAGTGGGATATGCACACCATGAAGCAAATCTGAAAGATGATGAGAATCAAGCATTGAAACTTGAAGTATCAAGGTTGACTGATGAACTTGAAACAAAGAAGAAATCCAAAGAAACATTGAAAAAGAGTTATGAAGCATCAAAGATGTTGGATGAGCAACTGAATACAAGAAGACCCAACAAAGTTGTAGGACTCAGTTACAAAGGAAAAGACTCTATCGAGAAGGGAATCTATACTATCGAGAGAGGAGAATCATCAAAGCAAGCTGGAAACAACAAGAAAATCAAAGGAAAGAAGCCTACTTGCAACTATTGTGGAAAACAAGGACATACTGCTAATATGTGCCAAATTAGAAAAGGTAAGCAACCAAATGTCACTAAGTCTAATGGTTATTGTTACAATTGCAATAAATGTGGTCAAACATTTAACCAATGTAGGACAAAGTTTGCTAGCAATTATCAGAAGGCAAAATTCAAAGGGTTTTATAAAAACTGCAATAGATATGGACATAGTACCGAGAAGTGTTGGTTTAAGCAAAAGAACTATATGTGGTCTGCACACCGAGCAAATAATAGAGGCTACCAAACTCACATAGATCCTAACCGACAGTATTTTGTAGTACCATGGGATTACAATACAAGGATATGGTGTGAATGTTGTGGAAGATATGAACATATAAGTGCCAACTACTTTATAAGGTTTAGAATGAACAACTGAAGATCATAGACAAATCCTGGTATGGCATGTTTTCATTGTCACAAAGTTGAACACTTGGCTAGAGATTGCAGAGATCAACCTGTTGGCATTTTTGTTGTTTATGTTGTGATTGTCATTGATGGACACACACTTGTATTGAGATCTCCTTTATATGTATGAGCTCAAGCTCAACTGGTATTTGTTCCAACTGGTATGTTGTATACTAGTCTTTAGACTAGTGGTGATTTTGCAGAATGTGTTTCCCGGTCTGAAGTGGCATGTCGACACCAAGCGATTCGTAGATCCCAAGCGGCATGAGGGAGAAAAGCGGCACAACACATTCTTACCAGTCTTCATTTTTGTCAAACCGGCAACTGGTATTTTGTATGAACCAGTAATACTCTGTGATGAGTTACCAACCGGCACTTTGTGATGAGTTACCAATCCACCAATTGTTTGACGGTGCCAACATTGGTGGTGCTTTTTGTGTCGTGTTACTGAGTATGTCTAGATTCATTGAACCTAGGAAATTGTAATGTAATCCTATTGGACCGACATGAAATCAGATTCCTTTAAAAGGACATCATGTCTAGGGTTTTAAGTTGTTGCTGAAAGGGTTAATGTCGAGCTAGGGTTTTAATGTGGAACTTGACAACGATCTTATCTGAGAAGATCAAGTTGTAATTGTGAGAGAGATAGAGAAGACTGAAGTAATGCTAGAATGCATTAGCTGTGAGCAATACTAGATAGAATCAAGCAGTTTGTGCTATTAGATAGATCAAACACTTGTTGATTACTCACATGTTTGACAAGTCTTTAGCCCTTAACCGGGTAGGCCTCAAAGCCTTTGTAAAATCCTCTAACAAGGTGGTTCACACATGTGAATCTAAAATCCTCTAACAAGGTTGTCTTTAATCAGACTTATCTCCTAACAGAGATTGAGATTCCTAACAGGATCTGTTCTGGTGAAGAGCATTGTAAGACCTTAACCCATCTGGTTTCTATTCTGCAGATAGTGACTTGTGAGTTCCATCTCACTGTGGTTTTTCCCAGTTCAGTTTCCACATCAAATATCTTGTGTTATGGTTGTATTTCTTTTATGGGTGAATGCTTTATTCGCATTTTGGTTTGCATGTGTGGTAACCGGTCTAACTATTAGATTGCTTTACCGATTTATCTTTAGACTATGTAAGTGTTTTAGTGCAGTAGTTTTTGGCATACTAATTTACCCCCCCTCTTAGTATTCATCAATTGGTATCAGAGCCTACCTTTCTATAAGTTTAACCACTTGGAAAGAGATATGGGGGAATACACCATGAGGGAACTTACTCAACGGCTCACTAAGTCTGAGCAAGCCTATGATGATCTTATGGTCAAATACAAGGCATCTCAAGCAAAAGGAGAGAACATGCAGAAAGGCTGATGGAACTATCTGAAATTAGTTCTGAAGATGAAGCTAACATGGAAGCCATGATTGCTGAAGTGAATAAGCTGAATGATTCAAACTCCAATCTGAGAAAGGAGTTGGAAGGACTGACTATTCAATTTAGTCAAGAGCTTGAAAACTGGAGAAAAGCTAAAGATCAGGTAAAGGATAGAGATCATGAGATCTCCAAGTTGAAACAAGAGATTAGTGCACTGACTGCTCGCCTTCATGAGAGCAGAATGGAAAAGGAAGACATGCAAGGAGAACTGAACATTGCCATCTCTGAAAATGCAAGTCTTATGGAGACAAATATTGCTATTTCCAAAGAACTCTTTGAGTCAAAGGAAATACTGGCTAAGTTTGGCAAAAGTACTATCAAGCTAGAGCAAAAGCTTGAGTCATCTAGACTGGCAAAGAACACCAATGGTCTTAGTTTCTCTAGACATGAGGAAGGAGAATCCTTAGGAACAAATGCTGAAGCATCAAAGAAGCAACCGACACTCAAAGGAAAAGGTAAGCAAAAATTCAAACCTATTTTCTTTAACTATCTTAAAGAAGGACATACTGCCAATGTATGTAGGAGCAAAGCCTACAATAATTTTCCTTATTTTATCAACAATGTACCTAGATCCAATAAGTTCAATGGTCATTGTTATGCATGCAACAAGTTTGGGCATAGAGCATTTGAATGCAGGCCTATGATGGATAACACTGGAAGATATCCTCAGAGGACCCAAGGAATTGGTCCTGAACCTTTTGTGAACCAGAACCACAATCGGTTTAATGTCTTCAATCATCAGTCAAGAAGCGGTGGTCATCAAGCGGCAACTGGATGGAGAGAAAATTGTATGATCTATCATGGTCATGGTCACATGGCTGCAACATACAGAAGGAAGAATGGAAACATGTACAATGGACCTTGGAGAGCACCTGGACTTGTTTGCTATAACTGCAACAAATCGGGTCACATTACAAGATTCTGCAGAAGTAGAAAGAGTATATCTGATGATATACCAGTCACTCAGGAAGGAGAAATTGATGTTCAAACTATTCAAGTGGACATGAACAAAACCTAGAGGAAGAAACCAACAATGTTGGAAGAGGAACCGGTTTCTGCACCTAGTGTGGAAATATCGGAACCAAAAAACTAAGCTCCAAAGAGGCTTAGGGGGAGCAAACAATGAAATGCTTTTGAACCCCCGACTTACACCGATAAAATTCCTTAATCGGTATGTGATACCTATCGCTGGACAGAAGATCAGAAATGGTAAAAAAGGCAAATTAGGGTTTATGCCCTAATAGAGGAGCATTAATGGTAGTAGGTGAGAGAGATGTATAAAAGCATTTTTCAAATCATTTCTCACTATCTGATTTCAAGCGAAGAGAAGTTTTCAAGTGCAGAGTGAAGAAAAGGTGATTTGAGCTTAGATTTCAAGAAATTGAATAATCTTGAAGGTGATTCAAATCCAGTTTGCAAGTGGTAGTGGAGAACATAAAGTGGTGATTTGGCAATCGACGGAGAGTGGAGTGAAGCAGAATCAGGAAGCCCTAACTTTGCATTTGAAAGGTATTTTTTGTGTTCTTGAAATACTCTATAATGGCTTTCGTATCTCATACCAGTTCGAGTACATCCATAGAGTCAGAAATTTTTATTTAGAGGAAGTGCAAATATAATGCTTTATCACAAGTTCCAGCTAGAGTCATAGTTGAAGAGGGAATTTCTGATTATATTGATTGCAAAATAGAAGACCTAGGGTCTTTAGCCATTCACACTCAGTTAGGTCTATTTTGTGGCAAGGACAAAAAGATCAATCTGGAGTTTAGTGTCTTAGAGAAGAAGAAATTACATAACGCAATATATCTTTTGGAAGGTTTTACGGAGGACCACATGAGAATCATTCTAAGCAAAGTCCACAGTGACAAGATGTACTTGGAGAGGATGCATAACATTACGCCTCAGACAATTCATGCAATCACTGGCTTTTGTAACACAGGGGAAGTTCCAACCTTGAGAAAAGTGAGAAAACTGAAATAGCCAAGCTCACCGGTTCAACCAATGATTCATGGGGTATGACAGTTAATCCTATCAAGGATGATCTGGTGAAATATGCCTGTATGGTGATAGGATACAGAACATTTTCAACTAGTAGGATTAATTCTATATCTACTGCAGCGGTAAATGTCGCCTACCGGATGATAAAAGAGGATGCATCTTTTGACTTATGCATCGGTATGCAGAGGCAACTCCTATTGAATTTTAAGGCGATCAAACAGGACAATTCACTGAGGTTTAAGTTTGGACAACTACTGGTAGGGTTGTTCTTCTATTTCCAAGGCTACTTTCCTAGAGTAGGAGATGTCCAGTGGTCTCCTGACCAACCGGTAACCAAACAGATAAAGGAAAGTGTTCAAGCCATTGGAACCAGCTACCCTGAAGTACTGAACAAATATTTTAATGAGTTCAGGAGAAAGATGAGTCAGAGGGTAAGAATCTCAAGTGATATAGTGAAGAAATACGAAGATGACATCTGTTTCACTATTCAAGTGGACATATGTTTAATGGAGGTTGTTGAGCCTAGAATGGAGGAAGTGGACCCAATGGGCTATGAGGTTATGTATGACATGCTAGAAGGGTATGCCTCAACCCTTATTGCCTCGCCTCTTGATCCAAAGGCTAAGAGGACCGGAACCTACTTGGAGAGGATTGCACCGGCTGAAGAACCATCGGTGAAGAAAGGAAAAGAATCAGCAGCAAAGAAAGCCAAGGTAGTGCCTGCAGCATCGACACCGACTACCACTCCAACTCCAAGAGTGACCAAGTGGTCACTGGCAAAGAAGAAACCAGAGGTAACACCGACAAAGGTCTTCGAAAGAAAGAGGAAGACTAAGACAAGTGAATCGGACTCCGAAGAAACCGAGTTTGATGAAAAGCCAAAGAAGGCAAGACAGACAAAGAAGGTGAAGAAGAATGAACTGGCAGCATCCGCACTGGTAAATATTGATATCTCCTCATACAAACCTTTGACACATTGTCAAAGAACAATAAAAAATATTAGGAGAAAATTACATCATGATTTAGTAGACTATTATGATGAATTTAATAGTGAGGAGAAAGATGAAGTACTACAGGAAATCATTCTTTATTTGTGTAAAAATGACCGGTCACCATCAGAGATTAAATCTCAGACACTGGATTCATTATTTAAAGCATTAGATAATAAATGGCACATTGCCATTGAAAAAGAATAGGAGATTAAGGAGAAATTCTTTGCATAGTACTTTCCTGACCTTTCAAATTGAGAATTATTTGATGCCTTGGATCAAAATAAAGGTCTCTTCTTCACAAGGAGAAGAAGACTCTGGTTGTTGGAGGGGAGAATTGATGATGTTGAAAAAGATACTCATTAGCATATGGCCCATGCTATCAACTCTCACAAAGCACGAATGGCCAACCTCCAAGTGGAAAAAGAATTGGTTATTTCCAAATTGGATGAGGTCTTTGATGAGGAAGGAAACCTGGTGGAAGAACCAATCGACACTATCGATGTCGATGCCCTGGATGTAGAAGATGTCACTTAGGACATACCTTCTGAGGGAACTGAACAGGGGCAACAAGCAGAATAGGGTGGTGAATAGGCTAAGGACACACAAGAAGTGGCAAAGGAACAAGAAGAGAAGAAGAAGAGGGATGAAGATGAGAAAAAGAAGAAAGAGGAAGAGAAGAGAAAAGAGGAAGAGGAGAAACAAAAAGATGAAGAAAAGAAGAAGCAAGAAGATGATAGGAAAAAGAAAGAAGAAGAGGATAAGGAAGAAAAGAGAAAGAAGGAAGAAGAAGAGAAGAAGAAGAAGGAAGAAGAAGAGAAGAAGAAGAAGGAAGAGGAAGAGAAGAAGAAGAAGGAAGTAGAAGAGAAGAAGAAGAAGGAAGAGGAAGAACAAAAGAAGAAGGAAGAGGAAGCACAGAAGAAGAAGGAAGAGGAAGCAAAGAAGAAGGTAGAAGCAGAGCAGAAGCAGAAAGAAGAGGAAGACAAGAAGAAGATGGAAGAGGAAGAGAAGAAAAAGAGAGAAGAGAAAGAGAAAGAAGAGAAGGAGAGGAAAAAGAAGGAAGAAGCAGACAAGATAGCTGAAGCAATGAAGAGCACACAGATGGAGACTCCTAAGGCAACTGGGAGCCAAGCCAAACCGGCTGCTATCTCAAGTCCTATTGATCTCCAATCTGCAAGGGAGTCTGAGCTTATGCAAAGCATCAAGGTTGCCCAAGAGTGCCTTGAAGTCATTCGCAGGAAAAAGGAACAAGATATTATTTAGGTGGCTATAGACACACTTACCGATTTAATCCCCGGTACTAACCTTCCAGACACTGAATCTTCCTTAGCACAACTCAAACTACTATGTACTATAGTGGATGATCAGGTGCAGAGCCTGGAAGAAGCAGCAGGGGCCAATGTCAAGAAAGAGCACCAAAAGGCTCTTAATGTTGCTCTAGTGAAAAGGATGAATGAGCTTAGGATTGAACTGTTGAAAGATCAAAAGGACATAAGGAATGCCTTGGATGAGGGAAACTTGCTACTGAGCAAAATTTGTCAACCTCATCTGTTTTGTGATGATGTGCTAGCCAAGAAGCAACAGCTACAAATGGACTTATAGCCCTACTTGGGCACATTTAAGACACCTTATGATTCCTTTGCAACATATGGGCAAACCATTCACCGGTTCTAGATCTAGTCAGCCAAGATAGAATAAGAGATCAGTACACGATCTAAAGATTTCCAGGAGATCCAACTGGTTTTACTTCCCTGTCTGCAAATTCTTCAGAAGTGTTATCTGAACCTGGATGCCTTAACAGTCACGCAGGAGCTGAGCACAGTTGATGCCATGGAGGAACAGGTATACTAGATGCAAACAGAAAAAGAAGTGGCAACCTCCCTACTTGAGTCCCGGTCTCTATCCATGAAACAATTTTTGCAGGAATATAAATCAATTTTTGACAAGTATTATTCATTATTGTCATAAACCTTTTTTATATATATATATGGAAATAGGGTTTTTCAGCAGTACTTTGTCATTGTTGGCAAAGGGGCAGAAGTCTATCTGGTTTTTGGTTATAAAATTTTGATCTTCTGACACAGGGGGAGAAGTATCTAGTTTTTCCATTTTGATATATGCTTTGATATATGCTATATGCTCTGATGTCTCAATGATTATGCTCTGTATGCAAAATTGGTATACACTATCTTGATTAAGGGCTAGTGTATATGCTTAGGGGGAGCAATTTTGTTAATGGCAAGTTTTTGTTGTAAGACACTTAGATGTCAAAATTTTATTTTCCTAAGTGTTGCCATCAATGCCAAAGGGGGAGATTGTTGGCATTTTTGTTGTTTATGTTGTGAGTGTCATTGATGGACACACACTTGTATTGAGATCCCCTTTATATGTATGAGCTCAAGCTCAACCGGTATTTGTTCCAACCGGTATGTTGTATACTAGTCTTTAGACTAGTGGTGATTTTGCAGAATGTGTTTCCCAGTCTGAAGCGGCATGTTGACCCCAAGCAGTTCGTAGATCCCAAGGGAGCAAAGCAGCACAACACATTCTTACTAGTCTTCATTTTTGTCAAACCGACAACCAGTATTTTCTATGAACCGGTAATACTCTATGATGAGTTACCAACCAGTATTTTGTGATGAGTTACCAATCCACCGATTGTTTGACGGTGCCAACACATTGACAGTGCTTTTTGTGTCGTGTTACTGAGTATGTCTAGATTCATTGAACCTAGGAAATTGTAATGTAATCCTATTGGACCGACATGAAATCAGATTCCTTTAAAAGGACATCATTTCTAGGGTTTTAAGTTGTTGCTGAAAGGGTTAATGTCGAGCTAGGGTTTTAAGGTGGAAGTTGAGAATGATCTTATCTGAGAAGATCAAGTTGTAATTGTGAGAGAGATGGAGAAGACTGAAATAATGCTGGAATGCATTAGCTGTGAGCAATACTGGATCTAATCAAGTAGTTTGTGCTATTAGATAGATCAAACACTTGTTGATTACTCACATCTTTGACAAGTTTGTAGCCCTTAATCGGGTAGGCCTCAAAGCCTTTGTAAAATCCTCTAACAAGGTAGTCTTTAATCAGACTTATCTCCTAATAGAGATTGAGATTCCTAACAGGATCTGTTCTGGTGAAGAACATTGTAAGACCTTAACCGATCTGGTTTCTATTCTATAGATAGTGACTTGTGAGTTCCATCTCACTGTGGTTTTTCCCAGTTGGGTTTCCACGTCAAATCTCTTGTGTTATGGTTGTATTGCTTTTGTGGGTGAATGCTTTATTCACATTTTGGTTTGCATGTGTGGTAACCAGTCTGACTGTTAGACTGCTTTACTGGTTTATTTTTAGACTGTGTAAGTGTTTTAGTTCAGTGATTTTTGGCATACTAATTCATGCCCCCTCTTAGTATTCATCACAACCTAGAGGAGACATTGAAGAAATAAAAGGCAAATTATAGATGATTTGGAAGAAGAAGGAAATTTTGTCAAATGAAGAAAGCACCTTATCTACCGAGTTAGGTACACCTATTCCAAATTAATCGGTAAAGGTATGAAGGGACTGCATTCTCTCAAAGGTTAAATCTTAACAGTTCCTATTCTATCATGTACTTAGTTCAAAATCTGCATAATTAATGATGCATTAGAAAATTTGAAATTCTATCAAGTCTTTTGGAAGCCTATCAAGTTGGTAAATGTAGGAAGTCTGGCTACTCGGTAAAAGCATAAAAAGGAAGTGGTACCAAGTGCATTTAATGTTTTCTAACCTAACTACATGAAGCTCGATAAGGTATAACATGTACTTAAAGCTTTTACATGGTCATTTTTCACTCGCCAAGTTTTCAAGAAAGTAGAGCAAGCGATTCAAAGGTGATCAAACCACCTCCCGAGCGAATTTCAAGGTATTTACACATCAATCTCAAGCATTTCTTAGAGCTAGCTACCAAGAAATATCAGTTGTGATTATCTACTTTATTTCTGTTTGACGTTTGAAAGTCTTCAAACCCTAAGAATCTTTTGTTCAGAGATTATCCAAAATTTGCAATGGCACCTAAGATCCAGAAGCCCATTGTTGTTGAGAACATTGAAAAGCCCTCACTAAAATACTCTTTAACTCCCAAAGTTGCATCTAAACTGGATGATAAAATTGCATTTTCACTCATTCGGGATAGAGTTTTATTAGTGGAGGATGTGAGATTCTTCACTAAGTGTCATGTTGAGGAACTAGGTCATGTTGAAATCAAAGACACATATGATAAATTGTGTACTGATGGGAAATTGGATAGCAAGTATGAACACATCAAAATCAAGGGATTGACCGAAGCCCTAACCTATCCCTATGTTTTCAAACCCCAATGGGTCAAGTTTGTTTTGAGCAGAGTTCATGATGATTTCATGTGGTTAGAAGAGAAACCGTTCAAAATCACCAAGGAAATCATTCATTTGATCACCGGTTACCCTATTTATGATCATGCTCGAGCTTAGAAAATGATATCACAGAAGCAATTGATTAGTTTAACTGGAGTAGAATGTGATTGTAGAGGAGTGAAACTGAACAATGTCATAGATGCAGAGCTGAAGTTTGCCATTAGAGTAATAGGTTATTGTTTCTTCTAATCGGCAAGGGAAAACAGTGTACCCTGTGCAACAATCGATTTAGCATATACAATTGTGAAGAAAGGCATGAAAATTGATTTATGCGAGGTATTGTTGGAAAACCTATTTGAGAATCTCAATACCATAAGGAAGCCAAAGAAGAACAACTCAGCAAATACACTAAAGTTTGGATCACTTTTGGTATGCATGTTTTTCTATTTTGAGAAATTCTTTCCATCAATCGGTAAAGTAGTCTAGGAGCTACACCGACCAATCACCCATCTAATCAATGATGTCATCAAGAAGCTAGGTGATAACTTTAATGATATTATGGATGATTACTTTAGCAAGTTTCAAGAGAAGATGCATAATAGGTATATAATTCCACCCAAGTTAGTGGAGAAATATAAAGATGGCATATGCTTTGAAGTAGACACCGACTACTGCTATGTTAATGTTGTGGAACCGAGAACTCAATCTTTGCCACCTATGGGTTATGAGATTGATTTTCACATCACACAATACCAGATAGATGCTTTTCTTACATTACCAAGGCATGCTACCGAGTTGAGATACGGTACATATGAAGAAGTAAAAGAAAAAGTTAAGATGAGCATTGTAGTACCCAAAGGCTACAAGAAAGGCAACAAAAATGATCAAGGTATTAATGGAGAAATTTGGAGAAGGTTCTTCCTCCACACCTATCAAGGGCACTCTAGCCATCACCGAGGAGGAATCTGAAGCCCAAGAGGCAGCTATTACATTGAGCATCGAATTGCCTAAAGGGAAAGCTTTGAAAAAAAAGAAACATGATACATCAAAGGTATCACTGACTCCTCCAGCAAAGCGACCTAACACAAGAGCATCTGCAGCATCACTGAGTAAGAAACCAAAGAATGTTGCCACACCTAAGGTAACAAAAACATATAAGAAATCTACTCGGAGACTCATTTTGGCTAAAGAGTCTAGTGACACCGAATCTGAAGACAAAAGTAAATTTCAGATTGTCAAAAGTAAAAAGGAAAATGTACATAGTGTTGAAAATTTTTGTGCTAATCTGAAGCAATATGGTGGATTTGGATCATTCAGATATGTAAAATATGAATCCAGAAGTAATGCAAAAAAGAGACAAATTGAAGAAGCCATAATCTGCACTCTTTTAAAATTCCGATTGGTCCCATTGGAAGTAACTAATTCTCTTCCAAAAGAATTGTATTTTCATATTGATAACAGGTGGATGTATGCCATGGACTAGGAAAAGTAGATGAGAGAAAGAAGTCTGGTACATCTCTTTCTAGACATGTCGGTAGATGAAATCAAAGAACATATGAAAAACTACCACAAAAACTTCCTAGTCAAGCAAAGAGCCTTAAAATTGATGAATGGACTTTACTTGGATGTAGAAAATGAAACCAAAGAAAAATGGTAGGAAATATTTCAAATCAAGAATGCTGGTGAACAAGCTAAAGTTGAAATAGTTGATGTCATTGAGAAAGATCCTAATATCATCGAGCAAGACCCTGTTGACACTATACAAATTGATGAGGATATCATGGACATAGAGGCACCAGAACAAGAAATGATAGAAGGGAATGCTTATGCTCAACTGGTTTCAAGTGAAACAGTTTTGGAACAAGTTCAACCCTATCCTCCGGTCAATCATCCTATTTCAACCGAAACCCCTCAGGATACTGAACAAGGGATAGAAGGTCACAAGTCGACAGATGGAGAAGCTACTTCTCAAGCCATCAAGGAACAAACCTCTTAGGCTCCTTCTAGCACTGAAAATGTTACGACCGAGACACCAAGCACAGAGGCACCAAAGGACACTACAGAGGCTAAAGAAACCGACCAAAGTGTTGCTTCTACCAAGCAACCTACCGAGGGTCAACAACCCTCCCAAGCCCTTGTATTAGTTCAACCAGTGAAAGGTAAAGAAAAGAAAATGAAAAAGCATAGTTTCAAATTAGATTTGTCAAAACCAATAGTGTTTCCAAATGTTGATATATCCAAATTAAAAGGGCAAACACTCATTGAATTCGGTGAACTATGCAAAACCAAAGTCAAATAGGAAAAACAAATGGCTATTCAAAAGAAAAATAAAGTACTTCAGAAGGTGAAAGTACTCTTAACCGATATGCTACCTGAAGCAACAGTGACAAAAGATGCCGCCATCCATGTTCAACTGGATGAACTCCTAACCAAGATAGAGACATCTGGAGTCGACGCATCCGAATATTTGAGAAAGTTAAAGGACAAAGAGCTCACTGCTAAAATGATTGAAGAGGTACAGAAAGCTATTGCTATTGGCAAAGTTAAAATTGTCAAATTTATTACTGAGTTGTCCCCTCAACTCAAGCACATTCTTTATTTATTTAAAAAACTCTATACATTCTCTTTATTCATTAAAGATGTCAAAAATAAAATAGAAGTGATTGAGAAAGAGATCACCGATCTCTCAAATAAGTTGACCACTGAGCCCAATTCTATTCAGCAATTCTATACAAAGTTACAAAATCTCATGGCCCCACAATTGGAACTTAGGAATGAAGAGCACCAAATAAGGATGGACATAATGACTCTTCAAACATTATTCCTTCCTCATCTTTCATCCATCCAAGAACAGATCAACAAAGCTACCTCCCTATCCATTTAGCAAGAGGGAAGCACCTTAGATGGACTAATTTTACTATTGGCTGACATTATAGCTCAGAATTCACTCATGGACAGTGTCAAGGATGCCCTCTCTACCGCTCTCACTGATGCCAAGACAAAGTATAAATCCATTTTTGACCAGTTGCGACCACCGAATGGTAACTAAATTTTGATGTTTGTCAAAAAGGGGGAGTATAGCATCAAAGTATCAAAAGGGGGAATGTAGTATACAGGAGGAGTATACCAAGAAAAACTGAGTATCCAAATGCATAGTTAATTTTGACAGTGAACCGAGCAGTGACAACCAAGCAGTTAATACAGAACATTGATCACCGAGCATGCAAAATCAGAGTTTTGTACAGTATATTGATAAGTGGAGTATATCTGAATATACTATTTCATTGACAAATGTATATACTGTCAGTTTTGTCAAATTTTGTAAGTATATAGATTTTTGAGTTATGACTTTGAAAGTAGTTTTGTCAAACATCTCAACTAATGTCAAAAGGGGAGATTGTTACTACTTACTAAGTTGCCATTAGTTTTATGTTCAAAGTCATTCTATATACTCTAGTCAGCTACTACTACCGAAATATTTAGTCAGTAAGCACAGAGCAGTCGGTTATAGAAGGAAGTAGTCACAGAGCCTAGTATACACTGAGCTATCTACCGAGTAACATTCCATGTCTACCAAGCAGCAATAATGATACACCGAGTTGATATACACTGAGTGAAACATGTTACCAGATTCATTCAACCTAGACACACATGGGAAAATGTGTTACAAGATCGAGGAACAAAGAACCGTTATCACATTGGAAATTGCACTTAAAGTTTTTGTATGATTTCAAGGTCATCTATCCAATGAAACATTTTGCATGGTTATTCATTCAATAAATCATGTTTGTAAGATCAAAGCAATGAACCAGATCACTGACATAATAGATCTATTTATACAGCATGGATTAAGGATAAAAATATGAAAATACAGAAGTGTATGAAGCAAGACATGTGTAATAGATAAGGAAGCACTGAGTATTGTGACTGTCAAAGACACAGAGGTCACCGAGAGGCATTTTAGAGAACAGTCAAGGAACAGAGTAAATAGAAGGGTTTACCGAGTTACTTTATGGGTTACCGAGGTATGCTATAAGTAAGGTAATCTCATTTTGAGCACATAGAATCTTCTATAACATTTTAGATGTGAAGTTGCAGATATTTCTAAAGACTTTATTGTAATATTTTGAAGTTGTAAGAGAAACCTTTAACTGGGTAAAAGACTCTAACAAAGTCTATAAATTCTAAAGCCTTTAACTGGGTAAAAGACTCTAACAAAGTCTATAAATTCTAAAGCCTTTAACCAGGTGCAGCATTTAGAATAAGTATTGTAAAATCCTTTAGCAAGGTAGATCTAACGATCTCGATACTCCTAACAAGGTAAGCTATCAGAAATAGCTGAACATGTAGCTCTAACTGAGCAACCTTTATTATTGCAGTAGTGAAGTTGTGGGTGCCATCCCGACCACAGTTTTTCTCTCTAACCAAGAGTTTTTGTGTAACCCAAATATATGTGTTATGGAGTGAATCATGTATGATTGCTATTTATTTGTTTTAGCTTTATGTTATGTTACAACAGTTTTTGGTTTATGCATAACAGTAAAGATATTGTTGAAGAAAGGATTTGAAGTACTGATTCACCCCTCCCCTCTGAGTACATTAGCTTTCCATATTGGGCCTAACAAAGGGATATGCTAGAAATAAGTGTATGGAGCTCGAGAACTACATCCAAGATCTCATTGATAAGGGTGATATTGTGATAGATGTAAATCAAAGAACCTCTCCTAATGCTCAATTATTGATACATATCAAAATGTATTTTCCACATAAAATCAAGGTGTTAACTCTTCCAATGCCAATCTTGGTTCTAATCCTAGTTAAAATTAGACCCAAAACAACTATACTAATAATATCAACTATAAAAATATCTTGTTTAATTATGATAATGTATTCAATTGTATTACCCAAGTAGATATCCATGTGGAGAATGATTCAAATCATAGTTCAAGAACTCTAGTGTGATGTGACTACCTAATGTGGGAGAATAACTATCCAAGGTCCACCAAATCCTTTTTCTATATTTAAGTTGTCCCTAATTGGTTGCTTCCCCAATGAAATGATGTCTTGTATTGGAAATGATGAATGCATAGTTCAAGGATCCATTTCCACCATCATTTTAGTTGTATAGGGGTTTGCCTATGTCAAAGACCATGTTGGTGTTCCAACCTCCACAAAATCTATGATTGTCAAAATAGAAATCTTATCGTCAGGGGGATATAGGCTCAATCATATTTAAAATGCTAAGTTAACAAGACTATAACTTAGGATGGGTAATGGTGTTGATGCAATACTCTTTATATGTGTCCTCCAAGTGTTGATGTAATAGCATGATAAAATATAATCCATCATCAAATCATACTAAAAGATAGGTTGTTGTAGCTTGTTGTTCCTTGTACTCATATTTTATCTTGAGTGAATTTAATTAGGGAATACTTATTCCTCTTGTTAACTTTAAGCATGGGGTAGGTGCACAAAGATGTTGGTCAAAAAGGGGGGTATAAGTGGACACTTTTTTCTGAAATCAGGTGAACCTGAAATTGGAGGCAAAATTTGAAAGTCATCCACTCAAGATATGAAGATAATCAAAGAACAAATATTGTACTACTCTGAATCTAGTTTCCAAAATACTAAACTTTTTCAAAATTGGATAAGATTAAGGGGGTCAAATCCTTCACGCACAAAAAATAGACCCTGATTTTTTTTGAAAAACATAACATAGTGTCTGACGTGCGCATCAAAAAAGTCATAGTTAGATTTAGTATTTTGACAAATACTTTGGCAGAAAGATAGTTAAGAGTGAGCACTAGAAGATGTATATATTTTTGTAATTTTTTGTTGAGTTTTTTTTTTTTAATCATTTTTCCAATCGAGCACATCCTGAAAATTAGGTACCTG
Organism: Cryptomeria japonica; assembly: GCF_030272615.1. Taxonomy (NCBI): domain Eukaryota; kingdom Viridiplantae; phylum Streptophyta; class Pinopsida; order Cupressales; family Cupressaceae; genus Cryptomeria; species Cryptomeria japonica. The sequence continues at coordinate 854,429,408 of NC_081414.1, forward strand.
TTCGTGCGCGAAGCATAAGTTGCACTAAACAAATCAAAAATACAATTTTTTTTAAATTGTAAAGAATCAAGTGCACTACAATAATATATAAAGTTTTTAAAATTTGCAAAGTATATCAAAAATTATTAAAAAATGGTGCACCCATGTCTATGAGAACTATGGAGACACTGGTAAAAGAAATTCAATAATAATGTTATTGTTTTTCAAATTTAAAAAAAATTATATGGTTAGAAAGCTTAGAAGATGGGTGAAAATATGGTAGCAATTTTAGAAATACCCACTTGATGAAGTGTAAACCTGATGATGACAAAGTCGATAAACCAAGTTGATAAAATAAAACATGTCAAAAATGAGATAAATGGAGAGAAATCAAACTTCCAAACCATAGCTTTGTCATCCAGGCCTATTTCCAAGCCTAAACAGTCAAAAGCGTGTATGGAATACTTATGGTATAAAAAGCGCGTATAGATTATTTATGGTGTAAGAAGTGTGTAAGCGCTCTTTTTACTATAAACAATGCATATGCGCTATTGTTTAAATTTTGGGTGTGTATAATATGATATTGTATATATAATATGTGTATATATATATAATTTATAATATATATATATATGTATATAATAATATATAATATATTTAGTATATATATACACATTTAAGTTTATTGTCTCCCCCTCTCAAATGCATACAAGGTGCCTCTCTCTCTCTCTCTCTCTCTCTCTCTCTCTCTCTTTCTCTCTCTCTCTCTCTTGCTCTCTCTCTCTCTCTCACATTCTCCCTTCCACCATACCCCATCCCTCCCTCTCTCCCCTTCTCCATTCCTCCATACCCCATCCCTCTCTCTATCGCTCTCTCCCCTTCTCCCTTCCTCCATACCCCATCCCTCTTTCTCTTCTTCTCTCCCTCCCATCCTCCATACCCCACTAAAACTATGTCTGCACTTCTATAGAAGTAAGTGAATTTATTTCTTGTCTACAACTTCCTCTTTGATTTTTATCATGTATGCTCTTCTAAGAAAATTGACTGATGGATTTGTGTGTGTATTGAATAAGAGGAATACGGTTTGAAATTGAACCACGGGTGCATTACCGTGACAAACAAGGAAACCTACAACAATATTCTTCTCAAATGTGTTTTTAATGAGCAGAGCAGATGTGGAAAATAGTGTCAACAAAGCAACATGATGAGTCAGAGTACCTGCAATTTGTTTTTCAGAAGGAAACAACTGGTAGGAAGAGAAAGAGGGAGAGTAACATAGATGATGTCCTGGAGAATGATAGTGGTGGGTATGTGAGAGTTCCCATGTTGTTACACATCGCCTGCCACCTAAAGAAATTAAAGTTTGTTGTATGCATGGTTTTGGTAGTATATGATGATCGTCACTTGTGAAAAGGCTTGGAATGGTACATATCCATGAAAGAAATCAAGTGTGTAATTCCTGTAGTCACAATCGAGATCAGTCCTATAACCTTGCAAATTTAATAGCATCATATGTTTTAGAACTTAGGCAGTGCTCTTAGGATTAGGTCAAGCTCTTACACTTGCTTTTTAACAAAGCCTTGTTGTTTTTTCACTTGGAGTCTCTCTTATGCAGACAATGGTCTAACTTAGCTATATCAAAACTAAATTATTGATGTTCTATTCATAATTTTGAATTTAATATATCATTTTATTAGCCCACCATATGACCCCTTAGGTGTCATTAGAGGTCATATTGTTTCCTAAGAGGTCATATGGTGTCTTGTGACCCCTTAGGACACCATATGACCCCTTAAGACACCATACGACCCATAACAACACCATATGGTGTCCTAAGTGGTCATAGGATACCATATGACCCCTCGGGACACCAATGACCCATAACAACACCATATGATGTTCTAAAGGGTCATATGGTGTTATATGACCCCTTAGGACACTATTTGGTGTCGTTATAGGTCCTATGGTGTGCTAAGGGATAATATAGTGTCATATGACCCCTTAGATATTGTTAGGGGTCATATTATGTTCTAAGGGTCATATTGTGTCCTAGATTTGATCTCTCTCTCTCTCTCTCTCTCTCTCTCTCTCTCTCTCCCTCTCCCTCTTTCCCTCCTTCTCTCTCTCCCCCTACTCTGCTTCTCCCTTCCTCCATACCCCTTCTTCTCTTCCTCTCTCCCTTCCTCCACCTCTCTCCCTCTCTCTATCTTCCCTCCCCCCTCTCTCTCCCTCTCTCCCTCTCTCTCCCTCTCCCTTATTCCTGCTCTCTCTCTTCCTCTCCCTCCTCCCCTCCTTTCTCTCTCCCTCTCCCTTCCTCCATACCTCTCTCTCTCTCTCTCTCTCTCTCTCTCTCTCTCTCCCTTCCTCCTCTCTCCCTCCCACTACTCTGCCTCTCCATTCCTCCATACCCCTTCTTCTCTCCCTCCCTCCCCCCTCTTCTCTCCCTCTCTCCCTCCCTCACCCCTCTCTCTCTCTCCCTCTCTCTCCCCCCCTCCTTCCCTCTCTCTCTCTTCCTCTCCCTCCTCCCCTCCTTTCTCTTTCCTTCACCCTCCTTCCCTCTCTCTAGCTCTTCCTCTCCCTCCCTCCCCCTCTCCTCTCCCTCCCCCCCTCCTTCTTCTCTCCCACTCTCCCTCCTTCTCTCTCCCTCCCGTACTCTCCCTCTCTCTTCCTCCATACCTCTCTCTATTAGGGTTCCCATAGATACTGAGAGGGGGGGGTGAATCAGTATCTGATCGGTAATGTAATTTTCTTGAAATGGAATATGCAGAATATAAAGTAACAGTATAGCGGTATGCAAAAATTAATGCAAATAATAGAATCAAAAACATCCACATGAAAAGAACACCATAACACAAGATGTTTAACAAGGAAACCCAGTGTGGGAAAAACCTCAGTGGGATTTGTGACCCACAATATTCACTTACTGGCCAATAAGAGAATATTACTTACAATAGGGGCCTGCACATGCAGGAAGGCCAACTGCCTAGAGCTCACTGCTCAATAAGAAGTCACACTGACTTACAATGAGGATTTACACTAATCCAATGTTTTGTACTGCTTTACAATAGCATCTTCAATGCCAGATTCAGTACCAGTTCTTGCTCTGTTCTTTACATATACCCTTGACTTACAATTCGCACATTAGCTCTGCCTTATAATTTATTTATTGCATTCTATCCATATCCCACAAATGACTATAATGATCTCTTTTATATACAAGAGTCATTTTACAATTTGCCAAGTCGGCTTACAATAATAAACAAAATATTACATATCAAAAATATCCTATCGGCTTCTGTGCCAGTATACATATTTCCTTCTGTGCCGATGCTGGTGTAGATTGATCTTCTGATGCCAATGCACTAACTTGCTTGTGCTATACTTTGCTGGTATAATGTCTTGCCGGTGCCATGGGATTGCAAGATTGCCTGTATGATGTTTTTCCTATATAATGTCTTACCGGTGCCATGGGATTGCAAGGTTGTCTGTATGATGCTTTGCCGATATAATGTCTTGCCGGTGCCATGGGATTGCAAGATTGCCATCAATGACAAAACCTTCAATCACACACAATGTCTCATTGGAGTGTCCATATGCCAACAATCTCCCCCTTTGGCATTGATGGCAACACTCATGAGAAATTTCAAAAAGATATCCAAAAATGTGTATACCAAAAATGTTACCAAAAGTGTGAGGGCTCCCCCTGAGCATGTGATCCCTGTGTTTTGAATTTTCTCATCTACTACTCCCCCTTTGGCATCAATGACAAAGGTTAGTAGATTTTTTAGTTGTACCAATAACCTCAACCTTGTAGTTAGGTAGTTATTATTTGAAGAATATCTCCCAAAATTAAGTTTATACCATCCATAAACTTCTTGCTCTCCTTTATTGCTATCTCAGTTCTGTATACTGTATCGGTGAGATGTTGTAAGTGCTCTGCTGGTGTTTTGCTACCCTGTGTTAGTGCTTCTGAGATTTCCTTACGCAGAGATGCTAAATAGTCCAATCTTGGACTTAGTTTAGATCTCAAAATTTTTGCCTTGTTTATTATTTTCTCCTTTTCTCTCTCTAATTTGAGCAGTTCTTCCTCAAAATTTGTTATCTTTTCCTCGAAAACTGATAATGTATTAGGTGAGTTAACAAAATTATCAGCAATTTTATTGATCTCTTCCTGTACCTTGCTCATCTTTTTATCTACATTCGTGGTCAAAAAGTTTATCTTACAGGTGTCTTTGTACAGAGTTTTGAACTCTTTCAACAAATTGCACAGTTCCGGTAACAGTGTGTCAAATTCCCTATTACACTTCTTTATTCCTTCCTCAAAGAATTTATGTTTCTCTTTTTCTACACTTTCCTTTACAGTTTCTACCTTTGTTTGCTCAAAATTTCCAGAAATATATTTACAAAGTGTATCCAACTGGCCTAAAGAATCTTTGTTGGCTATATTACAATTTGGAGCTATTAATTTCAAAACTGGAATTGAATCATCTATCGCTTTATATGCTTGTGAGCTATAATCTATTATTTTCTTGATAGATTTGAGCAATACCTCTGTCACATTTGATGGTGACCCAATAAACTGAGTGCTGGTGGAGGTGGTTGTGCTGGTATTGACCTCTGGTAGGTCTGTTTGTGTCTCCATCTCTTTAAGCACAGTTTTTTCTGCATCATCTCTTACCGGTGGAGTCTGTTCTGGTGGTTGCTCTGTTTGAGTTCTGAAAGCCATCTTTTTCTCTAAATCTATTGCCGATTGCTCTTTGTTATCAGATTTATCTGTGGTATCCTTATCTACCACTATGTTGATTTTTTGAGTATCAACATTTACAGTATATAGGACTTCAGGATTAGGATTATTATCCTCTGTGTCCATGCTCTCAGTTGTCGATTGATCTTCTACAGTTGTTTTTACCAGTGGAGTATTTAAAGGAGGTGGGGGTAAGTTGTCTTTGATCTTGATACCTGGCAGTCCACCAACTTTACCTTTCCCTTTATCCTTTTGATATACCAGAATGGGCTTGGGATTCATATATTCTTCTTGTTTTTCCTTTTCAACCAAGAATCTATCCCAGCCATCTTCTATTTCAGTTGAAACTTCAGTAATTCTACCTACCATTAATGATATTTGCTGGTGTGCAGTGGAAAAGACTGTCCGGTTGGCCTGAGCTATCAAATCATCAATTTCCTTAGGTGTGTTGACCGGATATACTGCAAGTAATTTTTCTATTTTAATTTTCTTATCTAACTCAATTATTCCTTGCCTTCTAGCCTCAAGTCTTTTATATAACTCATTAGGAATTTCATTTAGGACTTGCATCAAAAACTTTTTATACATATCCATGTGTAATATAACACTTTCCTCCACTTGTCCTTTCTCATCCTCTGATAGGGTGTCATAGATTTTCCCTATGTTTTTCAATTTACCTTCCTCTGTGATCTCATTCAGCAATATATCAAAAGGGGTCAAGTCAGTGTCTGTCTTCTTCTTCTTCTTGGGGGTCAACTTTTTCTTAGGTGGAGCTTTCTTGACCGGAGACCTTACAGCTTGTTGCTTCTATCTTGTCCTTCTAGGTGAAGGAGTGGATACCGGTGAGGGGTCTCTTTTCCTAACAACTCTTTTGAAATTTGCTGGCATGTCTCCTTCTGAGGAGGTATCTACCAGTGATAGATGAGTTTCAGGCTATTGGGTTGCCAACTCTTCTTCTGTTATGCCGGTTTTCTTTAATACATCATCTTTTAAGGCTTTTGCTATCCTGGGTCCTCTCCTCATAGATGCCTCAACTTTCTTTACTCTCTTTTTAGATTGTATTTGACTTTCAATCTGCTCAGCACTACCAAATACTTCTTCCTTTAGTTCAGGGGGGGCTTCCAGAAGTGCTTTGGCATAAGTTTCCACTATGTGGTCATCTGTTTCATACCCCATCTCTGTAACCCAGACTATTCTTGGGATGACTGCTTCCATCCAGATCTCATCCTTTTTTATTACAAAACATATATCATCCTTATATTTGTTGACAATTTCTTGTGATAGTCTGATCCTCTTATTCATTCTAACCTTAAGTACTTGAAAGTACTCGTGGATATTCTTATCTTTGTTTTCATCCATGCTGTTGAATAAGTCAGACAATTGTTTTCCTACCAGTAGGTCAAATCCAAAATCCTTGTTGCCTATATCGGGAGCCTGTTTGGTTATGTGTAGCATCAAGCATACAAGTAAATTTCCAAATTTAAAGGTTCCTTTCTTATCCTTCTTGATTTTTGCCAAATTGTCAATTAACTCATCTTTTAGCCATTCACAGATATCAATTTTCACATTTTCCTTAACCATGTCATAAGCACTCTTTATGCATAAACTGGAAATAGAGTTAAGCCTATTTGCATGAGTTGCTTTGTAACCTAGAATCATGCTAACAAATCTAACATTTGTATCGGTCACATCATTAACCCTTAATGATCTCTTGTCGGATGTTGCACCAGTTAAGTTTGTTACTAGGTCATTGGAGACCTTCTTGGTTTTGTCGGGTCTGGTACTGGTGGAAGGTAACCCTGTTACTACTTTCATAGCTTCCTTGGTAATCTTGTGAACTGAATCAAGCCAAAAGAATGAACCATGTACCCTACTAAGAACTATCCTAACCACTTCCTCGGGAAATTCAGGAATGCAGAGGATTTCAGTGAATCCTAGGGTTTCAACAATTTTATGTTCGCGCTTCACATTTCTGGCATTGTCACATATAACAGATTTATGAATGTCTTTGATTTCTTCATCACCTAATTCCTCTATGTTGCAATGAATATACATTCTAGGATCTTCTGCATAAACAACACCCTTTGAAATTTGGGAAAATGCATCTGTGTTGTCATCTTTCTTAGCTACCTCAGGAACTAGCTGAAACACAGGCCTAGGTCATTTTATAACCTCAACTACTATAGGGTTTGCTATGAATTCAGGTGTAGAGGAAGATGCCATGATGATAAATACCTTTTTCTGCCTTTGGATGGATTGGTTGCTGAAGTGCTTTGCCTCTTTGCTCGGAATGCCTTAGCTTGAAAATCTTCGCGCTCTTCTAAAGGTTTGAATTCATGGTGAAATGAAATGGAGCCAAAAACCTTATTTTATAAAGTCTTTTCTGTCACCTACCACATTAATTGTTTGCCGGTAATGTATTAACTCAACTTTATTTGCCGGTAATGAAGGATTTTCAACTTCTTTTCTCTAACCGAGGGAATAATAGCACGTGTCATTAAGTTGCCAAACCCTCAAGATAATTTTCTTCAATTTGATGAAGAACATCCTACCGGTGGAGCATTGCTCTATCCTGCCAATGGAGCATCATATTGTTCTGCCGGTGAAGCATTTGTTGATTCTACCGATGGAGGAGTAACCCCAATATTTAGATCACCTTTTCTAATCCATTGCTTTGAAAATTCTTGCTTAACCTCTTCAACCTTTTCTTTACCTTTCAAGCTAGTACTTTTGTTATCTGTCGGTGTACCTTTACTTCTACAGAATTTAGCAATATGACCAATCTTGTTACATGCATAACAAGTTACATTATTTTTCTGAATGGCTTTCCCATAACCTATGCCGGTTTGTGTTCTGCATTTATTTGATAAATGACCAAATCTTCCACAAACATAACATCTTACATTCATTCTACAATTTTCAGAGTTATGACCAATCTTGTTGCATTTGGTGCATTGACCGGTGGGAGGATTGATGTTCTGATAATTCCTAGATCTACATTCATTTTCCCTATGACCATATTTATTACAGTTAAATAATTTTCCATTGAATTTGTAAGTATTAGAGGGTCTTACCGGTTTGCTTTGATCCTGGTTATTTGTAGTACTGGAGCTTTCTCCAACTTCAAATCCAACTCCAGAAGTGTCACCTTTGGGTTTTTGATTCTTCAATAAGGTACCAAGTTCTTCTGAGCTTTTCTTGAATTTTTCTTTGTGTTGATTTGTAGTTTCCAATTCCCTTTCCAAGATCTCTTTTTGTCTCATTAGTTCATTCGAGTCATTTTGAGTATGCATCAGATCTATCTTCAACATATCATTTTCATAGCTAAGTCTTGTGTTCTCATTTGCTGCATCACTTAGTCTTCTGGTCAATTCTTCTTCATTCTTCTTTCTGTCCTCAATCTCTTTGCAAAATCTCATAGTCATATCCTGCATTTCATTTTTTGTTGTCATGATCTCTTGTTTCAATTTGCCTATCATATCATTTAGTGATTCCTTTTCATCATTTTCATTTTGCAATTTTTCACAAAGTTCTCTTCTCTTGTTTCTTGTAACAGTAAGATTTTCTTGAAGTGCCTGAATAATGTCCTGAGCTGCTTTTAAATCATCTTCTAATTTGATATTTTTCAACTTCTCTGCATCATAGTCAGTAAGAGCTCCTTCAAGTTGCTTCATCAGATTTTCCATCTTTACCGGTGTCAAGATCTTCCTCAAGCTGTTAGGCTTCTGAAAATAGAGAACCAGGCTCTAATACCAATTGTTAGGGTTCCCATAGATACTGAGAGGGGGGGTGAATCAGTATCTGACCGGTAATGTAATTTTCTTGAAATTGAATATGCAGAACATAAAGTAACAGTATACTGATATGCAAAAATTAATGCAAATAACAAAATCAAAAACATCCACATGAAAAGAACACCATAACACAAGATGTTTAACGAGGAAACCCGGTGTGGGAAAAACCTCGGTGGGATTTGTGACCCACAATATTCACTTACTGGCCAATAAGAGAATATTATTTATGTAAAGCGGAAAATCGCGAGCCAACCCTAAGTGTTCTCCCCACCACTCCAAGGAGAGAGAAAGGAGGTCACTAGGGTTGACGGTTTTCACTTAGGGGAGACTTTACATTCAAAAGAGGGGTTGAAACCCACAAGATCCAATCCCACACAATGCAAGATTGGATTCTAAATGAGTTTCAAGGGTTAAGACAGCAAGGCTACCCTCTTTTGTAAAGAATGTAGATAGAAGGATTGAGCTAGGAATGCATGTAAAGTGAGAAAGATTCACTTATAAACAGAGATAGGAATATAGGATGAAGCTGCGGACCTGGAATTAGTAGTAAAATGTCGAGATGATGTTGTCCTGCAAATTTGAGCGAAAGTTGACGGGATGATGGCGCCCGACGTGCACACGGTCCTCTAAAAAATCCGTGAAACGAAGGGGGATCTGTTCGTCTCTACACAAGGATTCTAGATCTTCAATTACAGCCGCATACCTGCAACCTACACATAGAAAATAGAGGACGATTGGGGGGTTAGGGATTAGGGGTTTGCCTTTAGGTCAAACCCCAATTTTGGAATTAACCAAGAAATGAGAATGCTGTAAATGTAAATGATTGTAATGTAAACAAGTACTCATACCTTGTTGTAAGAATTGTTGTATTCTTACATGCGAAGGTGTAAATGTTGTTTTATGTTGTATGTTGTAAGTGATCTCCTCTTCAATGGTTGAATCCTTGTCTTGAATGCAACACTTAGCCTTGAATGGAGACTTAGAATGATCAATTGCTTGAAGGAATGCTTGAATGCTTGAATGCTTGAATGTTTGAATGTCGCTTCCGCCTTTTTTTCCATCTACCCTTTCTGAGAGGGGAAATGTACTTTATATACTTGTCAATTAGGGTTGATAGACTAATTTTTTTGACCTTAGGCCGACCTAGGAAGGTTATTTTCTGAATTGCAAACATAAAGACCCGAAGCCCCAAAAGAGACCGGGCCCAAAATAGGGCCAGGGACTAGGGCGTTGTGCGCCATGGTCCTGGGCGCCCTAGTCCTGAAGGACCAGGGCGCTGGGCACCATGGTCCCAACTCCGGGGACAGCAGGGTGCAAGGAGGATCAGGCCAGGGTGCTGAAAAAATGCAGTTTTTGATGTCATGAACAAGTTTCAGGGTCTCCATTCAGGTTCAGTGTTGCGTCGCCATCGTGAAGACCCAAATGCAATTGAAATTGCAAGTGTCACAATTTTAGGACGCTACATTTATCCCCCACTTTAGTGGGAGTATAAGCGTACGCTCATACTTCCGGTAAAGTACAAGGAAACAACATTGAAAGACTTTTACCATGTCAAGGAGGCAAGATATGCCAAGCCCCCAGTGGACTAAGGATCTTACGACTTCGATTGACAAAGTAAAAGGGAAGATCATGAGGGAGAACCATGACTGTCAGTAGTAAGGTTCCCTCACTATGAGTCATGCAAGAGAAATACCAAAACTTTTCAAGGCAAAGCTAAGTTCGCCAAGAAATTTTCAAGTATCCTGAAGGGATAGACGGGGTGTATGCCCCCCTACGTTAAAGTGATCGTACACGCCTCAATGGGGGTGATTGCTTTAAGGTAGTGATACACATAAGAAATGAGGAGGGAAAAGGAGCACGTTATCACAAAGATTTAGCCCCCAAGTGTGAGATAAACCCAAGGATAATAGACACAAAACATAAATCACGAGGTGACTTCGCTTTCCTTGGGGTCAGTATGCTGTATGATAATTCATGTATATCATATGTATGTATGCATAATTGTTCGTCATTCCCCAATAAAGGAAGGTCACCTAGAAGAAGGGAACACATGTGTCTTTTGAGTCAACATGAGAGAGACCAAAAGAGATCTCAATGCTTTGCATTGTTCTCAAGTAGACAACACTAAGGACAACAAATAGAAGAATGAGAATAACACATAGAAGAAGTAACAAAAGAGAGGAGGAGAGAATCTACTATGCTAATGAAACTAATCTAGCACGTCATCTACCCCTCGATCTTGCTGATCAATATTTTGGGAAGGCAGGAAACACGCTAGAGGAGGAACATCCAACATAGCAGATGGAGCTATCACAAGATCCAAACAAGGGCTATGTTCATGTTCCAAGCCACGTTGTTCTTGTCTAGGAGCTAGGATAAGTGCTTTAGAAAATTCGTTAGATAAATGGTTATCAATATCAACAAATTCATATTCACTATCAGAAGTAAGAGAAATAATATTTTCATCATGAATAACATTGTCATCTATATCATCATCAAGATTTATAAAAATAGGATCTTTAACTCGCACAGGATCAAAACCATCATGCATCTTATGTTTAGGAGATTTTGGAGACAATGGAATAATGCTTGTTGAAGGTGTTTTTGGAGATTGCAAAGTTTGAGAAGTAGCTGCCTGAGCTCTAAGACAACGCTTTCGTCAGCGTTCACGCACAGAATGATTTCGTCTAGTCTTAGTAAGAAGTGGAGAAGATTGAGGAGGAGGAATGTTCTCATCCTTATCACTTGGGTGTTTAGGTTGTGGTCTCTTAGGCTGGATAATAGGAGAAGAGGAAGGTCTCTTCTCTCCATAAGAGGAAGGAGGAGGAACTGCTCCATATAAAGGAGGAATATTTGGTTTAGGAAGGAGACCAAGTCCATCATGACGAGGAGGTATAGGTCTACTTGTAGAAAGTTTATTAGGCATAGACATAGTCACATCCATAGGAATGGGTTGGGAATCTTCTTGAGGAAAGACATTAGTTTTATCTTTCAAAGGAAGAACTTCCTTCTCAAGAACGATAGGAATATCAAGTTTGGGTGTTCTAGGTTCACTTAGAGATAGGATCATATCTGTTTTCCACTTTTGATAAGATTTGAAAAGATGATCACTTCGCGGAGGAAGAGATTGGAATTGTTTAGGCCAAAAATAATCAATAGGAACACTAGAAGTTCTTTCAGCTAGTTTAAAGAGACTATGATTGACAGTAACAACTTCACCATTATGGGGAAATTTCAAACATTTATGAATAGGAGAAGCAATAGCTTTCATGGAAGATAGCCAAGGATACCCTAGCTTCACACGAAATTGTTCATATGAAGGAATAATAGCAAAGTTCACATCAAGGGATTTGTTATGGACCTCAATAGGTAATGTAATAGAACCAATTGTAGGAGAAGAAAATGCATCAAATAATTTCACAATCACATCTGTTTTGTCATAGATCACTTGATTCAATTGTAAAGTAAAGAGAAATTCTTCAGTAATAACATTAACCATGCAAGAAGGATCAATAAGCACTCCACGGCAAGGTGTATTCTTGACTTTTGCAACTATATATAAAGGACCATCCGGTGCCCTGATAGTTTCATTAGAATCAAATGTGATGGAAGGTTCTTTAGGGTTTTCTTGCTGCTCTACAAAGTTAATCACATTCGGAGTCATAGACACAAGACCATCAGATGAGAAAGAGGAATCATTAGTCTCAATCACATTAGCGGTATGAGAAGGTAATGGATCAGTAAAAATCTTAAGATTTTGGTTAGGAGGAGCTACAGATGTGTTGCCTTTATCATTCACTCCTGAAACAGAGATAGTATTATTATCAATCAAATCTTGAATTTTACCCTTTAAAGAAAAACATTTTTCAGTATCATGCCCAGGTTGACGATGAAATTGACAAAAAGATTTGTTATCAAAATAGGGTGAATTAATCTTTGCAAGATCTATTTGCTTTACAGGAGGGAGAGTAAGCACATTTGTTCCAATAACTTATTCATAATACTATGCAATGATTCATTCAAAGGAGTAAACTTTCTTTCTTTCTTGAAAAACTTAGAAATAGGAGGCACACCTGATGCTACATTCACATTGTTGTTGATGATGTTTTCATTGAACTTAACGGACTTTCTGTTCGGTTTAAACTTTCCAAATGGTTGTTGACTACTATCACCCTTATCACTCGGAGCCATAGGATTTGCTTGTTCCATTTGACTCACAGTCAGTTGATAATTGTGAAGAGTTGCACACAACTATTGGAAAGAAGTAAACTCAGAAAACAGAAGTTTTTCTCTAATATCGTCAAATTGATTATCCAATTTCGCAAGTTGTTCTACAGAAACCTCATGGAGAGCTTCTTCATCATTAGGAGGATTAGAAGAATTACCCGTGTCCTCGTTAAAAAGGCCATTCAAATTAGGTTCCATCTCCTTGGTAATTAAACCTCGGAAAGACTTAATTCTAAGGCTTCGTCTAACGGGAATAGTGTAAGTAGGGCTTATTGTTGTAAAACTCATGCACTAGAGAGGGAGAGAAGATTTTGAATTTAGAGGTAGCAAATTTCAATAAAATCAGCCAATCTCCTAGATTTAGGCTGTTAAATGCAATCATAACAATCTCCCAAAATTTCAGAAAAAATGTCAGGGACCGTGGCGAACGGAGTGCACACGGTCCTCGCAACTTTTTTCAAAATTTTCAGGGATGAAAGTTATGATGATTTTAAAGCTAATCTAAAAAAATTGAGTGATTTTACGATCTGTAGATAGGCCAAATTAAAGTTGCAATCTCAAAATTGAACCCTACCAAGATTGTTGAAAAATGCAAAATTTGTATTTTGAAAAAGAGAGGGAAACTGAAATTTTGAATTTTATGATTTTAGAGGGAATACCAAAAGCAATGCAAGTTTTGAATTTTAAAAGTTGACTCAATTTCACACAAAATTCAATTTTGAAAGTGGAAATCAAAGTTGGTGTAATTAAACACTTAATTTCAAAAGTCACAAATTGCAAGAATTTGAATAAAGCACTGAAATTTCGAATGAATGCCGACACACTTTTCAGATTTAGGACAGTAAGAACACAATTTTGACACAAAATTTCAAATTCAACAATTTTTGAATGATTAGAAGCCTTAATCCAAGCAATCACTAGACCAACTTTGACTTTAATTTTGAAAGTGTTAGAATTGATAAAATCAGCCAAGATTCTGGATTTTAGCAGAAAAATATAGTAAGATCTAGCTCCCGAAATTTCGAAAAAAATGTCGGGGACGATGGCGCTCGAGGTGCACACGGTCCTCGCAACTTTTTTCCAAATTTTCAGGGATGAAAGATATTATGATTTTGTTGCAGAATCCAAAGTTACAGCTGATTTGGAGATGTTTTGATCAGTGAAATTATCATTCAAAGGTTGAATCAAGAGGGTTTTAAAAATTAGGGTTTTGACACTCAACCACTTAATTTTCAGAATTAAAGCACAAATATGAATTGATAATATGCAATAAAAGGGTAGATCTGAAACAAGCATTAACAATTAAACATTTCACAAGCTCAATTGCTAAAAAGAAATTTTAGGGTTTTAATGCAATTAACTACTAAAATTTGCAAAAGATCAAACATGGAAATATAATTAAGGAGTCCAATTTTCAGATCTAACCATGAATAATCAGAAAGGATGTTCACGTCGGGTTCACCAAAATGTAAAGCGGAAAATCACGAGCGAACCCTAAGTGTTCCCCCCACCACTCCAAGGAGAGAGAAAGGAGGTCACTAGGGTTGACGGTTTTCACTTAGGGAAGACTTTACATTCAAAAGAGGGGTTGAAACCCACAAGATCCAATCCCACACAATGCAAGATTGGATTCTAAATGAGTTTCAAGGGTTAAGAAAACAAGGCTACCCTCTTTTGTAAAGAATGTAGATAGAAGGATTGAGCTAGGAATGCATGTAAAGTGAGAAAGATTCACTTATAAACAGAGATAGGAATATAGGATGAAGCTGTGGACCTGGAATTAGCAGTAAAATGTTGAGACGATGCTGTCCTGCAAATTTGAGTGAAAGTTGACAGGACGATGGCGCCCGGCGTGCACACGGTCCTCCGAAAAATCCGCGAAACGAAGGGGGATCTGTTCGTCTCTGCACAAGGATTCTAGATCTTCAATTACAGCTGCGTACCTGCAACCTACACACAGAAAAGAGAGGACGATTGGGGGGTTAGGGATTAGGGGTTTTCCTTTAGGTCAAACCCCGGTTTTGGAATTAACCAAGAAATGAGAATGTTGTAAATGTAAATGATTGTAATGTAAACAAGTACTGATACCTTGCTGTAAGAATTGTTGTATTCTTACATGTGAAGGTGTAAATGTTGTTGTATGTTGTATGTTGTAAGTGATCTCCTCTTCAATGGTTGAATCCTTGTCTTGAATGCAACACTTAGCCTTGAATGGAGACTTAGAATGATCAATTGCTTGAAGGAATGCTTGAATGCTTGAATGTTTGAATGTCGCTTCCGCCTTTTTTGCCATCTACCCTTTCTGAGAGGGGAAATGTAGTTTATATACTTGTCAATTAGGGTTGATAGACTAATTTTTCTGACCTTAGGCCAACCTAGGAAGGTTATTTTCCGAATTGCAAACATAAAGACCCGAAGCCCCAAAAGAGACTGGGCCCAAAATAGGGCCAGGGACTAGGGCGCTGGGCACCATGGTCCTGGGGGACCAGGGCGCTAGGCGCCCTTGTCCTGAAGGACCAGGGCACTGGGCACCATGGTCCCACCTCCAGGGATAGCAGGGTGCAAGGAGGATCAGGCCAGGGTGCTGAAAAAATGCAGTTTTTGATGTCATGAAAATTTTTGGGGTCTCCATTCATGTTCAGTGTTGCGTCGCCATTGTGAAGACCCAAATGCAATCGAAATTGCAAGTGTCGCAATTTTAGGACGCTACAACTTACAATAGGGGCCTGCACATGCAGGAAGGCCAACTGCCTAGAGCTCACTGCTCAATAAGAAGTCACACTGACTTACAATGAGGATTTACACTAATCCAATGTTCTGTACTGCTTTACAATAGCATCTTCAATGCCAGATTCAGTATCAGTTCTTGCTCTGTTGTTTACATATACCCTTGACTTACAATTCACACATTAGGTCTTCCTTATAATTTATTTATTGCGTTCTATCCATGTCCCACAAATGACTATAATGATCTCTTTTATATACAAGAGTCATTTTACAATTTGCCAAGTCGACTTACAATAATAAACAAAATATTACATATCAAAAATATCCTGTCGGCTTCTGTGCCGGTATACATATTTCCTTCTATGTCGGTGCCGGTGTAGATTGATCTTCTGATGCCGGTGCACTAACTTGCTTGTGCTATACTTTGCTGGTATAATGTCTTGCCACTGCCATGGGATTGCAAGATTTCCTGTATGATGTTTTGCCGGTATAATGTCTTGTCGGTGCCATGGGATTGCAAGGTTGCCTGTATGATGCTTTTCTGGTATAATGTCTTGCCGGTGCCATGGGATTGCAATATTGCCATCAATGACAAAACCTTCAATCACACACAATGTCTCATTGGAGTGTCCATATGCCAACACTCTCTCTCTCTCTCTCTCTCACTCTCTCTCTCTCTCTCTCTCTCTCTCTCTCTCTCTCCCTCCCTCTCCCTCTCTCCCTCTCCCTCCTTCCCTCCCTCTCTCTTCCTCTCCCTCCTCCCCTCCTTTCTCTCTCCCTCTCCCTCCTTCCCTCTCTCTCTCTCTCTCTCTCTCTCTCTCTCTCTCTCTCTCTCTCTCTCTCTTCCTCCCCCTCTTCTCTCCCTCCTCCCCTCCTTTCTCTCTCTCTCTCCCTCCTTCCCTCTCTCTCTCTCTCTTCCTCTCCCTCCCTCCCTCCCCCCTTCTTCCTCTCTCCCTCTCTCCCTCCTTCCCTTCAGCCCCCCTCCTCTCTCCCTCCCCCTACTCTCCCCCCTCTCCCTCTCTCTCTCTCTATTTCTCTCCCTCCCTCCCTTTTCATTCACATTTTTTCTACTACCAATAGCACATACGAGGGCACTGAATCTATTAGTTCACTGCCCCACCATAACTTTTTTAAGGCATAGGAGCTCGTACGCAGTACTTATTACTTGTAAGCGCATACGGGGTACCGAGCCCATTATTCTCTACCCTGCAATAACATTTTTTAGGCTTAGGAGTGCGTACGCACTACTTATTAGTATAGAATGGGAAAAAAAATACCATTGGTCTTGCCAACCTTTTATGGACTAATAGTGCGCACGCGGTTATTAATGTAGCACATACGTAGTACATAGACATAGTTCTAGTTGCCAAAGAGCCTCAACGAACTCAAAAGAAGTTTTTGAGGTTGTTGAAGGCCCCACTGGAACTGTGTGTGCACTTCTATCACTATTTTATACATAGAAGAAAGTGAATTTTTTGTTTTTGCATGATTTCAAATGATTGAATTGTTGTTCTTATTAGTTTGGTCAATAGTATTGTGATTGTTTAATAGTTTGATTCCAAAAAATAGTGATAAGATGCATATTTATGGTTATTTGTTTGTTTATGAACTTTTGTTTACATATATATGTAATATGATTCTATTTAGGACAACCGATATCAACCATGGGAAAGAACAAGCGAGGAACGATGGAACAATGAGAGGTTGAAAAGGAAAGACAAAGGCAGCGTATGAAGAAATTACGTGACATAAGAACAATGGGAGAAGAAGGTATGTCATCCTCAACATCTCAATTTGATTTACCAAATGAACATAATGCACCTAATGCAATTGAAGAAGAGACATTTGATTTACCATATGAACCTAATGCGATTGAAGAAGATACCACATTGAATAATCAATTAAATGATGAACATACACCTTCTCTATTTGATGAATTGAATGTACATAATTCACCGATGTTAACACCTCCTAGAATCATTCGTAGGAAACCAAAGCATCTAATAGACATTTATGAGAATATATTGAAGCCAATGCCCAATAAAATGAATGAACGAACTTGTAGGAGAATGGTTAAAAGAATATGGCAAAACTATTTTAAAAACTTAAATCAAACCGCAAGATGTCAATTAATTGTTCAAATGATTAAGAATTTGAATTTTAGAGAGAATGAAACTTCTAGGCCTAAGATCATCTGAAAGTAACAATGAAAGAACTATTGTGAGAAATCTATTTGATGCATATCAAGCTATTGGTTCAAAATCACATACTAAAGATTCTAATGCTACTCGACATGTCACTACATGAACCATAATGAGCAAGAAAATAAAAAAAGATCATTTGATAAGAAAAACAAGTAAGTCATTAAACGTTAGTAGAAAAACATTAAGTAAAGCATTAAAGAGGTGGGAAAAAATAGAGGAACCTAGCAATAATTCTCTTTGGGAATTCTCGGGTAGACTAGAATGCAAAGACAAGGTTGTTGTTGATGCACTAAGAACATTAATTTAAAAATTTTAGCATGACAACATAAGAGTTTCATCCAACCAAAGAGATGTTGTTAGAAGGAGAATTGGGTCTACAAATCATGAGCCACATGCTAGACACTATTTGGATATGACTCAAACTAAATTTTATGAAAGATTCCTTCAAAAGTTTCCTCAAATAAGAATTTCTCAAAGATTTTTTGAAATGGAAAAACCTTTTTATATTAAGATTAATCATGTACACACCATGTGTTGTTGTAGGATACATATTGAATTTTCCATGCACTATGATATTTTTCGTCATATTTGTTGTACTTTACACACTAACGATGTTTTGAAGGAATGCAATATACAAGCACCTCCTAAGTTGGTAAGATAATTTATTTCAAGTGTGTTATGTAATAGACATGATGGTTGCATTTATTATAAGATGCCTTGTTTGGAAGGTTCTTGTCCTATATGTGGTGGTTCGCAACGTTTACCAATATGCATACATTTGGAGAGCACACATGAAATTGGTACAAAGCTAGTTTCTTTCGGAAAACACAAGACAGTCACATATGGAGTTAAAGATGGAAAAGATTTGAAGAAATGTGAGCTAGTGAAAAATGATATATGTGTAGCTAAATTTATGAAAATGTTTCAAGAGAAACTAGTCTATGATTACATAATGCATACACATAGAGATCGATGGTTAGATGGGAAATTCAGGTTATGTAAGGACACATTTCCTCTTGGCACCATTGTCTCTATCATTGATTCTGCTGAAAATTATACACTACAACCTCAAAATGAAGTGCAATCTATGTATTATCACTCTACACAAGTTTCTATTTTTGTACACATAGCATTCGTGCATGCAGATGATAGCATAGAGGAGGATAGAAAGGTTTTAAGAGAGTATCACTTCTACATAAGTGATGATCATACTCATTCATCAGAGTTTGTACAAGGATGCTTTAAAGTTTTCTATGATAGTTTAAGGGAAAGGAACTTACCATACAACCGACACTTAATATGGTCAGATAATTGCACCACACAATTCAAGAATGCAAGGATATTTTATTGGTTGACAAAGATGCATATGAAAAGCGGTGTACAACATTTTTGGAATTTAACTAAGGCTGGACATGGTAAGGGAGAGCACGATGGTGCATGAGCATGTGTGAAAAGAGCCCTAGCTAGAGAAGAATTGAAGTACGAAGGTGGTGCTGAGTTGATAGATGCAAAAACAATTGTGTGATGGTGTAAGTCTATGATGGGTCCAGGTAATCCAGGTACA
This sequence comes from Cryptomeria japonica, assembly GCF_030272615.1. Lineage (NCBI taxonomy): Eukaryota > Viridiplantae > Streptophyta > Pinopsida > Cupressales > Cupressaceae > Cryptomeria > Cryptomeria japonica. Next base: position 854,448,647 of record NC_081414.1, read on the forward strand.
TCAATGGTTCATAGATATTTTTGGTTGATCACTGAATATAACATTGAAAACTATCTAGATTGTTGTACACTTTCAAGATTGAGTAACATGCACTCATTTATGAGTTCAAATTCAAGTTCACTGGTAATTTATACGAGACAGATGGTATGTTTTTTCTCTTCATGCATGTATTGTTTGTGGGAAGAATGTGAATCACAAGAGTGGGTTGACAAATGGTCTTGTAGACCGTTGGCTCCCATTGATTCATATCAAATTCCCAAAGCACTACAATTGAGCTAGATGGAAACGTTAGTGGATTTTGACCATGTATCCGACCTAGTGGATTCAGGTGATTTTTTGAGTTAATTTTTTTGCAAGTATTCTTTTTGGTTCATTTTGTTGTACATCATACTTTATTTTTGGTATTAATTAACACTTTATAAAATGCAGGTCATGTGTATGCAGTTGTTGCAGAAGAGAACAATGAAGAAGGAACAAATTAATATCTGTGTCGTTGTGTTGAGCCAAAAATAAAATTGACAACCACAATCATTGACAGAGAGGGTATTGAGTACCCAATAGGGTCTTTTGTCATGATAGGAACATGGCTTCGAAGATACCCTATCAAGAATTATAATGTTTGGTTGTTCGAGGACTTTGAAACACACATACATATTCTTCATTTCTCTAACCTTGTTGTTGCAACAAATATTCATTTGATGAAGTATCGTGGTAGAACTCATAACAAGATTTTATGGAAAGTTCATGAATCTAACCACGAGGCAATACTTGACACAATACGGGTTAGAGCTGATCCTAAAGGCTCACTTGATTGATTCTACAGTTCAGAGTAGAATGATTTTGAGAATTTTGTATAAATCATCGACGAATTGTTCTATATTCATTTTATATATATATATAAATGTACGACAAGGGCATGCCTAGTGTAAACCTTCCCACCTGGATGTTCTTGTGACATCGGTTTGTGCACATGATGAACCAAATCAATTCTATCCAATCTTGCAACTTTGCATTGCATGCAACTGACAGTTTTTGCAGTAGGTGAAAAAATGCTACCAAATTAAAATGGCTCTAATTCATCAAAAACTGAGATAGGCCATTATAGAGGAGCCTCACGCGACCCCACAAGTTCAAATGGATCGACCATATGTGTCCTAGATTGGAAGGAATAGTCTATCAAATTTTAATAATTTTTTGGACTTGGGGCACTTGAGAGATCGCCCCAGTACGGTATCACTCTCGACGTTCCAATGATTTGGGATACATGACAAGGGAATTCCTAGTGTAAACCTATCCACCTGGATGTGCTCGAGACATCAGTTTGTGCACACAACGAACTGAATCCATTCTAGCCAATCTTGTAACTTTGTATTGCATGCAACTGACGGTTTTTGCAGCAGGCAAAAAATTGTTGCCAATTGAAAATGGCTCTAACTCATCAAAAAAAGAGATAGGCCATTGTAGAGGATCCTCACATGACCCAACAGGTTCAAATGGATTGACCATATGTGTCTTGGATTTGAAGAAACAGTCTGTCAAATTTTGACAATTTTTTTGACTCAAGGCACTTGAGAGATTGTCCTGGTACGGTATGACTCTTGATGTTCTGACACTTTGGGATACATGATAGGGGCATGCCTAGCATAAATATGCCCACTCGAATGTGCTTGTGATGCTGATTTGTGTACACGATGAACCAAATCAATTCTAGCCAATCTTGCAACTTTGCATTGCATGCAACTAACAGTTTTTGCAGCAAACAAAAAAATGCTACCAATTGAAAATGGCTCTGAGTCATCAAAAACTAAGATAGGTCATTGTAGAGGAGCCTCACATGACCCCATAGGTTCAAACAGATTGACCATATGTATCCTATATTTGAACAAACAGTCCATCAAATTTTGACAATTTTTTGGACTCAAGGCACTTGAGAGATCACCTTGGTACGATATGACTCTCTATGTTTCAGTGCTTTGGGATGCATGAAAGGGGCATGCCTAGCGTAAACCTGCCCACCCAGACACACTCGCAACATTGATTTGTGCACATGATGAACCAAATCAATTATAGCCAATCCTGCAACTTTGCATTGCATTTAATTGATGGTTTTTGCAGCAGGCAAAAAAATGCTACCAATTGAAAATGGCTCCGAGTCGTCAATAACTGAGATAGGCCATTGTAGAGGAGCCTCATGTGACCCCACGAGTTCAAACGGATTGACCATATGTGTCTTGGATTTGAAGAAATAGTCCATCAAATTTTGATAATTTTTTGGACTCAGGGCACTTGAGAGATCGACCGGTATGGTATGACTCTCAATAGTCTGACGCTTTGGGATGCACAACAGGGGCATGCCTAGCATAAACCTGCCCACCTAGATGCAATCGCGATGTCGATTTGTGCACACAATGAACAAAATTTTACCATTACGAGCGTGAGGGTGCTCTCTTACCAAACACATATTGTTGTTTATATTCATATTGTTGATTACATATGCAAATATTCATTTAAATTTATAAAAGGGCAGCCACCAAATACAGTGAATACACAATAATGAACTGAATACAAGGAGTTTTGTAGGGTTAATTCAATATTTTAGAAATTTTATCAAATCATATTCCACGATTGCAATATTTTATATCATATATTTTTGTTGTTTATATTCATATTGTTGAATACATAGGAAAATGATCAATTAAATCTATAAAAGGACAACCACAAAATATAACGAATACAAAATAATGAAATCAGTACACATTTATTGGATCAAATATCGACATATATATATATATATATATATATATATATATATATATATATATATATATATATATATATATATATATATATATATATATATATATATATATATATATATATATATAAGGTATGTCTGCCAAGTCAATACAAGTATTACAAAAATGTGGCATATGCCATGTCCAAATCGATATACAATAAAAATGTAGAATATATCTACATGTATTGGTCATTCTATGACCAAAACTAAGACTATATGATCCTAAACTTGTGGTGGATCATCAAAATCAAGCCTCTTCGATGCAGTACACGACTTTGTAGATGGCTGCAAAACCATAATTTTTATTTTTTTTTCCTATGCCTGGTAAACTTTTTAGCATGACCGGTGACGCTAGCATGACATGCCCTCTGGCTCCACATGAACACTTTTGACCTGGAGCTATGAACCAGTGAGGCCACAAATGAGGGACCTCATCCCCACACTTCACTTGTTCAAATCCACGAGCACAATGACCCAGCAAAGGCACAAGGCCTTGCGAGCATAGTGGCCCAGCAGGGATTTGAACCTTGGTGGTCACTTCACCAATGAAGTGTTTTAACCGTGACATTACATGTCCGAAGACTACAAAACCACAATTCAAAAGCCAAGTTAGAATTCTTTTGTAGAAAATAGTTCACAATTAACAACATAACTATGCATTTAACTATAATTTCTTTGCAATTGAAATGTAGATTACCTCATCAATTGATCTAGGAGCTAATGTCTTCACTCTCCTCTCCTTGTCACTCTTAGGATTTTTCTTGGTGACATACTTAAATGGATCCACGTTATGGTCGTACCGCGAAGAGGTCTATTGTAGATTAAATGTACAATTAATACAATGTACTAACATAAATATATCAAAAACACTTAAAATCTATAATATAGAGAACAATGACGTACCGGTGCCTGAGATGCTTCTCCAATGGACTGAGGATGGCTCACCATTGATGAAGAAACTGTCGCTATTACCTATACAAAAAATGTTCAAAGATTAAATACAATTAATATAACGATAAGTATTGTAGGTTAAAAACAATTAATTTTAAATATCAAACTAAAGTCTATTGGATCCTGAGATGCTTCTCCAGTGCACGGAGGAGGGTTCGCCATTGATGAAATAGGCATGGATATTTCCTGTATGAAAAAATTATAAGATTATAATATATCACAAGTTCACATGTACGCATACATATAATCTTGAAATCAAGAAAATAAAGTAGAGATACATACCTCCACCCTCTCTTGATCCACGAGTGAATCAGGTGCATTCAACAAATCCACATAGCTCAATGGCCGTTGTACATGTAAAATAGACAAAAAACACTAATCAATCTACAAACCCCAACTAATACTTGATTTCAACATTTTCTAACAATTGTACAACTAAAAATGTGTTCAATTACCTTCTTCCCACATTTTGGTGTCTTCGAGGAATTCTTTTTCTTAGGACGAGCCCTAAACGCAGAGGGGGTACCCTAAAAAAACAAAATTAACATGAGATATTAGTACATATAATATAATAAACATAATTTTAAAAATCTAAAATGAAATGACTTGCATATTCCATCAAAACAATACATAAAAAGGGTTGTACAAAATATGATACTGTATAGCCTTGTAGGCCAAAATCGATCGCTGAGAGTGTGATATCATCAATCTAGGACATTTGGTCCCCTGTCAACACCTACAAACAAAAAATTGGACCAAGCATTAAAGATAGTTAATATATCATGTATTTTTTTGAATTCAAAGTGTACTATTCTATTTTAACATCTTACAAAATTTATACCTCAGGCATTGAAGTTGCAGCTATAGTAATTGGGGGAGGAGTATGGGATACCACTGCTGCATCCTGAAATGCATATTATTTGTCTCAGTTTAAATCAATGTATAAATAAAAATTCATTTATGTAATTACAATTTTAAAGTGACTGATAAATAAAATGCTATGAATTCAAATCAACACACCTGTGTCTGTCGCTCATGGGAAAACACCATGTCCATCAACTCATCTATCAACGTGAAATGCTCAGTCATGTCAGCCTGACATCTACTCCCGCAAATCATGCATGGATGAGATGTGGATCCATCTGCACCGACTGCATCATCTATCCCAGAGCAACTGACACACATATGCTAGATGGGCTCTCTATCACCACCTAATGGCTCATCATCTAATACAATAGGGTGTGCTAACGATGTCCCATGCTGGACGATGGCACCAATCAATGTTGTGGCCTCTTGAAGAGTCTGTAGCTCCATCTACTCTTTCAGCTCTACTGGGACAGCATGATGCACCTTGGATTTGGGTGCTAGGGGGTGACGACTCTCCGTGGGTAATCACCTACGAGCTCCAAGTCTATCTTGGGTAGATCCACCACCTCTACTATGGAACTCTCTCATGTCAAAATAGTTTGGGCCAACATTGAGCACAAACTCACAATATACTTTTCTCAAAAAATATAAAGGCACCTCATAATTATTACAAGGTGGATCATCAAAGACCATCCACCACCTCTCCAAAAAAGATTCTTCATCTACACATTGGTACACCAATGTATGGGAAACCTCTTTACATTAAGAGGTAATGACTGACTAGTTTTGGGATCAACGAAAAGGGCGCATATTTGTTGTTTACTAATATTTTTGTTTTTTACTCCCTCATATGATAGCCCATCAACATAGAATTAATGACACCTATCCCTAAAGCTTCCCCATTTGGTAATTTGTGTGGAAACAACTACGGCACCACTAGCAAATGTTTCTAGGCTAGTGGCGAGGGATTGATGATGCTCAAGTTCGAATGTTTTCAATTTAACAATCAATCTATTGATTTTAGACATATTTTGTCCTAACTGATTAATTAATTGCTCCTGTGTTTTAGGTGTGCGGTCAAAAGGAGGAATTGGGGGCGTATCTTGTGGGTTTTCAGGAGGTGCATTTGGTTGTTCTTGTTGTGGATTAGAAGAATCTAGTTTTTGAAACAAAAATGAAAAAACTAATCAAAATTAATGAAATTAAATTCAAAATGTAAAACAAATTGAACAAACAGGAAAGAAAGACAAAAATAAACAAAAACTAACTTTGATCCATAGTGTCTGGAGGAGAAATCTAGCACCCCATTCGCGGTTTAGGAGAGAAAATGAAGAAAAAACAAACTAAAAACATGCTATTCATAGGAAAATAAGACCCATTTTTATTTTTTAAAAAAAATTGATAGGCACCGCATATGCGGTTCTTTTGGGATTATTAGCGCGTATGTGCTACCTTCTCTAGGATCGAGAACAACAAACCAAAGTGCGTATGCGGTCATTTCAAATTTTAGAACCGCGTACATGCTACTTGTTTTCCATGTTTTTTTTGGGTGGCGTCCACTTTTCTAACCTTCATCTTTGTGCACATACCCCATGTGATAAAATATTTATTTATATAGGGTTCAAAAGGAATATATGAATTTAGGCCAACATCTAACAATGAAATGAAAATATAAGGATCATATCACAAATTATGAAGGTTGATACTCTCACACAAATTTGGATTTGGGTCCCTTTTGTAGGGATTATGATGTTAAGAACCCTAGTCCACTTAGAGTAGTGTGTTGGGAACCCTATTCCTCTCAATCACAAACTAGAGAAGGTGGTGGTAGAGTATCAAGACCCAACAAATAGAATCTATTCTTGAGATTAGCATATGACAACAATAGGATAGTAAAAGGTCCAAATTGGCTTGAAATGACCCAAGAGAATAAACACTAAAGTAGGGGCCCAAATGGAGTACGAAATTGTAAAGGGATGCAATTTACTATACTAAAGTTAGCTCTCACAATATGTGAAATATTCTTAGTGGAGAAAACTATGCTTCATGTGAAGGTACATATAGATAATATGTTTTTAGATGTTGATCTTTTTGAGGCAACTAATCCTTGATAAGTATGAATGAAATGAGCTATAAGAGAACTACATGATGGAAGATAGGAATATATCATTACCAATAAATAAATAGGTGCCATTGTTTCTTATCTTTCATATTGATCAATAGCTCTATGTTTCAATTTGAAAGATATTTTTGTCATAGGAATAAATGGTTGTGTTGCAAGGTACAATTTTTTTATAGTAAGCTATTAATAAGAAATATTGGATGGTGTAGTAGAAAAATTAGATTAGTGAACTCTCTGTACTAATGATGATGAATACACCTCATTTTCTAGCCTATGTGTCTATTGTATTTTTTTTTAAAAATATAATATATTTTGCACTTCTCACATCTTGTATTGCAACACCCTGAGCTATCCTTAAATGGGTATTCTAGTCAACTTGAATCTCTTTTAAATTTGTAAAAATATCTAAAAATAAGCATTCTATATATTGATTATTTCAAGTTATCTACAAAGTAGCATTAATGGTTTTATCAAATGTGTTAAAAATGGGTTTCACAAGAAGGCCTATGAATAGGGTCTCTAGGCCTAGGAATATCACTTTGTGACATCAAAAATAAATTATAGGTTGACCCAAGATAATTTAAAATAAACAATCATACTTCAAGTCAAACACTAACTAATTAATTAAAAATTTAGTCATGATAAGTTATTCCAAACAAATTCAATCAAATTCATTGTCATACATTGTGAGGAGTTGAGGGTTGAGGTTCTTCCTTGTCTAATGTAAAAACCATAGGTTAAATACTTAGAATAAAATTTTAAGCATCAAAGACTAATGATTTTGAACGTAAGAGAAATTTTTCTTGTCAACCTATCAAGAATTGAGGTTCTTATTTACCTCATGCCAAAGTGGCTCAAATATGTGAGATAGTAAGATCAAACAATTAAGCTTGAATTACTTTGATAAAAAAAATTGCAAAGTGATTTCCTTTATCAATGGTTGGGGGTTGACATTGCCTCTTTCCTTCTTCATAAAACTTCAAATGAGTTAAATCAAAAGCTTTAATAGTGATAACTAATGACCTATTAGTGGTCAAGCATCAAGTATCTTCCATACAACATACCAAAAATAATATGCACAAATATTAAAAAAACAAGTTGATCACTAAACCTCACTTAATTTTGTGAGAAATGGAAACTGAAAACATCTTCATCAAAAGTCTAGGGGTCAATTTCCCTCTTCACTTCTACTTCAAATAATTTAAACATTAAATAAAACTCTGAGGGAAAATGCCTAATATATTTAGAAATGTTTGTGTTGATGGTATAAGATAATGGAGTAATAGATTGAGGCTCGAAGCTTGATAACCTTGAAATATAAAGTCAACAAAACAATCAATTTCTAAACCTCCAACAAAATCAATAGTCTCACTCTGACATAAAATTACTTTGAGATGAGAAACGAAGTACACTTAAACTGAAAATGCAGATTCTGTGCAAACTGAAACTGAGATACAAAAAGTGAGAATGTAAAAGAGGCTCAGAGGTGCACCTGTTGTTGAAATTTGATGTAGAATGGGCAGGACTAGGGCGTTGGGTTCCTTGGTCCTTGTGCTGACAAAAGGTTGGATTTCTGAATCTGAGGTCCCGAGGGTCTCAAATGCCTATCTGGCACAAAAAAACTGTAAAACCCTGGGGACTAGAGCGCCATGCCCTGGTCCTATCCTAGGGAACCACACCAATGTCTCTATGATTCGAGATCAAATTATAGCACTAAGACTGTCTTTGTGTCTTCCATCTGCCTTGAAATTCATGTGTCTGCTGGATTTTTGTACCTGCACCTACAACTTGAAAAAGGGTGTCTAGGTGGCTACATAGGGTTTTGCCTTAGTCAAACCCCTTCCTTTGGTGATTTCCACCTCCACAAATAGTCGATAATGTACTAAAAATGTGTGCAAGAATCTTGTGTGTATGTAAGATCCTAAATGAGAGAGATAATGCATCTAGAGTTCTACCCTACACTTTGGAGAGCAAACCCTAAATACTTGTATATGTAAATGCAAATGCTTCAAATCACAAATGAACTAGAGATCTAAAGAATGAATCTAAATCTAAAAATGAAGCTCATACAAAGACATGAAAACAACATGAAACCATACCAAACCCTAAGGGAGAGGTACAAGTCAATCATCAGTCGATGATATCCTATTATTCTTTAATGTCTTCAAAGCTCTTAAGGGATGTTGAAAATGCTTGATGTAGACTTGATGAGTGCTTAATTTTCCACTGTAGACTTCATAAAACCTACACTTTCACTTCATAAGAGGCTCTTTCAATCGCTAGATCTTAGATCTTCAAATGAGGAAAAGAAGGCCTTATGTAGGATACCCTAACTTTGTTTTGAGTCATAGGCCAACTTACAAATAATATTTTTTGCCAATCTCTTGGATTTGAGTATTAAAATACTGCCAAAACATGCTCCCAAAATATGGGGAGAAAAAGTGGGGACCAAGTAGGTACAACTTGGTCTGAACACAAGGTCTGACCAACTTTTCGCCAATTTTTTGGGGAAGTAAGATATTGTGATTTTAGATCGAATTCCAAGAGTATATGGGAATTTGAGATGTCTAGATATGCAAAATCGGACCTTGAAGGTCGAAATAAGACATAATTACAGTATTTGATGAAATTATTTATTGAAAGAGTGAAATTAAAAGGGGCACACGTAGGATAAAGGGCCCAATTTTATGATGTGTAGAGGGATGAAAGAAGACTTTAGATTTAATTAAATTAACTAATTAAATGCTTAAACGGAATTCAAAATAGAAAATGCAAACACACTAAGACGGGTGCTAACCTAAGCATGGAATTGTACTACCCAATTAAGGGTGTACAATTTATGATGCTACATTAGGTAAGAAGGATTTTGAAAGGGCCCTGAACCCTTGTACAAAGAAGGAAGGAAATTAGCCCAACCAAGCAGAACACAGCTCCCAGAGAAAAATGACCAACAACATGGGATTTCACAAGGCTCCCAATACCTTCAAGGGTTTTAGAAAGGACCCTAAACCTTCATGGGTTTTCAAAAGGCTCCCAAAAACCTTCACTTCTAGGAACTAACTATCTAGAAAGATAGAAAAAAGGATGGTAGCTAGACCATCGAACAACATAAGCTCCTAGGCTACCAGGTAAAAAAGGAGGAGGTATTAGGTTCCCAAACCTTCCATAAGGGTTTTGAAATGGCACCTTGAACCAACTAGCAACTTCTAATCTGGGGCACCCAACAACTAATAAACTCCTCATTGGCATTACTACTCTCCATCTCAATAAGAGAGGATACCACCTCAATAAGGGCAATAGAGAAGAAGAGAGACATAGGGGTGAACCAAACAAGCCACAAACCAACACTTGAGCAACTCCAATTGAGAGAAAACCACATAGAGCAAGCACAATTTTCCTTCCAAAATCATATCCCCGCCTCTATAGGAGATACCTCCACCTTAATAAGGAACATGAAAGAGAGCAACAAGAGAAGAATACACCATTCCCCCAACAAAGAAGCCATTAAAGACCCTACCTCAATAGGGACAACCTTCACCTCCATAGAAGCCATATTGGAAGGAGTTCATCCAAGAACAACACAAGCCCAACTAGAAGAAAGAGGGATTAACAAATCCCTGGCAAAACCAAACAAACCAAGGCCAAACTGGCCCTTGAAACCGCTAGCACCCTTCTAGCTGACAAGAGGAACACCACCAATACGACACCGAAAAACTTTAAGACTAAGAAACATAAAATCATTGGAATACACAAAACTCTAGCAATAGCAAAACCTAGAAAATCCCTTAACAACCCTAACCAATAGGGTTAGATCAAAATAAACACAACCCAAAGGGGCAAGGAAGTAGCCCACAATTCTTCTAGCAACCACAAAGAGAATAGAGGAACAACCAAGGACTCCACCTACATCCCCACAACAACCAAAGAAAACCAAAAAAGAGTCGAAGGAAGCCACCCCATAACCGGTGACCAAGTAGGGAACATCCCCCATAAGACAAGAGCCAACGACTTGAAACTCCAAGGCATGAACCGGGGACCTAGAAACCCCTCGAAAACAACAACAAAGTCTGGGTCAACACCAAACCCTAGAGAAGCACCAAATGCACCAAAAAAACATAAAGGATTGACAATCACTGCAGGGCCTTCCAACACTCAAGGAAATGAAGTCCTTCAAGAAAAATAAGGCCATGCCACTACGCTAGAAGGAAGAAAGACAAGGAGCTCAGGAAGGAGGACCATGGGTTCCCACCAGATACAAAGCCTCAAGAAGAACACCAAAACACTACCACCAAAATGAGCCCGTAACGACCCATAGCCTCCGAACCATCTTTGCCCCAAAATTCATGGCAAAAGGTATAAGCCACGATGGTACAAACTATCTAAAGTAATGTGTACCCTCCTCCCCATCTTCATCATCAGCCTCCAACTCCCTTGCATCACCCTTGTCACTTGAAACCCTCAACCCTCTGCTCTCGCCCTCTCACACATATCTTTGTTACTCGTTTTGAAATGTTGATAATTAGGGGTAAAAGAACAAAACTGTGTTACGTTTTAGACCAACTTATCAGCACAAGTCAATTTAAGTAATTATAACGAAAAAATAATTTTAGTTAAACATATGGTCTATAAAGATTCAGTACAGCTATCTTATAAATGGGTCACAACTTTTACAATTGGAATTGTTAACTAAATGTCTATTTTATACCACTTTGGGTCTAATTACCAGTTTTTTTTATTTTATTTTTTTAAAACTCGATGTTTCAACAACTCTTACTCTTATAAATAATATTTTTTTTATAGATCTATAAGTAAATTTTCCAAAATATATATCTTTTAATATTTTAATTAGTTTTAATATTCTATTTTTATTGAAAGTAGGTCATCAACACTAAAATATAAGGTTGATTACCATGTAAAGGAAAACTACTAAAATTTATTTAAAATTTTTGAAAAAAATAAATGTACTAGAGAAAAGAGTCTAGGTCAAGATGATAATAATTATTTTCTAATTTGGATAAATAATCAAGAAAAAAGGTGATACCAAATGGAAAGAGATATATTTTAGTACATGCAACTTTTCAAATTTATTGAAAAATATATATACATAAAAAATAGTTAAAAATATATTTTTGCACTAAAGTTTCAAGCTATCAATATACACAAAAATTTGAAGAGAAACAGGTAAAATTTACTATATAAAGTGTGATGTCTCGTGTAACTTCAATTTCAGTATTTTATTAGCAACTAAATTATATTGTTTACTTTATAAGAAAGTATATTCAAATAATTTTTTAAATTTAAAAAAAAAAATACAGAAAAAAAATACACATTTTATTAGTTTACATCATTTCAAATTTCAAAACATATATTTCACTTTCCATTGATTCAATTTAAAAAGTTGAATCAGCATTGGCCATTTCCTTTATAAAAGTTTGACACAGCTTTGTGCCTTTTCCCTTAGTGTATGTTGATATAATTTATTTATGAAATAAATATCTCTTTTGTATTAAGAAATTTGTAAAGAAAGAAAGAAGGAAACTACATGAAGCATGTAAATGTCAAACTCCTACACGTTCTCTACAAAAAATTAAAAAAAATTATCGCTATTGTCTCCAAAAATGATGTCATCAACATAAACCACAACAATTAACAATGTGAATGTACATAAAAATGTGAATTTATAAAAGATGGAAATAATGCATTGCAAGATCCAAACCCACAATCCACACAATCATGAAATGAAGCCTAAGATCTATGCATAAATCAAATGACAAGCAGTAATACCAACTCAAAAACCTTACGAGATTCCATTATTAGTTGAGATTTGCTTGAATGCTTGATATAGGTTTGCTCTCAAATTTTCTAGGATAATTAAACGATATCATCATGATAGTATAAAGGCTTGATGCTTGACAATGAATGCTTGAAATGCTTTTCTTCCATCCTACTTCTATATTATCACTTAGACATATGATTATGACCATTTTTTGTTTGAAATAAAGTCATAAAAGGTGCATTGTCTCAAAGAGAGGCAAAATATAGACATCTAAAAATGGCTAATATATTTCCATCTTGTCATGTTACCACTTTCATTTGTCCATATTAATTAAATATTTTTTATTTATTTAAGTATTTCATTAACATTTTCTTTCCACGATTAATTAAATAATTTTATTTATTTAATTTTACTTTTATTTTGCAAATACAAGCAATATTATTTATATAAATGATAAAGCTAACACTTAATTCATAAAATAATAATAATAATAAATAAAATAAAAAAATTTAAAAAATAAATAAATAAATCACAAAAGTGAGCTGAATAAAATAGACAAGTAAATTTTGATGCGATGAGTTTACTCTTTTAGAATTATCAAATTTTATTTTAAATATTTCTTCTTGTAATTGTTGATTTATTTTCATTTTTTAGATGATCTCTTATATTGATTAATTGCATCATTTAATATCTTTAAATATCAAAACATACCAACACAAATATTTTTCAAACTAGGATCCTAATCTAAACTTTGAAATTGAATATTTAAATTTTGAATTCAATCTTTAATGGGATTGGCAAGTTTATTTGGAATTAGATGTCGAAGAGCTAATGGGGTATTATCAAAATAATTGGCGTATGTTTTACGCGTTCAAAGTATAAGTTAAAATATGAAGAGCCCCACGACGAGTGACGACTTACGACCATATGTGAATGAAGACAAATGATGTGTCGAATTTTATAAGTCGTCAAAATGGCCGGCTTAACTTAATACTTAAAACATTGAAATATGTGAGGTATTGGGGCCCTTTGTTTGACAAGGAGGGAAGCATTGTGCGCTTGACCTCATACTGATCATGACTCGTGAATTTGCCTCCCTTGTTGACTAGGTACTGAATACATCCATGCCTCTCTACATCCACATCAAATTTCTAATTAAATCTCCCACTAACCATGCTTTCATGGACATCATATTATGGTCTAACACAAGACTTTTGGAAAACTTTGATGTAATTTGTTTCATAAGAGTTAAATTGTACACATCATACATTATCTTTTTCTACCATATGATCAACTCATGGTTTGGTGTGGGGTCAAGTCTCTTTCTTGAGTGAGAGTTACGCCTCTTTAGAATCTACCATCAATATTTAAGTGAGATGATTTTAAGGTAGCATTCAACAAATTTTTTATAATATATGTCATGTAGAGTATAAATTCATTCAATTGTACTACAATAGATAAGGGTGTTTGATCGATATATACAAATGCGAACTAATGAATTTAGAAAGAAGACACTTTAGCTTCTTTAAAAGATCTTATAGATCAAGATCTCCACTCATGAAATACTTGGTAGGCTATCTAGATGTCAAACCCTAGAATATAAATGAGGGTCAACTCTAACTACATTATTTAGAGTTAGAAAAGAAATGGAGTATTTCTTTCTCTAATGTAAATAAAATGGTAAGATAAATAAAGCTAGTGAAAATGACAAAGGAAAAGGCAAGTGAAGGGTTAAAAATTGCAAGGATAATCGTAGTTATGCACATAGGATAAGCATATGGAAGAAACATGTTCGAATTTGTATGTGGATTTGGATACTTAAAAGAACATGAAAAGAAGAATAAGAATGTTGGATATGTGAGCAAGGGAAACTAGATTGATTGAAGATCCAAAATAAATAATCAATTCTCATGTGCCACTATGAGGAAAGGTGCATTTTGTTGAAACAATGGGTCTCAAGATGAAAGTGAGCTAACCAATTTCTTTTGGATGAAAGCAAAAGTAGATTCTTTATTTGACATGTGTTTATCAATAATCCTTTTTCCATAAATTTTCAGTTTGGAATTTTCTTTGAGACTAAAATTCATCCTAATTCACATTCCTACAAATGTGTTGTTAGATGCTTCAACGCAATTGTGACTCGATAAAATATTAGTTATCTCACATCTCCTAAAAAGAATTTAATTCTAGAGAATAAAAAATGACTATCAAAAGGTCTTGGCCTACATGATAGTGTAAATTGGAAAATTGGGGGCTTAGCCAATCCTCCACTTGGAAGTGGGAATTTAATAAGCTTAATTTTCACTTGGGGAGGACTTTACATTCAAAAGAGGGGGATGAATCTACTAGATCCAATCCCAAAGGATGCAAGGACTGAATACTAAGTAGATTGGCTGAAATTGGAATGCAATTGACCCTCTTTTGTAAGTTGATTAATTGAATTAAGGCAACGTACATTGAGCTACAAATTGGGATTTAGTCGTGCACCTGGATTTGAGAAGTTTGAGATAATTCGGAGTTGCTCTACAAAATCGGGTAAAAGTTGCACGGACTGTGTGTCTAGATAGGGGCACCCTCCACTTGGTCTTCTGAACTTTCCGTGTGTCGAAAAGGGTTTTTTCGTTTCTATGAATAAAGCTTAATTCCAAAAGTACAATTGTGCACCTATTTCCTGCACACAAAAAGAAAGGGAAATGTGTTGGGAAAAGGGAATTGCCTTTAGGTCAAACCCTGGTTTTGGAATTAACCAAGTGGTTGAAATATTGTAAATGAAAGTAGAAATCCTCCTCTTTGAGGGGATGTTGAATTGCTTGAAAATGAAATTCTTATACCTCCTTGTGAAGCTTTACTTGCCTTCACATGGAATTATGATTTCATGAAGTAGAATGATGATCTCATCTTCAATGCTTGAAATCTTGACTTTATTGTTGCTCCAAAGCTTGAAGGAAGACTGAAAATGCTCAATTGCTCTTGAATACTTGATCTCTTGAACGCTTGATGTAATTTCCTGATCTTGTGTTCTATCAAATGAGAGGGGAAATCCCTCTTATATACTTGCCAGTAGGATTAATTGACTAATTTTCTGACTTGAGCTGACATAGTGGAGTTTCTCCCACTTCAAATTAGAGTTAGGTCCAAGGGAGGGGATCAAGATAGGCTCCAATTAAGGGGTCCCAGGGCACCACGCCCTAGTCCTACCCTATTTTGGGGTAGGATCAAGGTGGCCCCTGAGTACATCATTGGATTGCAAGGTGTTTTTTGTGTGCATGAGCATATTCAGATCTTTGATTAGGTCGAGGGGCGCAAACACTAAGGTGAAGACCCAAATGCAGTAAAAAATTGTGAGGGATGCGATTTTAGGACGTTTCATTTAGCCCCCACTTTAGCAAGAGTGTGAGCTTACGCAAATACTGCTAGTAAAGTACAAGGAATTCAGATTGAAAGACTTTCACCACGTCAAGGAGGAAAGATTCACCAAGCCCCCAGTGGACTTTAGGATCTTACGACTTCAATGATAAGGTAAAAGGGAAGATCGTGTGAGAGAGAAAGAGAACTGTGACTACAACTAGTAAGGTTTTCTTACTATGAGTCGTGAAAATAATACCATAAATTACAAAGAAAAAACAAAGTTTGCTAAGTAACTTAAAGTATCAAAAGAGAGAATCATGAGCGGAGTGTATGCCCCCATGTTAAAATGATTGTGTATGCCTTATCGGGAGCAACTGCTTTAAGGTAGGATACACCCAAAGAAGATAAGGACATTGTCACAATAATTTAGCCCCCCAGAGAGGATAAATTAAAGGATAATGAACACAAAGCACAAAACACAAGGTGGGTTCACCTAACTTTGGAGTCAATGTGGTTTTTATGATAACTCATGTATATCATGTATATGTGTATGCATAGAATTGTCCTCATCCCCCAAAGAAAGGAAACCACTATGGAAGAAGGGATCACATGTGTCTTTTGAGTCAACATGGGAGAGACCAAAAGACATTTCAATGCTTTGCATCATCATCAAGTAGACAACACTAGGGACAACAAATAGAAGAATAAGGAGATCAAAATAGAATAATGTCACAAATAAGCAAGAGAGGAGAGAAAAAGAGAATCTACGGTGCTAATGAAGCTAATCAAGCACATCGTCCTCCCCCCAATCTTGTTGATCATTGTTTCGGGAAGGTGGATAATACACAAGAGGAGCCACATCAAGCACAATAGATGGATCTATCACAAGTTCCAAACAAGGACCATGCTCTAATATTGAGTCACTTTGTTCGTTACTAGGAGTTATGATTAATGCTTTTGAAAATTTTGGAGATAAATCATTGTCAACATCAACATATTCATATTCATCATCAGAAATATTAGGATCAACATTTTCATCATTAAGAATATTCTCACCTATTACTTCATCAAGATTAATAAGAATAGGATCTCTAATAGGAATAGAACTTGAACCATCATTTGTCTTAATAATTTTGCGCCTTGGAGAATTAAGTTGAACTTCTTGTTTAGGAGAAAATGGAATCATGTCAACTATTGGTGTTTTAGGAAAATAAATGGTTTGGGAAGCAACTTTATGAGCTCTAGCATGACGTCTTCGTCGGCATTCTCTCGCACAATGGTTTCGTCTATTTTTGGTTGAAGTTTGAGAAGGATTAGGCTCATTAGGTATATGCTTTGTCTCTTCTTTTAGGAAAGGATGAATGGGTTTATGTCTTTTAGGTTGGACAATAGGAGAGGATGGTCTCTTATCTCTATAAGATGAAGGAGGAGGAACCACACGATATAAAAGAGGAATGGGAGGTGTAGGAAGAAGACCGGGTCCATCATAAGGAGGAGGTATAGGTCTGACCTTAGGAGGGATAGTTTGATGTTTAGGAGGAATATTTTTTCTACCTTTGAGAGGAAGAGTGGAATCGTCCATAGGAGAAGGAATAGATTCTTCTTTAGGAAGGGGAATATCTCTTTTCTTAGGAGAAAGGATACTCTTCTCTTTAGGAGAAGGAATAGGTGCCTCTTTAGGAAGAAGATTATTTCACTCCTTAGGAGGAAGAATAATCTTATCTTCAAGAAGGGGTATATGATCATTAATATGAATGCTAAGTGTTGGATTTGTAGGTTTAATTAATGATAAAATCATTTCTTTTTTCTAGTTTTTATATGATCTAAAGAGAGCATCACTTCTAGGTTGAAGAGGCTGGAATTGTTCGAACCAAAAATAATCAAGACAAACACCCCCACGCCTAATGGTAGGTTGAAATATGCTATGATTAACAGTCATGATTTCACTATTATGAGGAAATTTCAAACACTTATGAATAATAAAAGCGATCTCTTTCATGGAAGAGAGACAAGGATGTCCCAACTTCACACAAAATTGATCGAATGTAGGAATGATAGCTAATTGAACATCTAAGCATTTAGTACCAACATCAATAGGAAGTGTTATATAAATAATAGAAGGACAAGTGAAGCCATCAAAAACTTTAACTATCACATCAGTATCATCATATATCACTTGATGCAATTGCAAAGTATAAATAAATTCTCCAGTTATCACATTAACCATGCAAGAAGGGTCAATAAGCACTCCTCTAGTGATTATACCTTTGATTTTTGCACTTATGTATAATGGTCCATCGGGTGCCTTAATGGTCTCACTAGGATCAAATGTTATGCACAAATCCATAGGAGGTTCTTGTTGATCTACAATTTTCAGGTACATTATTAGATTCAAGAGTCACATTATTGGGAGAGTAAGCAAGATGATCAGTCTCAATCACATTAGTGGAATGGGATGGTAAAGGATCAATAAAAATTTGAAGGTTTTGATTAGGAGGAGCTATGGATTTGTTTCCTTAAACATTCACACTTGCCACAAATATAGTATTGTTATCAATCAATTCTTGAATCTTAATTCTCAATGAAAAACACTTCTCAGTATCATGACCAAGCTGACAATGATATTGACAAAAAGATTTAGCATCAAAGTAGGGTGAAGTTGTCTTGGATGGGTCGATAGGTTTGATTTGGGGAAGTTTTAACACATTCCTTTGTATTATCTAAGACATAATTCTCTACAAAGATTCATTCAAAGGAGTAAACTCTTTTTCTCTTCTAAAGAATTCATACAAAGGAGGCACACCTATACCACCTACAAGTTGACTGTCGTTGTTATCATTGAATTTAATAAATCCTTTTTTTGGTTTGAACTTCGCAAAAATTTGTTGAGCACTATCACCCTTATCACTTGGAGCTATGGAAGGAGATGATTGTTCCAATTGACTCACAGTCATTTTATAATTGTGAAGTACTGTGCACAATTGCAGAAAGGAAGTAAACTCACTTAAGAGAAGTTTATCCCTAATATATTTTTGTAAATTAGCAATAAAAACCTTTTGAATGTCTTGATCAGGAACAGGAAAAGAAATCTAAGAATACAAATTCTTATACGTACCAATAAAATCAGTCACTTTTTCTTTAACTCCTTGTTTACAATGCATTAAATCAATCAAAGTAACTTTAGGACCAATGTTATTGTGAAATTATTGAATAAAATCATTAGCCAGTTATTGAAAATAAGTAATAGAATAAGGATGGCATTGCAAAGCTCTATCCCTTAATGTTCTAGTAAAAAATTTTGCTAACAACCTTTAATCATGAGAAAAGTCACTACACAAAGTTTGGAATGTTTTAACATGAGTTAAGGACTCACCTTTTCCATTATAAAGTTCCAATTAAGGGACTTCTACATGTTTAGGAGGGACGACTCTAACAATGTCATTGGATAATGGGCTCACTACATCAAATGTGGGAACATTATACTTGGATTGATTCAAAGAAGCTATTTGTTGTTGTAAGGAAGACGTCGTTTGGGCTAGACTATTTATTGTAGCTTCAGTAGAAGAATTGAAATTAGACATGTTGGATTGAGACGGTGGAGTAATATTGTAGAATGAAGGAAGATATTGAAAATAAGGAGGTGGGACATGACTATGATAAGTAGGTAATGGAGAAGAGTGGGTAACACATGGAAGACTCATAGGAGGAATGAAGGAATTGTGATTGAAGGAATTGCCCCCTTGACTAACATTTATAGGTGGTGAATGTGATTGCGTAACAAAGGGAACACTCATAGTAGGATAAATGAAATAAGAGGTATTCCCCCCATAACTAACATTTGTAGGTATAACATTTTGTGTAGAGGTAGCCATGATGTTTGATGTGAAGGTAGGAACACTAGTCATAGGATTTGTCAAAGGAATGGAATGATTACCTTGACTAGGAGGTTGTGTATAACCTAGGTTCTTGACACAACTCTTAATAAGCATGATATTAGAATCAACAATATGAGAAATACCATGCTAGATATCAACACCATGTTTATCACTTTGAATTATTCTTGTTGATCCTTCAATCAATGGGAGAGATTCACTTTCCGAGTATTCTTGACTCGTCCATTGTTGAAGATTGTCAAATTGATTGTCCATCTTCACCAATTGGTCAATGGATACTCTAGTTAGTGAATCCTCCTCATTGTGAGAATAATCAAGAGGATAAACAGGAATATCTATAGAATTAGAAGAACCACCAATATCCTCATTGAAAAAGCTATCCAAATTAGCCTCCATTTCCTAGGTAATTAAACCTTGGGCAGCCTTAATTCTACAACTTCTCCTAAAGGGATACTATAGGTAGGACTAATAGTAGTAAAACTCATGCACTAAGGAAAGAGCAATGCAATCTCCTAGGAATTTGAAATTTAGAATTAGGATTTTGTTAAAATAACCTCTTAAATTAAATTTAAAATCATCCCCTAGAAGATAGAAATTTGAATTTAGAATTAGGGCTGAAAATGACCTCTTAATTTTAAAATTTGAAAGGAGGGAAAAGCAAAATTAAAATTAGGGTTGTCCAAATCTAACCTCTTAATTAAAATTTTGAAATGTTGAAATATTGAGGAAATCAATTTAATTTTAAAAATTAGGATATATGTAGTTAACCAATTAATTTTAAAATTTAAATTGAAAATGGAAATGTTGAAATTTAGATTTGTTTTCGACCTTAGGGTGACCTAAACTCAATAAAATTTCACAAATCTCTAGAATTGTGTAGTAAAATATAGTCAAAACAGGCTCCCGAAATTTGAGCAGAAATAGTAGGGACCAAGGTTGTAGTAGTACAGTCCGAACATACTATCCAACCAAATTTTTTACCAAATTTTTGGGGAAGCAAGATATTGTGATTTTAATGCAAATTCCAAGAGGATATGGGAATTGGAGATGTCTAGATATGCGAAAATAAGCCTTGAAGGTCGAAATAGGTCACACTTAGGATGTTTGATAAAATGATTAATTGAATTAAGAACAAAAAAGAGCACACTTAAGGCTCAACTTTTATAATGTTTAGAGGGACAACAAGAGACTTTAGATTTAATTGAATCAATTAAATGCTTAAAGGATAAATTTAATTTGCACAAGATTAATTTAATTTTAAAAATTAGGGTTTGTTGCATAAACCGCTTAATTTTAAAAAATTTAATTTGAAAATTTGAATCTTGCAATGAGGGGAAATGAATTTTGAAATTGAAGCAAAGACCCAAATCTAAAAAATTAATTCAAGATCTACACAATCCACAAGGTCAATTTTAAAATTAAAAATTAGGGTTTTGTGATTTAACCACTTAATTTTTAATTTTTTTTTTAAATTGAAAATGTAAATGAAAATTTGCATTGAAAAATTGAAAGAGTTCTCAGATCTAAAACAATCAATCCAATTTATACAAATGACAAGCTCAATTTTGAATCTAAAAATTAGGGTTTTTATGAACTCAACCTCTAAATTTTAAAAAATTGCAAGGAAATTAAACTTGTAAATAAAAATTTGATTTTTAAATTGCATACACTCAGATCTGAAAGTAAAAATCAGAATTAAGGGTGTAAGGAGTCGGGTTCACCAAAATGTAAAGTGGGAAATTGGGGGCTTGGCCAATCCTCCACCTGGAAGTGGGAATTGTTGGGAAAATGGTGTGCCAACCTTGCATTTACATGAGGTTACTATTTAAAGTAATTTTTCATTTGAGCAAGAAATGGTGCAAAATTATCCTCAAAGCTTCTAGTTGGTTAGATAAGCATTCCAGTAAAGTTACGTCGCAAGATCACAACTAGTTTTGAATATATTAAATTTTTCATTTTGGAGGGGTCCAATGAAAGGTTTAAATTTGATTTTGAGGACTTTAGAGGCCCCAAAATTCCATATAACGTGGGTTTAAATGGCGTAGTGGTTTATAAGGCAATAGAGCCCTTTGCGAGCTTTCCGACGCTTCAAACAGTTCATCAATCAGACACACGGTTCTCAAGTTATGGCCTCTGGAAGTTCATACTCCTGAAATAGGAAATATTAAATACATCAGACACATAAATTAGCTGTAAAAAGGGAGGGACATGTCAGAGGGAATCTAGAAGGGAGATAAGGTTGGCTACACCTTATTGGGTGGTTTCAGCCCATGGTTTTGTAATACTGCTTGACGGTTTCTTGTATTGTATCTCCTATATATGAGGTGTGTGAGATAGAGGTGGTGTGTAAGAGTCTTATGGCTATTGAGTTACCTTGTGTGTGAGATAGAGGTGGTGTGTAAGAGTCTTATGGCTATTGAGTTACCTTTGAATCTCTGATTAGTGGTACTCATGGGAAGAGATTTCTCTGCAAGTATATTGTAATATGTTTTGATTGTGGAATAATATATTGGGCAGATTTTGGAGTGTGGGGTTTTTCTCCCGAAAGGGTTTTCCCCACGTAATTCACTATGTTATTGTTTGAATGTTATTATATCTATTTTGTTTTCTGTAACTATTGTGACAATCTGTAAAAGTTTTTGCATTACCCTCCTCTCAAGGTTAGTGTAGGAAGTTGTTTTGCTGCTTAACTTCCTTAAAAGTGGTATCAGAGCTTGATCACCTTTGGTTTCAGTTGTGGGTTGTTGGGTTTTATGAACTAATCCAGATTTGAGTGGGAGCTTGTGCAGAAGACACTTTTGATCTTGTTGCAGGAATTTGTAGATGTCAAGTTCGTCAGGAAAAATAGAGGTGGAGAAATTTAATGGATTTTTTTTTGAGATGTGGAAGCTAAAGATGGAAGATCTGCTAATAGATCGAGATCTATGGGATGATGTTGATGTGAATGTCCAAAGGCCCTTACATCCTACTACGGCGACTCACTATGATGTTATGGATCAAAAATCCAAGGGTCTAATCAGACTGTGCTTGGCAGACTCTGTTATGATCAATGTCCACAAAGAAAACACTGCAAAGAAACTATGGGATAAGCTTGGTGAAATGTATCAAGTGAAATCTTTATTAAATCATATTTTCTTGAGGAAGAAATTATATTCCTTGAAGATGGAAGATGGTGGATGAGTTGTAGACCACCTAGAAGCATTCAATATGTTGGTGTTAAGATGAACGGAGAGGAGAAATGCCATACCTTGCTTTGTTATTTGCCTGATTCGTGGGATTCTCTTGTTATGGCTATCAGTAGTACTTCTATTTTTATGAAGTCTGAAGATGTGGTGGGTGCCCTACTTGGTGAAGAGATGCGAAGGAAGATATCCCATAGTTTAAAGGAATACCTAATTGTTCATGGAAGACCTAAGGAGAAAGGCAAGAAGAATAAGAAGTATGATAAGTCCAAATCGAAAGGGAGATCAAAATCTACTAGAAAGTCCAAAGTCATTTGCTGGAATTGTGGTAAACCAAGTCACATCCATAAGGACTACAAAGAAGAAAAGAAGAAGATTGATTCTGATTTTGAGTCCTAGAAGGAAGATGGTGATGCATTCATTGCAACTTTGGCAACTCATGCAAGTAATGATGCCTAGTTAATTGAGGTGCATCTTTTCATATGACTGCCAATAGAGATTAGTTTTCTAAATAAGAAGAATTTAATGGAGGTGAGGTGTACTTGGGTGATGATTCATATTTAGACATTGTTGTTCGAGGTAAAGTTACAATCAGGTTTTCTGATGGTAGAATAAAAATGATTAATGGTGTGTTGCATATCCCTGGTTTAAAACGAAATCTATTATCTGTGAACAAACTGATCGATGTGGGTGTGTAGGTAGTCTTTTCTAATGCAGGATGTAAGATGATTAAGGGTGCTATGGTAATTGCTAGAGATGTCAGGTTCAACACTTTGTATAAGCTAGACGCATACACTGTTGAGTGTAATAGAACTTCTGTAAAAAGTAAATTTGTGGAAGACTTGAGGCTTTCACCTTCAGCGGATGGAAATGGCTTTTGGGAACCTAAGGGTGCTCTTTCTTTTGAAGCAAATTTACCTATAGAGAAGACTATGTTATGGCACCAGAGGCTTGGCCATATTGGAGAAAAGGGTCTAAGGACCTTGAAAAATAAAAACCTTGTTGAAGGTTTGAATGATTGTAATCTTGAATTTGATTTTTGTGAGCATTGCATTTATGGAAAATAAAACTGCGTTGAGTTTTACTCAAGTTCTCATAAAACTTGTGGTTTTTGGATCTTATTCATTCTGATGTGTTTGGTCCTGTAGATGTTTCTTCGATCGGAAAATCCACATATAATGTTTCATTTATTGATGATTTTAGTAGAAGGACATGGGTATATTTTATAAAGAGTAAATCTAAAGTTTTTAGTTGATTTAAAGAATTTAAAGCAATGGTTGAGTTGCAAACTGGAAAGAAAAATTAAAGTTTGAGGACTGATGATGGTGGTGAATTTTTCTCTAATGATTTTGATAGATTCTATAAAGACTATGGCATTAACAGACAGAAGACAACTCTATATTCTCCACAGAAAAATGGAGATGCAGAAAGAATGAACAGGACACTGATGGAGAAGGCTAGGAGTATGTTGAGTGGTGCTGGTCTAGAAGAAAAGTTTTGGGCTGAAGTTGTTGCCACAACTTGCTACCTGGTGCAAGAGCACCTAAGGGTTGAAATGCCCTTAACCAATTTTGGCTTGTGAGACCTTCCAGTGGTCATGTAAATACATAAGGACTAGCTCTAGTCCATTTGTATGGTTGTTTAATTGCAATTTCTCAAATTTCTCTTATCGGCAAAACGTACCCCCGATCGACAAGTCTTACCCCGATGAGTTCGCCAGAGTTTGGAGTGGTTCACACTTACCACGATGACCCGATAAGTCGTCAATGCTTGGAGTATTGTTATCGGGTATCAGAAGGAGTAGTTTCAAGTTTCCCTGATAATTAACTTGACCTATATTCGAATGGTGATCGCGGATGATCCTATGGTGGTTGCTATACTGCAATGGAGAGATGCACGAAATTTATTCCCCGTGACTTGGCGACCAAGTGGTGGGACCCGGCAAGAGAGCAGCTCAAGAAAGTTAACGGGTGAGAAAGTATGGGATGTTCAAATAATTTTTCTATATCGCTATGGCGAGATGCATGAAGGTTATCCTCCATGACTTGGTGACCAAGGTGGGGCCTAGAAAGAGAGCTTCATTCCAGGCAATTAGTGAGGTCGTGCTAAGGTGGTAGGGAAAGGACCTTGGAGCCAATCAGGGGGTGCCACATGGTGGAGCGTAGAAAGAGATCAAGGAAGATCAGATGGTTAAATTTCAAACCATTGGTGTAGTTGCAAATGGAGACCGTTGGTAATGAGATTTATCTCATCCAATAGAAGGAGTTCCAAACAAAGGATGTATGTATAAAAAGACCCAACAAGCATCTGTAAGGGGCTAATGGTTAATCATGGATCATTGATCGTTGTTTGTAGATTGCCTCGAAGAACACTTTTTGTTTTTTCTGGAATGTAATAGAGAAGTCCATTTTCTGGTTTTCAATTAGAGTTTCATTTCTATTCATTTCGCCTATGTTGTTAATGTAATTATTTCATTTCTCTATTCTATGAGTTGTTGGTTTGAAGCTGTGAATAAATTCGGGATCTATAAATAAAGCTTTCTTTTTTAGTTTTTGTTCCCTGTTTGCAATAATCAAATGGCTCTGACTTGAAACTCCACAAGATCTTTGAATATTGTCAAGAAGAGCTATAAATGTACAATAGGTTCTCATTTGAGAGAGACCAGGAAATGGCAATCGCCATTTCTGCATACTGAGCCTAGGCGAACTTGGCGATAGTCTGGCTAGGTATCAGTAATTTGAAAGAGATAACTTGCAGGGGAAGGAAATTGCTGAGAACTGGGAAAAGATCCAGAAGGCTAAAAGCCTGAAAATGAGACATTGTATAACCATAGGGAAAATTTTGCTAAACCAAACAAGATGGGTGGTTTTGCAAAAAGAGAGCGAATGTGTGTGTGTGTCCTAAACCCTTGTAAGGATTTAGTGAACAAGCTTAATTTGTGAACTTGAGGTAAGTGAGATAAGCAAACAAATGGTAGGGAGGCCCTTAGAAGTCTAGAGGGGTAGACTTGGAATCCGAAAAGGGATAGAAGCAAACCATCAAAGAAACCAAATTGATGGAAAACTACGTTGCCTCCCTATCATATTGGTATCAAAGCAAATTTAGACTTGGGAAGAAAGTAGTTGATGTCAGGCACTAAATCAGTAGGAGAAAATAGGCTTAGAATGGTGACCAATGTAGAGTTAGCCAAGAAGGTAGAAGATCAAGAGGAAGAGAATAGACTCCTAAAAGAAAGATTGCTACAATTGGAGAGAAAACTAGAGTGAGGATAAAATTGAGAAAGTAACAATCCAAGTCAATGAAGGGAAGGGTAAAGAATCAGTTGAAGAGGATAGGATACCTCCCCCAGACTCTGTCCTACCTGAAGACTTTTCCTAAAAGCAATTAAAGCCTTAGGAGGAAAATCCCTAGGAGTGCCACTTTTTTATGGGAAAATGGAGCCTGAAGTAGTTATGAAATGGATTGAAGGATTGGAGAATCACTTTGAGTGTGATGGAATTAGTGAAGCCCAAAAGGTGAAGGTAGCTAAGTCTAGATTGAGAGGAGCAGCCTTCACTTGGTGGAAATTTATCCAAGAAGAAAGGCAAAAAGAGGGTAAGAACCAAATAGCCAGTTGAAATGGAATGGTAGCCAAGGTGAGGGAAGCCTATGTCCCTAAAGATTATGAGATCCTACTGCATAAAATGAGACAAAACCTGAGACAAAGACACTTGGATGTGAGCAGCTACACTGAGGAATTTCATAAGTTGTGTCTGAGATCCAAGGTGGTAGAGGATGAGAGAATCGAGGTAGCCAAATACTTGAATGGATTGAGATGGAATATTCAAGAGGAGTTGAGTTTGTTATGTCCTAACACTGTACATAAGTGCTATCAATTGGCACTGAAGGTAGAGGAAAAGAGTAAAAATAAGCAAGAACAAAGCAACAGATGAAGAGGCAGAGGAAAAGATGGTAGAGGCCAAAGAGGTAGTTTTGGTGGAAGAGGAATAGATCAAAGGTCCCAAGGAGAGTCCAAAATTATAGAGCAAAGTGAGGATTCACATAGCAAGAGTAGCTATAGAGGAAGGGGATCATCTAGCAACCCAGGAAGAGGTAGATCTAGTGGACCGGGAAGAGGGTCCTACTTCTCCACCATGAAGTGTTACAATTACCAAAAGTTGGGTCACCTTGCCTATAGATGACCAGAGAAATCCACTTCATCTCAAGGAAATGAAAGAAGAGTGACATATGCGCAAGAAGAAGCAGAAAGTAGCAAGACACAAGGTGTGAGCTTAGCTCCTGAAGATGGAGAAAATTTAATGATGAGAAGAGCCTTGATTAAGGAACCAATCAAAGAAGAACCAACTCAAAGAAGAGCTTTGTTTATAATCAAATGCAAAGTCCTTGGTAAGGTTTGTAGAGTGGTGATAGACTCAGTGTCTACTGACAACATTATATCAAAAGAGGCAGTAAGTAAACTGAAGTTGAAAATAATTCCACATAGTAATCCATATAGGGTCACTTGGCTCAACAAGGAGCAACATGTGGTAGTGAATGAACAAACATGGGTTGAGTTCAACATAGGTAGTTATACGGATAAAGCCTTGTGTGACATCCTGCCTATGGATGATTGTCATATACTTCTTGGTAGGCCATGGCAGTTTGACAGAAAGGTCATTCACAATGGAGAGAAGAACTCTTATTCTTTTCTAAAGGATGGAGTTACATACCATATTCAGTCCCTAAGTAATGAAGGAGAGAGCAGCAAAACTAAAGTCCCAAATGCGTTACTGGTAGGTGAAAAAGAGTTCATTAACACTCTCAAGGAAGGAGAAGGAGTGGGGGTTGCTCTTATAGTGAAACCAAGGGAAGCAAAGCAAGAAAAGAAGGTTCAAATACCTCATGAAGTGCAGCAGATACTAGACAATTTTAAAGCAATCATAAGTGATGGAACATCAACAACCCTACCACCTATTAGAGCCATAAGCCATCAAATTGATTTCATTTCAAGAGCATCATTACCCAACAAAGCAGCCTATAAGATGACTCCTGAACAGAACAAGGAACTGGATAGACGAGTCCAAGAATTATTGGACCAAGGGTTGATAAAAAAGAGCATAAGTCCTTGTGTTGTACCTAGAGTGTTAGCATCCAAGAAAGGAGGAACATGGAGGCTATGCATAGATTCAAGAGTCATAAATAGAATCACTATCAGGTACAGATTTCCTATCCCAAGAATTGAAGACTTGATGGATTGCTTGGGAGGTGCAAAGTACTTCACTAAGATTGATCTCAAGAGTGGATACCACTAGATCAAGATAAAGGAAGGTGATGAATGGAAAACAACCTTCAAAACCAATGAAGGAATTTATGAGTGGCTTGTTATGTCATTCGGTCTTAGTAATGCTCCCATTACATTCATGGGACTCATGAATGAAGCGCTGAAAAATTTTATTGGTAAATTTGTTGTTGTATACCTAGATGATATCTGGATTTTTAGTAGAATTAAAGAGGAACATCTAGAGAATCTTAGTATTGTATTGCAAAAATTGTGTAATGAGCAACTAACAATAAACTTGGAGAAGTGTGAGTTTATGAAGTAGAAACTTGTCTATCTTGGATTTGTAGTTTCAGGAGGAGATTTGAAGATGGACACATCAAAGGTGGAAGCCATCACAAATTGGCCAACACCAAAGACAGGAAGCGAAGTAAGAAGTTTTCATGGTTTGGCACAGTTCTACAGGAAGTTTATCAAAGGGTTCAGTGAGATTTGTGCACCCATGCTACATACCATCAAAGGAGAAGTTAAGAATAAGTTTCAATGGGCCAATGTAGCTAACAAAGGGTTTGGACTTTTGAAACAAAAGGTAGCTACACAACCAGTACTCATTCTTCCTAGTTTTGATAAGTTGTTCACAATTGAATGTGATGCAAGTAATATAGTAGTTGGTGTTGTTTTGAGTCAAGAGAATATACCTGTAGCTTAGTGGAGGCACTACTTGTTACCTAAAGAGTTTTTTGTTTACACAGATAATCAAGCTTTAAGTTTTCTGAATTCACAAGATAAGTTGAGTCATAGGCATGTTAAATGGGTTGAGTATTTGTAGTCATATACTTTTTCTATTAAGCATAAGAAAGGACAGTGTAATAAAGTAGTAGATGCTTTGAGTAGAAGGCTACTAACAGTTCAAGGAGTGCAGATTCAGAGTATTGGAGTTGATTAATTCAAGGATTTATACCTCAATGATGAAGATTTTGTAGCCATTTACAAGGTTTGTCAAGAATTTCAAAATCACTTTCATAGTGAATATGTTGACTTTACTTTGTAGAATGGTTTGTTGTTTAAAGGTTGACAATTGTGTGTTCCCACAGGATTGATGAGGGAAAATATGATCCACAAAAAGAACAATTGATGTTTGAGTGGTCATTTTGGCCTTAATAAGACATTGGAACTTGTGCAAAGGTTCTACTATTGGCCCCGAATGCAGAGGGATATCTGAAGGTATGTTGAGCAGTGTATATTTTGTCAGAAATCTAAAGGTACAACTACTAATGCTAGTCTTTATCAACCATTACCTATTCCTACAAGGCCATGGGAATGTGTAAGTATGGATTTTGTGGTTGGATTACCCAAAACAAAGCTTGGCTATGATAGCATTTTTGTTGTTGTTGACAGATTCAGTAAGATGGCACATTTTATTCCTTGTAAAACTACCCATGATGCTAGTCACATTGCACACTTGTTTTTCAAAGAGGTTATAGGAATCCATGGTTTGCCAGTTAGTATTATTTCAGATAGAGATGTCAAATTCCTTGGGCATTTTTGGAAAACTCTTTGGAAAAGACTAGGAACTAACTTGTCTTTTGGTTTAGCCTATCATCCCCAAACAGATGGTCAAACAGAGGTGGTCAATAGGACACTTGGAAACTTTTTAAGGTGTTTGAAAAAAGAGTATGGACATATTTGAAATCAAGTTCTTCACCAAGAGGAGTTTGCCTACAATGACAGTGTCAACAAATCTACTGGGAAGAGTCCTTTTGAGATAGTGTATGGTATGCACCCACGAGGTGTTATGGAATTACGAGATATTGGTAATATGTCACATAGAAGTGGTAAAGATGATTATGTCACTCAGTCTATGAAGGAGGTTCATGACCAAGTCAGTCGAGCTCTCCAAGATTCTTCACAGAAAGTTAAAGCCTGAGTTGATACCACACAAAGAGATGTACAATTTACAGTTGGAGATTTGGTGATGGTACATTTGAACAAGGCTCGACTTTAGAAAGGGGTTCCCAACAAGCTATAAAAGAGGAGAATATGTTCATGTAGATTTTTAGCCAACTATGGCTCTAATGCCTATAAGATTGATTTTCCATCTGATATTGCTTTGTCTACCATTTTCAATGTCACAGATTTGGTTGTCTACAAGGTACAACTTCCAAGGAGGATGCACGAGTTTCAGATGTTCAATAGTCACTTGCCGACCTGCCATTACTTTCTCCTTCCATGCCTCAGCCTGAGAAAGTGTTGGATTCCCGCGTTCTCAAGAAGACTAGACAACAGGTCTACATGGAACATTTGGTCAAGTGGGTGCATAAACCTGATTCTGAAGCAACTTGGGTCCCTGAATCAAACTTTGTTAAGTCAGGAATTGATCTTTCCTTGCTGTTGAGTATAGTAACTTGACTTCTTTGTTTTGGGGGGAGTATGGTGCAGGAGCACCTAAGGGTTGAAATGCCCTTAACCAATTTTGGCTTGTGAGACCTTCTAGTGTTCATGTAAATACATAAGGATTGGCTCTAGTCCATTTGTATGGTTTTTTAATTGCATTTTTTCAAATTTCTCTTATCGTCAAGACCTACCCCTGATTGGAAAGTCTTACCCCGATGAGTTCGCCAGAGTTTGGAGTGGTTCACACTTACCCCGATGACCTGATAAGTTGTCAGTGCTGGGAGTATTGTTATTGGGTATCAGAAGGAGTAGTTTCAAGTTTCCTCAATATTTAACTTGACCTATATTCAGACGGTGATCGCAGATGATCCTATGGCAGTCGCTATACCGCAATGGAGAGATGCATGAAATTTATTCCCTGCGACTTGGTGACCAATTGGTGGGACCCGACAAGAGAGCATCTCAGGCGAGTTAATGGGTGAGCAAGTTCAAGATGATTGAATGATTGTCGCTATACCGCTATGGCGAGATGCACGAAGGTTATCCTCCACAACTTGGTGACCAAGGTGGGGCCCGACAAGAGAGCTTCATTCCGGGTGGTTAGTGAGGTCATGCTAAGATGGCAGGGTAGGGACCCTGGAGCCAATCAGGGGGTGCCACATGGCGAAGCACAGAAAGAGATCAAGGAAGATCGGACGGTTAAATTTCAAACCGTTGGTGTAGTTGAAAATGGAGACCGTTGGTAACGAGATTTATCTCATCCAATAGGAGTTCCAAATAGAGGATGTATGTATAAAAAGACCCAACGAGCATTTGTAAGGGGCTAATGGTTAATCATGGACCTTTGATCATGGATTATTGATCATTGTTTGTCGATTGCCTCGGAGAACACTTTTTGTTTTTTTGGAATGCAAAAGAGAAGTCCATTTTTTGGTTTTCAATTAGAGTTTCATTTCTATTCGTTTCACGTATGTTGTTAATGTAATTATTTCATTTCTCTATTCTGTGAGTTGTTGGTTTGAACCCGTGAATAAATTTAGGATCTGTAAATAAAGCTTTCCTTTTTAGTTTTTGTTCCCTGTTTGCAATAATCAAATGGCTCTAACTTAAAACTCCACAAGATCTTTGGAGATTGTCAAGCAGAGCCAGAAATGTATAGTAGGTTCTCATTTGAGAGAGACCAGGAAATGGCAATCGCCATTTCTGCATACTGAGCTTAGGCAAGCTTGGTGATAGTCTGGCTAGGTATCAGTAATTTGAAGGAGATAACTTGCAGGGGAAGGAAACTGTTGAGAACTAGGAAAAGATCCAAAAGGCTAAAAGCCTGAAAAAGAGACATTATATAACCATAGGAAAAAGTTTGCTAAACCAAACAAGATGGGTGGTTTTGCAAAAAGAGAGCAAATGTGTGTGTGTCTTAAACCCCTGCAAGGATTTAGTGAACAAGCTTACTTTGTGAGATTGAGGTAGGTGAGATAAGCAAACAAATGGTAGGGAACCCCTTAGAAGTATAGAGGGGTAGACTTGGAGCCTAGAAAGGGATAGAAGCAAACCATCAAAGAAACCAAATTGATGGCAAACTAGGTTGCCTTCCTATAACTACCTGATTAACAAGTCTCCTACATCATCCCTTGTTGAGAAAATGCTTATGGAAGCATGGTCGGGTCACAAGCCTTCATTGATACATCTTAGATTTTTTGGTTATGAGATATATGCACATGTGCCAAAGGAGAAGTGGAAAAAGTTGGAGAACAAGGCTATGAAATGTATCTTCATTAGGTATAGTTATAGTGTGAAAGGATACAAGCTTTGGGACCCTGTTGAAAAAAGGTAATTCATAGTAGAAGTGTTATTTTTAGAGAAATTAAGTCTCCTTCTATTATATTGCAACTAGAATAGACTAAAAAGGAAGATTTGATTCAATTTCCTTCTACACCTAAAAGAGTTTAATCGAGACCCCTAGATAGGCAAGAAGTCGAGGAGAGATCGTCTAGCTCTAAATCTTTGAAAGAGGAGGAAGAACCTCAAACTTAGCTTGTTAGAAGGTCTACAAGACATAGAAAACCACCTGAAAGGTATTCACTTGATGATTGGAGATGTATTTTTTCTTTGAATACTAATGTGGATGAATCAAAATCTATAGAAGAGGCATTAGGTATGAATGATGCAGAATCCTGGAAGATTGCTATGGAAGAAGAAATGGTAGCTTTGAAAAATAATCATACATGAGATCTTGTACAATTGCCTGAAGGACAGAATCCTGTTGGTTGGAAATGGGTGTTCAAGAAAAAAATTGGTTCAGATGGAAGCATTGAGAATTATAAAGCTAGTTTGGTTGCAAAAGGCTACTCTTAGGTTGAGGGTAATTATTATGATGAAATATTTTCTCATATTGCCAAAATGACATCCATTAGAGTTTTTACTTATATTCCTGCTACTTATGATTTAGAGGTTCAGCAAATGGATGTGAAAACTACTTTCCTTCATGGTGATTTGGAGGAGGATATTTATATGACACAGTCGGAGCACTATATGATGAAAGGTAAAAGTAATTTGGTTTGCAAATTAAAGAAATCTTTGTATGGCCTCAAACAAAGTCCTAGGATGTGGTACCAGAAATTTGATACATATGTGTTGAGTCTAGGATTTGAGCGTTCTAAATCAGATCATTGTGTTTATTATAAATCTGATGGTGATCATTTCTTGTATATTGCATTGTATGTTGATGATATGTTTTTCATTGGTAAAGGGAAAGGTATGATTTCAAAACTAAATTCTTAGCTTGCTACTAAATTTGAAATGAAAGATCTTGGTGTAGTGAAACACATTCTTGGGATGGAAATTAAAAAAGATAGAATGAACAAAAAGCTATGGCTAGGTTAAAGTAAGTATGTGAATTTAGTGTTATAGAGGTTCAACATGCAGGATTGTAGACCATTGTGTGTTCCACAGTTGGAACGAAATTATCTATTGCAGAATGTCCTACATCCCCATTGGAGATGGAAAACATGATTTGAGTGCCTTACCAAAGTGCAGTTGGAAGTTTGATGCATGCTATGGTCTGTACTAGACCATACATTGCCCAAGTAGTGGGAATTTTGTCCAGATATATGTCTAATCCTAGTAGAGCTCATTGGGATGCCGTCAAAAGAGTCTTCAGATGTTTGAAGGGTGCCTCACAGTATTCTTTGTGTTATCATGGTAATACAGTTGGAGATGTGATTTCCCTTGATATTCATGGTTATGTGGATTTATATTGGGTAGGTGATATTGATAGCAGAAGGTCCACTAGTGCTTATGTGTTTACTTTATTTGGTGGTGCAATTGGTTGGATGAGTAAGCGATAGGTTGTGGTTGCTTTGTCCACTACTGAAGCAGAGTATATGGCAGCTACTCATGCTTGTAAAGAGGCCATTTGGCTTAAGAGACTATGTTCTTACATTAGAATAAAACAAGGAGTCATGACAATAAGAGTGTGATCTGCCTAGCTAAGAACCCGATATTTCATGTCCAGACCAAGCACATTGATGTTTAATATCATTTTGTCAGAGATATGGTCAAAGATGGCAAGGTGAAGCTGGTTAAGGTAGAAAATTTGATGAATGTCTCAGATTCTTTAACTAAGGTTGTGAGCACAAAGAAGTTCAATTGGTGTTTGGATTTTATGGGCCTCATGGCCCCTATAAATTGATTTATTGTGTTGCGATTCCCTTTTCTCTTGCAAGGTGTTAGAAAAGTGAGAGATTGTTGGAAAAATGGTCTCTCAACCTTGCATTTACATGAGGTTACTATTTATAGTAAGTTTTCATTTGAGCATGAAATGGTGCAAAATTCTCCTCGAAGCTTCTGGTTGGTTAGATAAGTATTCCAATAAAGTTACATCGCAAGATCCAACTAGTTTTGAAGATATTAAATTTTCCATTTTGGAGGGGTTCAATGAAAGGTTTAAATTTGATTTTGAGGGATTTTGAGGTCCCAAAATTCCCTTAAAAGTGGGCATAAACTACTTAGCAATTTACAAGGTAATAGATCACTTCGCGAGCTTTCTGATGCTTCAAATGGTTCGTCAATTGGACGCACAATTCTTAAGTTATGGCCTCCCGAAGTTTGTACTCCTAAAATAGGAAATATAAAATACATCGGACACATAAATGAACTGTAAAAAGGGAGGGACATGTCATAGGGCATCTAGAAGGGAGATAAGGTAGGCTACACCTTATTGGGTGGTTTTAGCTCATTGTTTTGTAATATCACTTGATGGTTTCTTGTATTGTATCTCCTATATATGAGGTGCATGAGATAGAGGTGGTGGGTAAGAGTCTTATGGCTATTGAGTTACCTATGAATCTCCGATTAGTGGTACTACTACGAAGAGCTTTCTCTACAAGTATATTATAATATGTTTTGATTGCGGAATAATATATTGGGCGGCTTTTGGAGTGGGGTTTTTCTCTCGAAAGGGTTTTCGCCACGTAAATCACTGTGTTATTTTTTTCATTATTATTATATCTATTTATTTTTTATGTAACAGTTGTGACGATCTATAAAAAATTTTGCATTACCCTCCTCTCAAGGTTAGTGTAGGAAGTTTTTCTGCTACTTAACTTCCTTACAGGAATTTACTAAGCTCAATTTTCACTTGGCAAGGACTTTACATTCAAAAGAGGGGGATGAATCTGCTAGATCCAATCCCAAAGGATGCAAGGACTAAATACTAAGTAGATTTGTTGAAATTGGAATGTAATTGACCCTCTTTTGTAAGTTGATTAATTGAATTAAGGAAAAGTGCTGAAAATAAAGACAAAGTATGCGAAAACAACGAGTTAAAAATTTGGGATTCAGTTGTGCACCTAGACATGAGAAGTTTGAGATGATTCGAAGCTGCTCTACAAAATTGGGCAAAAATTTTAGGTACCATGTGTCCGAACAAGGGTGCCATCTACTTGGTCCTTTAAACTTTATGCGCATCAAAAAGGGTTTTTCCATCTCTGCAAATAAAGCTTAATTCCAAAAGTACAGTTGTGCACCTATTTCCTGCACACAGAAAGAAAGGGAAATGTGTTGGGAATAGGGGTTTGCTTTTATTTCAAACCCCGATTTTGGAATTAACCAAGTGGTTGAAATATTGTAAATTAAAGGACTGGAAGTAGAAATCCTCCTCTTTGAGGGGATATTGAATTTCTTAAAAATGAAATGCTTATACCTCATGAATTTTTGCTTGCCTCTACATGGAATTATGATTTCATGAAGTAGAATGATGATCTCCTCTCCAATGCTTGAAATATTGACTTTATTGTTGCTCTAAAGCTTGAAGGAAGACTGAAAACGCTCAACTTATCTTGAATGCTTGATCTCTTGAATGCTTGAACACTTGATGTAATTTCCTAATCTTGTGTTCTATCAAATGAGAAGGAAAATTCCTCTTATACACTTTCCAGTAGGACTAATTGACTGATTTTCTGACTTGAGACAACATAGAGGGGATTTTCCTACTTCAAATTTGAGTGAGGGGATTAAGATAGACCCCAATTATGGGATCCTAGGGCGCTACACCCTGGTCATGCCCTATTTTCAGGCAGGACCAAGGTGGCTCCTGAGTACATCATTGGATTGCAAGGTGTTTTTGGTGTGCATAAGCATATTCAAGTCTCCGATCAGGCTGAGGGGCACAAACACTAAGACATAGACCCAAATACAGTTGAAAGTTGCGACGGTACAATTTTAGGACATTACAAATAGATCAACTATTCATTATGTATATTGTTTACATACAAAGACTTACACAACTATTCTACTAGTATCTTATTGTAAGGTTTACATATTAAAGATGAAGATATTAATGCGCTTTTTTCTTATTAATAAGCATTGTACAACTTGTGTAACATGAATGATTTTAATTATGTAAAATAAATGTTTATATGTAGTGCATCATTAGGAGATTTGTTTAGCCACAGTAAATATTTATTTTGGTCCACTTGTAAAGCTATATGTAATATTGATTAATTATTTCATGTGGATTGCACATAGGAAAACATTTGTGACAATTGAAAAATATTGTACTGAAAAATTAAATGTGAGGTCAACAGTTTTATGTTGACATGGTTTTGAGGTACATGGTTTGACGCTACCACTAGGCTCTATTTATGTTAGTTTGATTCTATAATATCAAGCACAAGTTTAGTGGTTAAGGTTTGGTGTTGGTGGTATTAAGCTTGGTTATAATTGTATTAAGCTTGGTTGTAATTGTATTAAGCTTGGTTCTAAATAGTACATATGTGAAGCATATCATGGTTTTGAGGCACATGGTTTGACCTTACCACTTGGGTGTATTTATGTTAGTTTGATTCTATAAAATCAAGCACATTTTTACTGGTTGAGGTGAGTTGTTGATGGTATTGAGATTGGTTGTAATTGTATCAATTCTTCTAAAGTGTGAATTAAATATTAGATATCTCACACCTCCTAAAAGGAATCAAATTCTAAAGGATACATGCTTGGACAAATGGAGGATGCATTGGATGAGTTTGATGTTTCAAAAGTATTCATGAAGATTTTATAAGTTTAATGTAATGTAATGCAAGTAATTTTATAATTGCTAAATAATATATTTAGTGTGGATGCTTTTTGAGGCTAGGTTTTCCCTTTTAAGGGTTTTCTCAAGGTATATATCTTGTGTTATCTTTTGATATGTGCTCAATCTTTGTATTTGATTATTCTATAAGCTTGTATGCATTATTTTATCTAATAGATTTATATCATAAAAGGTTTGGTCAATATATATGATTTCCCTAACAAGTGACCATCAAATCCATGGTTGGGCTTGTGGGGTTTGAGATACTCTTGTTTTGGTACATCCCTTATTTAATAATATCTAATGCAAAGTTAAAGTTATGACAACGTATAAAAAATCAAAACATTTCAAGGTATGAGATACATTTTGTGGGTTCTTTCTTGCATATGTAGGGTCTATGGATTAAAATATACTTGATTTTTTATAGATCTATGGTTTTGAACATGACTTGGAAAAAGAGTTTCTTCTAGATGTTCACTATGAGGGTTTTGAAGGGAAAGTTTCATATATGGACCCTTAAAATAAAAAATCCTTGTTGTTGGATTTAAGAGGCTACATATATGGTAATTGACATAAATTTGACCAATTTCACTTACTAAGAAAAATCCTAATTTTTTTGGCCCCTACCACTACCCATATGGTCATTTATAGAGAAAAATTTAAAAAATTAAATAAAATAATTTCCCTTTATTATTATTTATGATAAATTAAAAAAACATAATAATATTTATGAGTGGCATAGGGTGGTGGGGTGGGGAACCAAAAGCCATATACACTACAACAATAGACGATATGCTAACTATCAATAGACTACATGGTCCATTGATAGTTATCAATTCCAAGATCCACAAAGCTTAGCTCCTAGTCACCAACCCCTAGTCATGGTAGCTTCTTAGCAAATCCTTCTAGGCTTAAAGAAAAATAAGTAAACCTTTTTAAAAATATATATTTTTTAAAAATTATTCCAACACAACCTATTGCATCTCTTTAGTCTTTTAACGTACTTCTCTTTCAAGGGGCATAAATATCAAATTTTCAACTTCCAAGAGTTTCTAAAAATATCTCTTTAAGAACTACTTAATGGTATATGTTTGAATTTTAGATTTTACTATTTTTCTCTATTTTTACTCTCATTAAGGTACGAATTATGTGAGGACTATTTTAGCCACAATTATTGCATACAAAATTAGATTTTCAAATTTGAATAGTTGATGGAGAATTGGATCAAGCTAATTTTCATGTAAATATGCAAGACAACTTGTAGGACAAGGAAACTTGAGCCATGGAGTATATTTTTTTGTTTGGTGTGATTCATTAGTATAGATTAATTGAAAATTACCTTAATTTTAAAAAGGAACAAATACAAATAAATTAAATTAACATCATTTGTAAAATTGAATAATTATTAATTTAATTGTAAGATTATTTAAGAAAAAAATTTAAATTTATTTATTTATTACAACAAAAGTATTAAAATATATTTTTTAATAGAACATATTTTAAGTCAATCATAATAATCTATTGATAAGATTCAATAAAAATAATCTATCCAAAACAAAATTCTCTTGTAATGCAAATACCTTCAACATCATAATAACAAGTACTATGTAATGGGGAGTGTATATGGTGAAAATGGATAGCAATAAGAACAAAATTGAAAGACTAAAATGGATTCAACCACTAAACCCTAGCCTAACAATGAACAAAGATCCACCATAACATATGAAGATAACCTAAGACAATGCAAATAACTCAAAATCACAAACATTATACCATCACATGTCCACTAGGGTTTTGATCTCCATTCTTCCTATCTCCATTGATCTTGTTTGATATGCTTGCTCTCAGATTTTTGTATGCACAAGAGCTCAACAAAGAACGGAATGTGGTTGCAAGTAGAATTGTAGTGTAGTCAATTGATCAAGTAGTTAGGGTTCTTCCTTAGAATGCTTGATCAGGGTTAGACAATGAAGAAAGCATCTCCTTAAATAGAAGACACAATAAGAAATGGAGGGTTAAGATTGAGAGGTGTAAAAAAGGAGGTCGGCTAGGATTAGAGGGTAGGTATAAGAAATACCAAAATAATGAAAGAGGTAGGTAGTGTATGAATTAAGAGATGAATGACATGTGTCATGTGTAGAAAAAGATAATGAATTAATTAAATAAATAAAGATTTATTTAATTAATAGAAGAAGTAGGACAATTAAATAAATAAAATATTTATTTAATTTAGGAAAGGGATAATTTAAATAAATAAATGTATTTATTTAAATGAGAAATAAGGCTAGAAGAGGATAAATGAATTAATTAAATAAATAAGGATTTATTTAATTAATAGAAGAATTAGGCTTAGATAATTAAATAAATAAAATATTTATTTAATTAAACATGACAATTTTGGGTGTCTACAGGGAGTACTTGTCGTATTACTAGTTCTTGCCATAGAAGGGATACTGATGCATCCATAAAATTTCTTAAGTATAAAGGCATAAATCAATGAGAGCCAACAATCAAAGTAGGTTCAATAAGTTTCTAAATGTTTATCTTTTCAAGCTAAATATTTCAAAATATACTTGTTTAATCTATTATTCTATTACATAAAAGGACTCTAAAATATTATTAGTATGGTGTAATCTTTTGACTAATTGGATTTTTCTTTGGCATTTTTCATAATATTATTTTAAACAATACTATTTTACAATAGTGTCACTATTACATAAAAGTAATTATTTTTGTCCTATTTCTTTTTAAAATGTAATAATTGATAAGGACATTTGATTTTTAATAATTATAACTTAAAAAATGCATAAAATTATAAATTTCAAACATATAAAAAATTAAACATCTGACTTTAATTTACTCATTCATATAATGATGAAATAACTAGCATAACTATATTTTTTTAAATTAAGTAAAAGATACTAAAATATATCATTATTTTTCATTATTTCACTTTAAAATTTATTATATTATTATATATTTTTTGGATAAGTACTACCAAAAGGGGTAGCTCCTTATAATAACCAGAAAATAAAAGATACATAAGACTTTACAAATATTTGTGTAAGATGAACCTTATTACTACACTCACTTCATACATTTTGGTCATTTGTACATCTGTGAAAAAATCTTCATTGACTTCCAAAATGCCCAAAAGTCCTCCATGTTGTTCTAGTTGATGCCTTTTTTAAATAATCCTCATGCTTTCTTGGTCTTTACTTTCTTCCCTTCTGCTTCAATATTAAAAAGACCAACCAACACCCCAAATAATGGCAATATCATGATATTGTGCATTTCATCCATTTATGCTACATATTTATCATAGGCAATAAAAAACTAGCACAAACTTATTCCCCATAAGCTATTGCCCAATTCTTGCACGACCATTGTAGAGAAAGCCTCATAAAATTCTCCATCATATTTGTGTCCATTTTCCCAGAAGGATGAGATAATCATATTCAAAATAACTTCTTGAGGTGCATTCTCTTTATAGTGAAATAAACAATATATATTTATTAGAAGTCTCCCCTTTGAACTACATTTAAAACCAAAATATTTTTTCCATTTTTGGATACCCCTTCCTAGCCAAGGCAACACAATTTATTTAAAAACTTCAAATGAAAATTTGACAACCACAATCCATCAAATGGTCTTGACCATTGTGGTCTCAGACCAATAAAACCAAGTAGTATCTTCTTGTCATCCATTTGTCACCAACACTACCAATACTCAAATCCCTAAGTTCTTTTTCATCAACAAAATTGAATATAAGGACTCTTTGTATCGATGAAAGGCCAATGAGATCTCAAGAAGGATATTAACCAGCATACATATCAATTCCCAATGCTTGATTAGTCAAATGGCTAGTAGTCATCCTGGTAATCTATGTGATCCATTGTGAAACCCCAAAATCCAAGAATATCAGATATTCATCCATCAATCCTCCATTTTAAACCTAAAGTCTCAAAAACCAAAACTTGAGATGAGGGAAAACATTTAGATGTCTCAATCAAAATAAGGCATTGGCTTTTTCACGGGTACCAAGACCTCCATCTCCCTGAATGAATCTACGAAATTGAATACTTCCTTAGTACTTTCTTGCTAACCCCTCTGTTAGCTACAATATCAGTGACTTTATTTGCTCCTCTATAAACATGTTTTATGCTATATGTCCTAAAGTGTCTAGAGAATGCCAAATATTTTTAATCCACAGCTTAAGTATTCAGTTCTGCACATAATTTTTACCTAATTGTATTAATCCATATGTATTTGAGAGTTGCCCTCTATATCCACATCTCTAATTCCTTTTTCCAAACATAACTAGAGACCTCATGCAAGAGCCTCTATTCAGCTTCATTATTGGTTGTAACTCCCACTTTTCTAGATAAATCCCACATACATTCTCCCTTTTTTAATTATGCATCCAACCTCGGTCAACCTAGGATTCCCCTTGGCTAGACAATCAAAATTAAGTTTAAATCTTCCACTTGACCTCACTTATCTTATTGGGTTTTCTTTTTATATTCCTTGGTGGTGATT
The DNA here is from genome assembly GCF_030272615.1 of Cryptomeria japonica. Taxonomy (NCBI): domain Eukaryota; kingdom Viridiplantae; phylum Streptophyta; class Pinopsida; order Cupressales; family Cupressaceae; genus Cryptomeria; species Cryptomeria japonica. The sequence goes on from NC_081414.1 coordinate 854,490,344, forward strand.
TAAGTTTATCCCACTTTTTTTGGATTCCATTGTCCCAATTGGTATAATGAGTCTTTGTTATAATGTTACAGTTCAAATTAACCACTTCATAGATTCCCTACTCAGTTTTCTTGATTACCTCATTAGTTGATAGGCTCTGAACACAAAAAATCATCCTGTTACATTCCTTCCACACATGCCAAACAAGAATAGAAGGAACCACAATCTAGATATCACCCCATAAGTCACATTTATTCAAGTTTGGCCATTTGAATAAATAATTAAAAAAATCATCTTGTCTCAATGAACATCACCCCAATGACTAAATGAGACAATCCTAACACTTCGATGCAAGAGGGAAATTTAATAAAATATGACTAGACGATTCACCATCTACTCAACATAATAAGAATACATTTGGTCCCTGAATTCTGATCTAGAATAATCTATCTCCTATCAAGATTTTCTTGTGCTGGGAAGTCCACAAGAAGTGACCAACCTTAGGAAGGATGCATCTTTGCCAACATAATCTAATTGGTCAATCTATTGACACTCTCTACACCTTATAAATTTTGTATCTTAGTTTTGTTGGCATATGCACACTCCAATGAGACATTGTATGTGATTGAAGGTTTTGTCATTGATGGCAACCTTGCAATCCTATGGCATCGGCAAGACATTATACCGGCAAGGCATTACATCGACAAGTTAGTGCACCGGCATCAGCAGATCACACTTTACACCAGCACTCAGGACACCAGCACCGGCACAGAGGCCGATAGGATTTTGTTATATTATATTTTGTTTATTATTGTAAAACTTTGTAAGCCGACTTGGCAAATTGTAAAATGACTCTTGTATATAAAAGAGATCATTATAGATATTTTAAAATGATGTAAGGAAGTGAAGAAAGTGATGTATGCAAAATATTAAGGCAGGCCTATTATACAAAATATAAGTTAAAGGGTTTATGTAAGAAGCAGAGCAGCAACCGATACTGGATTAGGCATTATAGATGCTATTGTAAAGCAGTACAAGATATTGGATTTGTATAATCCACATTGTAAGTCAGTGAGACTTCCTATTTGAGCAGTGAGCTCTAGGCAGTTGGCCTTCCTGCATGTGTAGGCCCCTATTGTAAGTAATATTCTCTTATTGGCGAGTAAGTCAATATTATGGGTCACAAATCCCACCGAGGTTTTTCCCACACCGGGTTTCCTCATTAAATCCTTGTGTTATGGTGTGGTTTTCATGTGGATGTTCTTAATTCTGTTTATTGCATTATTTCTTGCATACTGGTACATTATTATAATATGTTCTGCATGTTTTAAGTTAAGAAATTTTGTACACCAGTTAGATACTGATTCACCCCCCCCTCTCAGTATCTGTGGGATTCCTAACAATTGGTATCAGAGCTTGGTCCTCTATTTTCAGAAGGCTAACAACTTGAGGAAGATCTTGAAACTGGTAAAGATGGAAAATCTGATGAAGCAACTTGAAGGAGCTCTCTCAAACTATGATGCAGAAAAATTGAAAAATATCAAACTAGAAGATGATTTAAGGGCAGCTCATGATATCATTCAGGCACTTCAAGAAAATCTTACTGTTGCAAGAAATAAGAGAAGAGAACTTTGTGAAAAGTTGCAAAATGAGAATGATGAAAAGGAATCACTTAATGATCAGATAAGCAAGCTGAAACAAGAGAACATGACAATAAACAATGAGATGCATGATATGACTATGAGATTTTGTAAAGAAATTGAGGATAGGAAGAAGAATGAAGAAGAATTGACCAGAAGACTAAGTGATGCAGAAAATGAGAACACAAGACTTAGCTATGAAAATGACATGTTGAAGACAGATCTGATGCACACTCAGAATGACTCCAATGAGCTGATGAGATAGAAAGAGGTCTTAGAAAGAGAACTAGAAACTGCAAATCAACATAAAGAAAAATTCAAGAAAAGCTCAGAGGAACTTGGCACCTTGCTGAAGAATCAAAAACCTAAAGGTGACACTTCTGGAATTGGCTTTGAAGTTGGTGAAAGCTCTGGTACTGCAAATACTCAGGATCACAGCAAACCGGTAAGACAATCTAATGCTTATAAATTCAATGGAAAATGCTTTAACTGTAATAAGTATGGTCATAGAGAAAATGAATGTAGATCTAGAAATTATCAGAATATCAACACACCCACCGGTCAATGTTCAAAATGCAACAAAGTTGGTCACAACTCTAAAAATTATAGAATGAATGTGAGATGTTATGTTTGTGGAAGATTTGGACATTTATCTAATCAATGCAGAACACAAATCGGCATAGGTTATGGGAAAGCTATTCAGAAGAATAATGTAACTTGTTATGCATGTAACAAGATTGGGCATATTGCAAAATTATGTAGAAGTAAAGGATCACCGATAGACAACAAAAGTTCTAGCTTAAAAGGTTAAGAAAAAGTTGAAGAGGTTAAGAAAGAATTCTCAAAACAATGGATTAGAAAAGCTGATCTAAATATTGGGAATACTCCTCCACCGGTAGAACCAGTCAATGCTTCACCAGTAGGATAGAGTGATGCTTCACTGATAGGACAGAGCAGTGCTCCACTGGCAGGAATTTATTCATCTAATTGAAGAAAGTTTCCTTGAGGGTTTGGCAATCTAATGACACATGTGCTATTATTCCCTCGGTTAGAGATAAGAAGTTGAAAATTACTTATTACCAGCAGACAATGTTAAGTGAATACTTAACTGGCATGCATTTAATGTGGTAGATGGTGAAAAGACACTATAAATTTGAGGTTTTGGCTCCATTTCATTTCACCAAGATTTCAAACCTACGAAGAGTGCGAAGATTCTGAGCTAAGGCATTTTGAGCAAGAGGCAAGAACACTTCAAGCAATCATCCATCCTAAAGGCAGTAAAAGGTATTTTTATCATGGCATCCACCTCTGCAATTGAATATATAGAAAACCCTACTATTGTAGAAGTTATAAAAAGACCTAGGCCCGTATTTCAATTAGTTCCTGAGGTAGCGAAGAAAGATGATACCTTAGGTTCTTTCTCTCAAATTCCTAAGGGAGTTGTTTATGCTGAAGACCCCAGAATTTACATTCACTGTAACATTGAGGAACTAGGAGATGAACAGATTAAAACCATGTTTAAAACTATGATATGTGATAAATCCGACAATGTAAAAGATGAACACAAGATCATTGAAACCCTAGGATTTACAGAGATCATTAGCATTCCTGAATTCCCCAAGGATATGATTAGGATAGTCTTAAGAAAGGTACATGGTGAATTTTTCTAGCTAGATGCAATCCACAAAATCACTAAGGAAGCTGTGAAAGCTGTCACAGGGTTACCGACCACCGGTAAAAGGCCAGACAAAACTAAGAAGGTATCCAATGACCTGGTTACAAACCTAACTGGTGCAACATCCGATAGAAGGTCCTTAAGAGTCAATGATGTAACAGACATTGATGTGAGATTTATCAACATGATATGAGGATATAAAGCTACTCATGCAAATAGACTTAATTCAGTTTCAAGTTTATGCATTAAGAGTGCTTATGATATGGTCACTGATAATGAAAAGATTGATATATGTGAGTGGTTGAAGGACGAATTAATTCACAACTTAGGAAAGATTAAGAAGGACAAGAAAGGAACTTCCAGGTTTGGAAATCTGCTAGTATGTCTGATGCTACATATAACCAAACAGGTTCCCGGTATAGGCTACAAAGAACTTGGATATGATATACCGATAGGTAAACAGTTAACATAACTATTCAATAACATGGGAGAAGACAAGGAAAGCAATATCCATGATTTCTTTCAAGCACTAAAGGCCAAAATGAAGAAAAGAATTAGGTTATCACAAAAGATTGTTGACAAATATAAGGATGAAATATGCTTTGTAATCGAGAAGGATGAGATCTGGATGGAAGCAGTCATCCCTAGGACAGTTTGGGTAACAGAGATGGGCTATGAAATAGATGATCATATAATTGAAACTTATGCTAAAGCACTTCTGGAAGCCCCTAGAGAACCTAAGGAAGAAATATTTGGTAGTGCAAAAACTATTGAAAGCCAAATACAATCAAATTAAAGAGTGAAAAAGGTTGAGGCAGTTGTGAGAAGAGGTTCTAGACAGGAAAAGGCTATTAAAGAAGATGTGTTAAAGCAAACCGATATAACAAAGGATGAGTTAGCAGCTCCACAACCTGAAACTCACCTATCATCGATAGGTACTTCTTCAGAGAGTGACATGCCTGCAACTTTCAAGAGAGTTGTAAGGAAAAGAGATCCATCACCGGCAACCACACCCTCACCTAGGAGGACAAGACAAAAAAAACAAGCAGTGAGATCTCCGATAAGAAAGACTACACCAAAGAAGAAGAAACTGACACCCAAAAAGAAGAAGAGGATAAATAAGGACTTGGCCCCTCTTGACATACTATTGAATGAAATAATAGAGGAAGGGAAAAGGCTACACCAAAGAAGAAGAAACTAACACCCAAAAAGAAGAAGAGGATAAATAAGGACTTGGCCCCTCTTGACATACTGTTGAATGAAATAACAGAGGAAGGGAAACTAAAAAATATAGAGAAACTATATGACACTCTGACAGCTGATGAAAAAGAACAAGTTGAAAACAGTGTTATATTGCATATGGATATGTATAAGAAATTTTTGATGGAAGTTGTAGATGATGTACCAGATGAACTGTTTAAAAGATTGGAAGCAAGAAGACAAGTAGTAGTAGAACTGGACAAGAAAATAAAATAGAAAATCTACTTGTTGTATACCCGGTGAATTCACCCAAAGAAATTGATGACTTAATTGCTCAAGCCAACCGGTCAGTATTTTCTACTGCACACCGACACATTGCTTTAATGGTTGGAAGAGTTAATGAGGTGACTGAGGAGACAGAAAATGAATGGGACATTTTCCTAGTGGAAAAAGAAAAGAAGGAAGAATACATGAGCCACAAACCTATAAAGGTATATCAGAAGGAAAGAGACAAGGGTAAAGGTAAAGTTGGTGGACCACCTAGTATCAAAGTTAAAGACAACTTACCCCCACCTCCTTTTATTACTCCACTGGTAAAAACAACAATTACAAAAGATCAACCTGCAGTTGAAAGTATGGATGTAGAGGATGGTAATCCTAATCTTGAAGTATTATATACTGTGGATGTTGATACTCAAAAGATCAACATTGTGGTAGACAAAGATATAACTGATAAGACTGAAATGGCTAGTGAGCCTCCGGTAGCTAAGCAAACTGATAACACACAGAAGAAACCGGCAAATGACAAAGAGAAAAAGGTAGAGACTCAGACTGAGACAATACAACAAACAGAGAAACAAACAGAGCAAAAGGCTTTAGAATAGGAACAACAACAAGAATAGGAACAAGTTCATAAGTAAACAGTGCCACCGACAACTGGAGAAGTAGAAAAACCATTGCTTAGCGAAATGCAAACACAAACAGACCTACCAGAGGTCAATACAAGCTTGGTTACTTCCACTAGTGGTACTCAGAATGTTGGTTCATCATCAAGCTACAAATCAACTAATGTGACTGAGGTACTATTGCATTCAATTAAAAAGATAACAGACTACAACTCACAAGCTTATAAGGCAATTGATGACACCATACCAATTTTGAAGGTAATTGCTCCTAACTGTAATATAGACAATAAAGATTCTTTAGGACAACTTGATACCTTGTGTAAATATATCACAACAAATATTGAGAAAATAAGGGAAGAGACATTGAAGGACAAAGTAGAAATTGAAAAGAAGAGATTCTTTGATGAGCAGATAAAGAAGTGTACCAAAGATTTTGACACACTTCTAACGAAATTGTGTAATTTATTGAAAGAATACAAAACTCTATACAAAGACACCTGTAAGACAAACCTTTTGACTGTAGATATTGATAAGAAGATGACCAAGGTACAGGATGAAATCAACAAACTTGCAGATAATTTTGTTAACTCACCTGATACATTATCAGTTTTTGAACAGAAGATAAAAAATTTTGAGGAAGAATTACTTAAATTGGAAAGTGAAAAGGAGAGAATAGTGAACAAGGCAAAGCATCTGAGATTAAAACTAAGTCCAAGATTGGACTATCTAGCATCATTGCAGAAGGAAGTATCAAAGGCACTAATACAAGGATATAAAACATCGGTAGAGAACTTGCAGCATCTCATCGGTATAGCTAACAGAACAGAGACAACAATAAGAGATAGTAAAAAGTTTATGGAGAGTCTAAACTTGATTTTGGCGGATCTATTTCAAATTGTAACTACCCAGTTACAAGGTTGAACCTACAAACTCTACTGACATCTTGACAACCTTTGTCATTGATGCCAAAGGGGGAGTAGTGGGATGAGAAAATTCAACAACATAGGAATCATATGCTCATGGGGAGAACACACATTTTTGGTAACATTTTTGGACTTCACATTTTTTGGATAATTTTTGGATACACTTTTGAAATTTCTCATGAGTGTTGCCATCAATGCCAAAGGGGGAGATTGTTGGCATATGCACACTCCAATGAGACATTGTATGTGATTGAAGGTTTTGTTATTGATGGAAACCTTGCAATCCTATGGCACTGGCAAGGCATCATACCGGTAAGGCATTACACCAGCAAGTTAGTGCACCGGCATTAGCAGATCACACTTTACACCGGCACTCAGGACACCGGCACCGGCACAAAGAAAGGAAGTATACCGGCACAGAGGCCGATAGGATTTTGTTATATTATATTTTGTTTATTATTGTAAAACTTTGTAAGCCGACTTGGCATATTGTAAAATGACTCTTGTATATAAAAGAGATCATTATAAACATTTTAAAATGATGTAAGGAAGTGAAGAAAGTGATGTATGCAAAATATTAAGGCAGACCTATTATGTGAAATATAGGTTAAAGGGTTTATGTAAGAAGCAGAGCAGCAACCAGTACTGGATCAAGCATTATAGATGCTATTGTAAAGCAGTACAAGATATTGGATTTGTATAATCGACATTGTAAGTTAGTGAGACTTCCTATTTGAGCAGTGAGCTCTAGGCAGTTGGCCTTCCTATGTGTGTAGGACCATATTGTAAGTAATATTCTCTTATTGGCCAGTAAGTGGATATTGTGGGTCACAAATCCCATCGAGGTTTTTCCCACACCGGGTTTCCTCGTTAAATCCTTGTGTTATGGTGTGCTTTTCATGTGGATGTTCTTAATTCTATTTATTGCTATATTTCTTGCATATCGGTACACTATTATAATATGTTTTGCATGTTTTAAGTTAAGAAATTCTGTACACCGGTTAGATACTGATTCACCCCCCCTCTCAGTATCTGTGGGAATCCTAACAAGTTTAACAAAGAATTCACAAAATTTTGAATGGCACCAAATCACATCATCCTCATTTTATGAAAGTAAAATTTTGTGATTTTATAATATTTTAGACAACACCAACTTCACATTTTTGGGGTTCGAGAGGCTAACAATATCTAACGAAGTGTATATTTCTCCAACTCTAGCACCATAACATCTAACATAATCTACAATGTTTCTTCCATGAAAGTTGATAACAAATTCGATTCAATCAATCTAAGTGAAGGAATTGATTAATGATAAATGACAGTTCCATGAATCAAACCAAAAATTGGTCCTCCTTCCATTTCCAACTTTCCAGGTGAATTGCTTCACAATAACTCTCCTACCCTCCCAAATAAACTTCCAAATAGGAGAACCACCCTATGAATTTTCCATTTTATAGGTTCCCCATCATCCGGGTACTTCTTTTGTGGAATTTTGCACCATAGCTTCTTAGGCTCCCTATAATTTTTTCAAGTGAGTTTGGTACCTAATGAAAAATTTTACATTTCCATCTTCCTCAAGCCAACACCACCACTACATTTAGGATGACATTTCATATTCCAATGAATTACGGGTTTTCTTGCCTTGGATCTCTCCCAAAAAAACTTATTCCATAAACTTTCAAAACTAGAAATTTATTTTCTTCTCATTCTAAATAAGGATGTCACATAAATAGGGATGGTAGAAATAACAAACTTAATAATAAGGATCCTACCAGCCAACGAGATCGACTTACTTCTCCATGAAACAGATTTGTTCCTACAATTGTTGATTGTACCCTCCCAAGGTGATGTTCTACACATGCCTTTAAATAGGGTGTCACATAGATATTTTGATGGGAGAGTGCTGAAATGGACAAGCCAAGCAGCTTGGCAATATTTCCTTGAATAATTTTTTTGGTATTGCAAATATAAATCTTAGATTTCTCCCTATTCAGTATCTACCCAAACAAAGATGAATATTTTTCCATAGCAAATTTTATTACTTCCTCCTTCTTGATAGTTGCTTCTCCAAATAACATAGTGTCGTTGATAAAGTAATCATGAGTTATTGGATTGATTCCATCATCAATTTTTATGCCATTCCAAAGATTTGGTTCCCTCAATTGTTTGAAATGTCATCTTATTTACTCTACCATAATTACAAATAAGAATGGGGATATTAGATCTCCATGAAAAAGACCATTTGTCACTCCAAGAAAATCACATAAGGAACTATTGACCATCACTGAGTAGTAGGGGGTGGATAAGCATGTGTAGATAATCTCCAACCAAGTCTTGTTGAATCTAAATTTCTTCATTATAGCCATTAAAAAATCCCAATGTACCCTGTTGTATGTTTTTCTCACATCTAATTTAATTAGGATATCTTTCAGTTTTTCTGATGTGATGGTGTGTAGTGTCTCAATGGTGATAATAATACTATTAGTGATCTTCCTACCATGTATAAATCTAGTTTATTCTTCAAAGATGATCATTCCCAATCACTTCTTTAATATGTTTTCTAATGCTTTAGCCACTATCTTATAAAATAGTATTACATAATGAAATTGGCCCTTATTTTGCAAATGAGTTGTACTTGCTCTTTTTAGGAATCAATACAATTACCATCTTATTAATGTTCATCATGAAATTTATCTTTTTTCTGATATCTTCCACCAATTTCAAAACTTTTTCTCTCATGAAATGCTAACATAATTGGTAGAATTTAGTTGATAGAACATTTGGACCTAGGGCTTCCTCTGGGTTTAGTTGAAATTTAGAAGCTTGAACTTCCTCTAAGATATATGAAGGATTCAACATACAATTTTCTCAATCCTTGATACACTGAATAATACATGACATGATTGAATTCTCCCAACAAAAAATCTCATTGTTTCATGTAGCTAAAAGTTATTTAAAAAAAAATTATGCCTCTCGCTTTAAGTTCTCTCAATCATTTGATAAACTTATAAGGCATTGAGAGGGGGGATGAAATAGTGCAAGCAAAAACCTTAAGAATCTGATTACACCTCTTAACAACTTTAAAACCAATAGGCATGCAAGGAAAATAATCACATAAGAAAACACTACATAAAACATGCCAACCATAACACAATTATTTATACGTGGAAACCCAAAAGGGAAAAACCACAATGGGAGTTAGTACCCACAAAATTCACTATCTACAGAATAGAAACCTTTGACCAGTTAAGGTCTTACAAATCTTCCCTGTTAGGAGTCACTCGGTGAAGGGATTTTCTATGATGAGCCCTATTTGGAGCAACCTCACAAGAGGATTTAAACTCATATGTTGAGCTACCCTGTTAGGGGATTTACAGATTAAGGCCTATCAAGACCTACTTGATTAAGGGATTTTGTTGTTGTAATGGTTAGGATAACAACAGTTCAATGATCTTCATATAACACTTATTTGTCTGATAAGATCCGCTTCAGTTCCTTCAAAACTTTAACAGCACATCAATACAGAGCTTCAATAATCACTGCACAATCAGAATCTCAATATTCTCCTTCGATCTCATACATCATCGCATAACTCATCACTCTTTTTATAGACATCAACTTAGTTGAATCATAACCTTGGAACAATTCCCTAGGTTCAATGAATCTAGAAAAACTTACATTAGACGTCGAACTTATGTAGGCCACCGACATAACAAACCAAATATAAAACAAAACTATACCGATTTATCGATCTTAGTGTCTTTATCACTACTAGTTAAGTGTTCTTCCAGATAGCCTACTCTGTACATCAAATCTTGATCATCCTGTTGAATCTATTAATGCAGTTATGAATATAGCACCAAATACTTGTCTCCATCACTCCTGTAAAACCACATCATCTAACTCTTCATTAATTGCCTGTATTGGTTGCTTGAATGCAACTCTGTTCTAGTTAATCAATTGAGGACCTATTTGTCAGTTCACTGTTAAACTGTCTTCTCTACCAGTTATACTTTACTGGTTGTCTTATAAGACTTATGTGACTATAAAAATATAGTTGTCATAAATGAAAACATAAAAAAAGTCACCAATCAACTCTTTACATCATATGAATGACCTAATGTTTCAAGTTTTTCACAATGGCCTCCATAACTTGATCACTTCTTAATAGAGCTGCAGCTTTTGGATTCAATTTTGTAATACTAAGTGTCTCAGCAACATCAACAATATCCAATAGTGGAGGAAAATAAGGCTTCAATAGTTCTACATGGAAGACTGGATGAATACCCAAAAATGGGAGTAAGTTGAGCTCAAATGCATTGTCACAAACTTGTTTGATGATCTTATATGGGCCATAACGAAGAGGACAGAGCTTGCTTTTTGGACCTTTCAACATCTCTTTCTGAATATGCAACCACACCTTATCCCCAATTTGAAAATTATGAGGGGTTCAATTCTCATCACGCCTCTCCTTCTATTTTTTATTGGTGTGTTCCAAGATTTCATGAACCTGTTGCTGCAAGTGGTGCATTTTGTCAATAAACCTTATTGCCTTGTCTTCCTCCTTATCTACACATGGAACCAAATCAGGTTGTATGTTTGGTATGGCAACACTCATAGGTGTTAATAGTTGATAACCAAGACAAACTTCAAATGGATTGTGTAGTCACATAAATCTGTCCACTTAATTAAATGAATACTTAGTATTTATTTGATTATTTAACCATCAATTAATAATTAATTAAATTAATATTTAATTAATTCATCTTAACCCTCTTCTCTTATTAATTAAATAAATTATTCAATTTATTTGATTTAATTCACTTAACCAAATTCATACCATTAATTAAATAAATAAATCATATTTGTTTAATTAAATCTTCTCTCACATTTAAATAAATTAATATTTATTTAAATCCCCCAAAATCCCACCTCTCACATTTAAATAAATTAATATTTATTTAAATCCCCCAAAATCCCACCTCTCACATTTAAATAAATAAATCATTTATTTAAATCACCTTTATCCTCCACCCACTTGTATTTTCCTACAAAAGCAAGTTGCACAATTATTTTAAATAAATAATTTATTTAAATCACCTTTATCCTCCACCCACTTGTATTTTCCTACAAAAGCAAGTTGCACAACTATTTTAAATAAATTATTTATTTAAAATCCTATTTATCCTCACCCACTTGAAACCTTTAATGGTTTCCCTTAAAGTATTCAAACTTGATGGCTTTAAAGTCTTCAAACTTGATGGCTTCCTTCTATAGTCTTCTTAAGACTTTAATGGTTTTCCTTAAAGTCTTCAAGCCTTTAATGGTTCCCCTCAAAGTCTTCAAGCATTTTAATGCTTTATCTTCCTTTTTCTCATTTAAATAAATTAATATTTATTTGAATATTTATCCAAATACAACTTGCACACATTTATTGAAATAAATGAATTTTTATTTTAATAAAATCCTATTTTCCCTCACCCACCAAATCCACTTGCAAAATCTAATCCCCTTCTAGATTCTTCTAACCCCTTCCTAATTAACTTAATCCATCCCCTAATTATTGTCACATTCCTAAGCAAAATGGAGTCACTTCTCAAAGCCTAAAAGTCTTTGATAACCATTAAAGGCTTTCAACCTTCAACCACTAAATGTCTCAAAGTCTTGGATAACCTTTGAAAGCTTCCAACCTTCAACCACTAAATGGCTCAAAGTCTTTGATAACCATTGAAGGCTTCCAACCTTCAACCACTTAATCCTCAAAGTCTCCAATAACCATTAATGGTTACCTCAAACCCTCCCACATGGTTAAAACATCTGTTTTGACTCAACCTCTACCCAACCCAAGGGTCTCATCAAGCCTTTAATGCTTTGACCATGATTATCTCTTAATCATTTGCACAAAGGTTTATCCTTGCATTAACTCCTAATCCAGTGGGTAATCCTAATTTAGGCTTGACCCTTACCTTCTAGATAACCATGAGGTCTCCTCAGGCATTTAATGCCTCCAACCTCTTCTCTCAACCCAATCCTATGTTGACACTTGTCACCATTTTATTGGTGCCAATTGTGCACATGGATCCCCAACTTTCAAACTTGGCCCTTGATTAAACCATTCAATCTTAACCCTTCATTTCCCCATTTCTTCTATAAATAGAACCCTTCTCCTCAAGCAAGAGGAAACATTTAGAGTATTGTTGTTATACTGGCATTAGCATAGAGCTTTTTCATAGCATCACTATCTACTCTTGCATAGTATTTGCTTATCATATTCAACTATCTTGAATCTCCATATGGCATCCATGGCATAGTGCAAAAAACTGCTGAGAGCTACACTCATTTGGGACTTGGAGATGAGAGGAACAAGGGAGGAGCAACTATGAGCATCTTGATTAGCTATTTCATTTTATGTTTATATGCTTTCTATTTCATGCTTAATATCTCTCTTGATATGCCTGTTTAGGATAATCTTTTGTTGCTAACACTAACGTTTGTTTCTTGTGCTCTTGTGTGTGTTGCCATCAAACAGATTTTCTAATCCTTTTTGCAGAGCATCATTTGGTGAACCCGACGTGAATCCAAACACCAAAAAGATCAACTTTTTTTTTTTTTTAACCAATAACATGTTTGAATGTTGAAAATGTCACACAGGTTGCGCTTTTGACACTGTTTTGGTGCATTTGACATTATTTTGGCGCTATTCACCCTGTTTCAGTGCTTTTTCCTTCTCTGTCTTTCCCTTTCTTTTAGTGCGTTTGTGTTAAATAGTGCCTCTGTTCAAACGCAGACTGACGCTATTGTAACAAAACGTTGTACAAATCACCTTGTAACCAAAAAAAAAAAAAAAAAATTAGGCTTGTAGAAGCCCACCAAATAGGCGGATTTTACTAACTTTTTTTCTCTTTTGTGCAGATTTAAATTAGATTAAAAAGTAGATTTATATTTTTTTACTAACTTGTTTTTTGAAGTTGGTTTTAAAAATGAATTCACTTTTTATTTTGGTTTAAAATTAACTTCACATTTCAACTTTGGGCTTTTTAAAAAAAGAATCACATATTTGTTTGGGGCTCTTAAAAAGAATTTCATTGTTCCAAGGTAAAAAGAACCACAAACTTATACAAAAACAACTTTATTTTTTTTGCAAGTTAGGAAACAAACTTCGTTTTGGTGCTTAAAATAAACAAGGCAAAATTTATTTCTTGCATCAAGATAAAACTCACAATCCACACTTCCATTTTTGGTGCAAATAAAATTCACAATCAACTTGTCTCATTTTTAAAGCAATTTTACTTCATGCAAACGTATTTTTCATTAAGTTGACCAGGATTTTCAAATTCTAGTTTACTCAAACAATTGCCTTTGAAAATTAAAAAGAACACCATGATTGTTGGAGCAACATCTCCAAATAGTTAGATCACATTGCAATGATAGATTAAAAAGAACAAGTGTTTTTCGTGCTTGGCACACTTGTGCAAAGAGTTGGTCGAGTGGTCCTACTTCTAACACACACTATCCTCTCCCTTGGCTTTCGTGGAACTAGGTGCAAGAGAAAAGTGTTAGTAACACTCAAAATTTTATCTTTTTAAGAGAGGCCTGCCAAGAGACACATCACTCTTGGGAACGACCTTGAGCAGTAAATCCTTCGAGCCGCTATAGAAATCAGGTGAGAGCGAAAGCTGTAGCCTTGGGTATAGTTGTTCCTACAGTGTAACTGGCCGAAAGGACAAATGGGCCCCACCACCAGTTACAAGGCTCTTAAGTGAGTCACTGCAGAATGAACTTATGTCCAAAAACATCGAACATGACTAAACACTTTTAAGTAGTAGCCCACCCGTTCTATTGATTGAGGATATTTGAGATATAATTTAGTGCAAGAGCATAGATGGTTTTGCTCCCAAGATACTCACCATACATATTTCCTTGAGTAGAAACATAGCTTTTTGAAAAGTCACTTGTGGCTTGATAAAAGTGGTGACTCCCCCATCATAGGGATCATCTATTTTTTATGCTCGTGCAAGACTTAGTATATCACATCCTTACCTGCCAAGGCGGGATTCATAAGGTATGTAGTACCAAAGTCGAAGAAATATCAAGATGTGGGCTAAATTTATCACAACTGGCCATTTGACCTTAGGGATAAAAAGTGTTTGAAGTGTGTTCGTTTTAAAGACCAAGTGCAAATTGAGCCAACTTCAGGCTTTGGAAATACACCTTAAAATACATCTAAAGGAAGGGTCAAAAACAAGTCCAAGGATTGGGTTGATCTAGACCCATACTCATTTGTGCCTTTGAGGCAACATTCTTGTGTTTGTGTGCTTGCTTTGTTTTCTTGTCAAAGAAAAATCAGAAAATCAATCCCAAAAACAAAGTATTCATCCAACATCTGTCAACACAACCAAAAATACCAAAAACAAAGTGCAAACAACACAGAGTCACAACTTTTATGACCATTCTTCACATCTTGCGAAAGAAGAAGTGTCATCAGAATATCAACTTGAAAAGGAGACCATTGAGCTTAAAGGCTTTGATCAAAAGGAGGAAATTCTTCTATATCAATCGAAAAATCTTTGTCTCCCATAGAGTCTTTTTACATCGCATGCGTCTATACCTTCAAAGTAAAACAAACGAGTTTGATTCAAAATCATTGAACCGCAGAGCTTTTATGCAATATAGAGCTCTGAGTTATCACAAAAATCAAGGAGGAAAGATTAATCCCCACTTTTTCCCCAACATCTGCATCACCTACAACACAGCTCGAGAAATACCTACAACACCTGAAAGGGAAGAGGTAGAGTTTGTCCCATTTATAACCCAAAGTTTTTATTGAAGTTGAAAAACAAAAACATCCATCATCTCACTTATACATCATCACTTCATCATCAATCCATCCCAACTCTCAAAACATTAAGAGGTTCTTGTCCCAAGTTCTCTTTTAGATATTGCTTGAAATCAAACACATCACATCACTTTTTAGATTGTTTCTACATCTAGGATAAGCTCATCCTAAGAGACACATCTATGCAGGTTAAAACTAGTTCATGAGTGAATCTTCTCATTGCTAGGTAGTCAAAATCTGTAACACATCTTAGATTTCTCTACACCTTATCACATCCAAACTTATCAAACAAACAAGCAATTCAAAGAAGGAATTTCGGTTACATCTACCTTAAAGTGCTAGAGATCCCCATACAACACAAATCACCAACCATCAATCTTTCATTTCATCACCAACTCATCATCATCTTCAATCAACTTCAAACACAAACTTGCAAACAAAATGGCTCAAACCCGATCACAGTCGAGACAACGAGAAATAGAAAGAGAAGAAGAAGAAGAGGAAAATCTCAATGAATTTCAAGAAGCACTTGGAGGAAATGCAGATGACGAAAACCCAAGTACTCCCACTCCTGCAACAATAGAAAGGGCTCAGCATAACCCTCTCTTTAACAGACTTTTTGATGAAATACTCAGGAGCAATGCGGATGCTCACTTCTTAAGACTTGCTCAAGAAGGAGCCAAACTCCCCTCAGACTTTGATCTTGCCCAATTAAGACAAGCATCAGAAAGACAAACTCGCCATGAGGAGGAAGGGCGTAGAGATCCCATCAGATATAACATCCCTCGAGGTAACCCACCACCTCCTCCTCCAAATGAAATGGAGATGTTGCGGCAACAAGTCGAGAATCTCGCCCAACAACTTCATAGTGGTGTCAAGATTAACCAATTCTCACTCAATGACATCTATCCCTATCCTTTTGATAGGAATCTTTATATGCCACCCTTTCCACGCGGGTTCGAAACACCCAAATTTGAAAAATATAGAGGAAAGGGGGATCCCCGTGATCATGTCCGAGAATTTCATTCCGCTTGTCTTGAAGTGGCATATGAAGACACCTACCTAATGCGCCTTTTTCCCCAAAGCTTGGGAGGAACAACCACATCATGGTTTTCCCGACTACCAGGTGGCATTAGAACATTTGAGGAACTCATCCAGAAGTTCCTATCTCATTACTCTTATAACATTGAACGCGACATCACCATGGCTGATCTATGCAATACCAAACAAAAACCAGGTGAACTATTCTCAGTATTCCTGCAACGATGGTGCCAAATGTCTAGCAGACGTTCTCTTCAGTTACCTGAACGAGAACTAGTGGAAATTTTCATTTCCAACTTAAACGAAGAAATGGAATTTCACTTGGATGTCAAAGACACAGACTCTTTTAACGATATGATCACCAAGGGTTTAAAATGTGAAAGGGCACTCATCAAGAAAGGACTCATCAAAATCTTTAATGAACCAAAAGATGGTCCTCGCCCGCGCTTCAATAGTGATAAACAAAACTTCTGGAACAAGAATAAGAATATCGTCAACGATGGGGTTGTGGATGCTCGAACTATCCAAAATGCACAACCTGTGGTTCGGTTTGCAGGACAAAATCCTCCACCTCAGAATAACACAAATGTTCCTTCCAATCAAGGTCGCATCACGTCTCATGATGAACCAAGACCTCGTCAGCAAAAACAAAAATGAACATACACTCCCTTAGGGGAACCCATTGAAACAGTGTTGCGACAACTCCTCTCTCAAAATTTGGTCACTCTACCTAAGCTATCAAACTATGAGCCTCAAGTCAAACCAGCATGGTGGAGAGATACTGAACACTGTGAATTCCATCAAGGAAGAGGACACAAGACAAGTAATTGTCACCGATTGAAAGATCTCATTCAGGATCTTATTGATCGAGGAGAAATTGAAATTGAAGGACATGACCCAAAAACAACCAATAATGATCATCAGATGTTCAAGAATCCACTTCCATCACAAGATCAAAGGGGTCCTTCCACTTCTAGGCGAGGCACTGATACCACTGATTATACGCAGGCTGCGTATAATTATACTGTAAATCACCTGTATGATGCCAGTGAACAAATTGCAACCATAACCTTCAAAAATCCCACCTCAAATTGCAATGTTGTTACACGTCGTGGCAAGGTCACCATCAAGGCAGCTCCACAAGGCACCACCTCCGTCCCAAAGCAGTACAATCTTGTGGAACAATTAGACAAAACACCTGCGCTTATATCCATTTTAGAGCTATTGCGCCTATCACCATCTCATAAAACAATCTTAGATCAAGCACTCCAAGAGGCGTCAGTCCCTGCAAACCTGAATACGGACCAGTTTCAAGCCATGGTTGGAAATCTAAAGTCATCACCTTGTCTCACTTTTTCTGAAAGTGACAACTCTTCTTTCCAACAACCTCATAATGCTTCGCTACACATTGAAGGCTTTATCAACCAACACAGGATCAAGTGAGTCTTGATAGATAATGGAGCAGGCCTAAACATTTGTACACTACAGTTGGTCATAGCATTGGGATATGCAATAGAATCAGTGGATCCTCGCAAGAAGATCACCATCAAGGCCTATGATGATGCAGAGCGTTCATCCAAAGGAGCTGTGGTACTACCAATCCAAGTGGGCCCTGTGGTAAAGCACATCATCTGTCAGGTTCTGGACCTTCCTCTGCCATATAATCTATTATTAGGGAGACCTTGGATACATGCCATGCAAGCTGTTCCATCTACCTACCATCAATGTATCAAGTTCCCACATAATGGTGTAGAGATCACAATCCTGGGCGATGCAAATCCCTTTGCATTTTGCCATAATATCAGCCATCAACCAGAGATTACCATTCCTAATAATAGAGAAGCCATTTCCTCCACATCATATATAAATCCCGCCTCTCTTGCCAGTTCAAACACCACTATATCGAAGCAAGAAAAGCTTAAGATGAAGATCGCAGAGGAAGGTCCTGGGGAATACAACTTGAGTCAACTCTTTTGTGTGGGACAAATGCCCACTTCTCCTAGAACTCATGGTAAACCACAGCAGTTACTCCAGCAACCACTAAACATACCAGCATGTGCTTTGACACCTTTCGTTCTTGGAAAGAGTCAAGAGGAAGAAACACAAGATGAGGACCTGGCGGAATGGATCTATAAAGATCCCATCACCACTGACATACCGCGAGTTACACTTCCTACGGATCAGTATGGCAAAGGCCTTCTCATTATGCAAAGAATGGGATATGATGGTCAGAGTGCTTTGGGATACTGCAAGCAAGGACGACATGAACCTCTGCTACCAAAATTCAAGCCCAAAGGTAATACAGGCCTTGGCTTTGAAAAAGAGATCCTTCCTAAACTCAGATTCAAAGGAAAACCCAGCAAACCATTTTGCCCACCTACTGCAAAGAGGACACCTTTCATAATCAAAGCACCATCAAGCACTATCCCCACTGCCCCATCAAGGCTCACAACTCCACCATCTACAATACCAATCATCCCACCAATCAAACCAGTAATCCCATTCGCAACAGCCATTACATCAATAAAACCATTCGCAGCAACAACTGTATCCGAACTCGTAGCAACATCTATGGCACCAACCGTTCCAATAGAAGCCACTAAATCAACACTGCCGGTACTTCCAGTAACAAATCCTTTAATCCCCATCACAGTTCCTGCAGCACCAATCACTACAAAGATACATAAACCAATCACACCTGCCGTGTTTAACTCCAAAGACATCCCAGTATGGTATAGCAATCGGATGCTGGAGAGTGATTCAGAGACTGACTCACATGAGTGGGAATTTGATTTTGTACAATTTAACACTTCAGATGAGGAAGACACATCACCACCTCCACCACGCAAAGACATCCTTGTTTACGGAGAAGCACAGATAAAGACCACTTGGGTTCCTGAGCTGGAAACATCTTCCACAGACCCTACGTCTCATCCTACGCCTGATTCTGACAGGGAAAGTACCATCAACGACCTTCACCACACTGTCTTGACCCTCACTGATACCTCTAACGAACTTAATCTAGTCGATGAAGTAATGCCCATTGTCCACCCTGAACTCATCGAATGGAACCAACCAAATCCTCCATGTCTTGACCTCTTCCAAAACGATGAGGCTATCATTGACTTTTTGGAATTACGGGATAATCTACCAAGCGGGGATCACAAAGCTGGATTCGCCATTGAACTTAATAGCGCAGCATACTTCGGGGCGGATGCCAAACCTTTCAGCTGCAAAAATATAACAATGAAACATGGATCTTCCAGTGAAAACCACACCGTGGCACTGTTTGATCCCACAAAAGTAAAAAGAAAGAGCGTATCCAACGGTGAAAACCTCTTTGAGGCACCTGAGGATGAAGGGTTTGACATTCTCCCTGCTAATGCACAACAGGAATGATCAACGATCCTCTTTGAGGAGACCAAAGAATACAATGTGGGGACTCCTGAAAATCCTCATATTATACATCTGGCATCTCTTCTCACTCCAGAGGAACAGCCTAAATTTATAGAGTTCTTCCAGAAGCGTCAGATCAACTTCGCATGGTCATATGCAGACATGCCTGGGCTTGATCCTGATTTAGTCATGCATCACCTCACCGTAGCAGAAGGAGCCAAACTTGTCAAGCAAAAGCTTCGTAAGATGCATCCCCAGATTGCAGTGCTAGTCAAAACAGAACTCAAGAAACTCCTAGATGTTGGTTTCATTAGGCCAATTGATTATGTAGAATGGATCTCCAACATTGTGCCTGTCGGCAAACCAAAAGGGGGCATCCGCATTTGTACTGACTTCAGAGATCTAAATAAGGCCTGTCCTAAGGATAATTTCCCCCTACCAAATATTGACATCATAGTGGATCTAACAGCAGGACATGCGATGCTTTCACTCATGGATGGCTTTTTCGGCTACAATCAGATAAAGATCGCACCTGAAGATCAACATAAGACAGCCTTCACATGTCCATGGGGCACATACTGCTGGAATGTAATGCCTTTTGGTCTAAAGAATGTAGGAGCGACCTATCAAAGAGAAATGACCACCATCTTCCATGACATGATGCATACTATGATGGAAGATTATGTGGATGACTTACTAGCAAAATCACTTACTAGAGAAGGACATCTCCACATCTTAGATCAAATCTTTGATAGACTGGAACAATATCATGTTCGACTCAACCCAAAGAAATGTGTCTTTGGAGTGACCTCCGGGAAGCTTCTAGGATACATTGTCTCAAGCAAAGGCATTGAGGTCGATCCAGCAAAGGTTAAGGCAATAATGGACATGCCACCTCCAAAGAATATCAGTCAGCTAAGGACATTACAAGGGCGGCTTCAATCCATCTGAAGATTCATTGCACAATTGGCTGATAAGTGTCACCCATTCACACACTTGCTACACAAGAACATCCTCTTTCAGTGGGATGCCAGATGCCAACAAGCATTTCAGACGCTTAAAGACTATCTCATGAATCCACCATTGCTGATCCCACCAGATCCAAGTAGACTGTTGTTACTTTATATCTTAGCAACAAGTACAGCATTGGGTGTACTACTAGCACAACATAATGCAGCAGGCAAAGAGTGTGCTGTATACTACATCTCTCGCACACTGGTGGGCTATGAACTCAATTACACACCTATTGAGCGAGCTTGCCTAGCAGTCATCCTAGCAGCTACTAAATTGAGGCACTATTTGTTGACACATAAGGTACAGCTCATTGCAAAGATTGATCCACTCAAGTATTTACTTAACAAAGCAGCATTGACAGGCCGCTTGGCCAAATGGGTGATGATTCTAAGTGAATTTGACATTGAGTATGTGGACCGTAAAGCTATCAAAGGTCAGGTTATTGCAGATCAGTTGGCCGATGCGCCACTCACAGGTGATCATCCTCTTATTTCCAATTTTCCAGATGAAGAGATATTCATGATCACAACAACACAACCATGGAAACTATATTTTGATGGGTCATACACTAGGCACGGCTCGGGGGCAGGCATTCTGTTTATCACACCTCAAGGTGATAGCATCCCGAAGTCTTACAGGCTCACATTTCCATGCACAAACAACATAGCAGAGTATGAGGCCTTGATCACAGGACTCAGGTTAGCCGTACAGTGGAAATTACAAGAACTACAAGTATATGGCGACTCCCAACTAGTCATTCGACAAGCAACAGATGAATATCAAACCAAGGATGATAAACTCATGCCATATAAGCAAATGGTGGACACTCTAAAGACATCATTTACTATTATCACTTTTGAGCAGATACCAAGAGATCAGAATCGAGCTGCTGACGCTATGGCTACCATTGCATCTCTCCTAGATCTTCCACAAAATTCAACACGCTATGAGTTCTTGGTAGAACAGCTTTGGATCCCCGCTTATGATATCCCTGAATCTAAAACGATATGTCGCCTTGTTGGTTCTGAATCCCCATGGTACGGTGAGTTCTACACCTATCTTCGCGATCATACCCTTCCTCCCAACCAATCGAATAACCAACGAAAAACCTTCATTCGCCAAACTGCTCGATATACCATTATTGCCGGAACCCTATACCGACGCGGTCTTGATGGTACTCTCCTTCGATGTCTGGAACAAGGTAAGATAACAAAAGCTTTGGAAGAGGTACATGAAGGAATTTGCGGGACTCATTCAAGTGGTCCATCACTAGCCAAAAAAATCATGCGAGCTGGATACTATTGGCCATCTATGGAAAAGGATTCCTACTACTTTGTTAGAAAATGCAAGAAATGTCAAGTTCACGGCGACCTGATACATGCACCAACACAGGAACTGCAACCAATCACAACACCATGGCCTTTTTGTCAATGGGGCCTCGACCTTGTGGGTAAGATTCATCCATCTTCATCCAATGGCCATAAATTCATTATTACCGCTACCGAATATTTCACAAAGTGGATCGAAGCTGTTCCACTTACCCAAGTCACCGGCAAGCAGATCGCCTCATTCATCCTCAACTACATCATCTGCTGGTATGGTGTACCCATGTCCATCATCACAGATAACGGTCTTCCTTTCAAAAATCAGGATGTCCGTGAGCTTTGTGAGAAATTTCATATCCAACATCGCTTTTCCACCCCTTATTACCCACAAGGCAATGGTCAGGCTGAAGCATCCAATAAAAACATATTGAGAATCCTAAAGAAGACAGTAAATGATGTCGGTCGTGATTGGCATGTTCAATTGAATCTAGCATTATGGGCATATCGAACTAGCATTCGAACCCCTACAGGTGCAACTCCTTATTCATTGGTCTATGGTGCAGAAGCTATCTTACCTATTGAGGTTGAGATACCATCATTACGAGTTTCCTTGCATAATCTCATCGATGATGAAGCATACAGAGTCTCACGTCTTCAGGACTTAGAGTTACTTGATGAGAAGCGACAAGCTGCATACAATCACCTCAAAGCCTATCAGCAGCGCATGAGTAGAAGCTACAATCACCGAGTTAGATCTCGTACATTTGAGGAAGGTGATCTTGTTCTTCGAGAGAATCCTCGCAACCAACCAAACAGAGAACATCAAGGCAAGTTTGAATCAAATTGGCTCGGCCCATATGTTGTCACTGCTGTATTTGGGTCCGGGGCATATCAGTTGGCTACATCAGACGGAGAACCGCTCGCAGATCCAATCAATAGCATGCACCTCAAACGGTTTTATACCTAAGGTGTACAAGGCATCAGGCTCCCCTGCATATCAGAAAATACCAAAAACATTCAGAAAAATGTCCTAAAGAAAATACCAAAAACATTCAGAAAAATGTCCTAAAGAAAATACAAAAACATTCAAAAAAGTAAAGAAAAATCATGCATCCAAACGGTGAACAACCACTCCAGTGGCACCTTGGGTAAGTACGATGGCGAAAACCTAGCAAACAGGCGCCACTCGTAAAGGCAATGGCTCCAGTATCTTTCAGGCTCGTTGCGATCACATTCATACATACACACATCCATCCATCTAACCATGGCTTGTTATTTGATCTGTAATCCAAGAAAGTACTTCATGTGTCTGGCATCCCGCTTTTTCATAAATCATGTCCAACTTGGGGGCAATGCCCTTACAATCTAGATGATGGAAGTGGATTCTACATTACTGGTGATTCATTGGCAAAAACATTCAAAAATGTCTCGCAAAATACAAAAACATTCAAAAATGTCTCGCAAAATACAAAAACATTCAAAAATGTCTCGCAAAATACAAAAACATTCAAAAATGACTCACAAAATCCAAAAGCATTCAAAAACTATTACACAAAATCCAAAAACATCGAAAAACCCATCGAAAATCACACAAAAACATGGCAACACCTTGTACATATTCATTCAAGCAGATGCAAAACCAACATTAACACAGTACTCACACAATGACCATTTATCAATCGACCACACAATCCACATCCAACAAATCAGAAACTGTCTTTAAAAACAAGGATGCATCCTTCCTTACCAAAACAAAGACAAAAGTGACGTTTTCTTTGACAAGAAAATTATGTTAAGCTATCAAATGCTTGGTTGATTCGTGAGTAATTCATTTGTTTATCTGTATCGGGATCTTTCAGCATTGTTTTGTATCGTTTGTGCATTATTTCCGATGAAGTTCTGGGGCATGTACTAATGGTGTCTACGTGGGAAGTTCACTAAGCTATGTGATCATAGGCAAAAATACAGTCATAGATCACTACGGCTTGTTGACTACAGTGTATACCTCGACCATATGAGCATGAACCATTACCAAGGATCTATATTCTTTATTCTTTATGTATATACTGTTTGTTTGTAGGTACAATGCTCATTCTTTGGTTCCTCCCCATCCAAATTGGATAAAGGTTTTATCTCTTATTATGGTATGCACTTGTCTCAGGATATGATCAACCTAAGATCAAGGAGGACGATCCAAGTCATGCATGAAAGGAGATAATCCTTGTCTGTTCCGCAAGCAATACTCTAGTCAACTTGATCCATTATATCAAGTTGCTTGTATTAACTTGCTATATCAAAATCTATGAAAGAAATACTCAGGTCATCTTGAATCATTATGTCAAGTTGCTTGTATTTTCTTACAACATTTTAAAGCTCAATGATGAAAAATAAAGCACCATGGATCGTCATTCCATCTCATCTGTATATATTGCATTTCGTTGCATTCCACCCATCCCTACATTCATAATAGCTGCATATCATGCATACGTAGTCATAATAATGCATACTCTATGTTACTCATCTTCTTCCATAGGACTCGGTCCTAGTCCTCCATATCTTCTATCTAACATCAAATCCCCCCTCACCCTCCCTATCTTGATCATCAACATCATCCTAATCCCTTCATCGCTTCCCATCCTCACTCATCCACAAAATTAAGCCAGTTACTCTGTCTACACAGATACATCGACTCCCACACACCTAGACTATCAACAGATACTCTGATCAAGTATCTTCGGGTCTCAACAGGTAATCGATTATGGTAATCCTAGACTACATCAGGCATTTATCATAATGACCTAGTCTCAACGGGGCTGCCATGATTCTCCACAACCATCCATCACACACACATACTATCAATTGATCAACCAATCAAACACAATCCAATGGACAATTACATCAATTGTCTACATCTCAACGAGTATTTTGCTTCATATACCTTGACTTCATCGGGAAATTACATCAATTGTCTAAGTCACATCAGGTCACTTTGATTCACTTACTCAGACTTTATCATGTCCAAGCGACCAACTGACATCAACTGTCACGCTTTGACTTGACCGGGGCAATTAAACCGATTGCACCAGATTGTCCAAACAATTTTGATCAATTGTATAGCATCAATCCAAACCCCACACTACATCTGCTATGTATCTCTTGCATGACCTCAGGGTACTCGTTGGCTTGTTGTTTCTTCATATTCACTCCATTTTCTCCCATTCTTTCATCATTAGTTCTAATTTCTTCTATTCTACCTCCCCTCCACTTTGCATTCTTTTTCGAGAGATCGCCCGATTTTTCAAAATAAAAATCGGCCCATCTCTCGAGGGGGCATACCACCCATTAAATTTACATTTTATGGGGCATTTCTTCACACCTATTTTTCTTTCTTTGAAACGACGCGATAAACTGCACCGTCTCAAAGAGGGGCAAATGTAGTCACATAAATCTGTCCACTTAATTAAATGAATACTTAGTATTTATTTGATTATTTAACCATCAATTAATAATTAATTAAATTAATATTTAATTAATTCATCTTAACCCTCTTCTCCTATTAATTAAATAAATTATTCAATTTATTTGATTTAATTCACTTAACCAAATTCATACCATTAATTAAATAAATAAATCATATTTGTTTAATTAAATCTTCTCTCACATTTAAATAAATTAATATTTATTTAAATCCCCCAAAATCCCACCTCTCAAATTTAAATAAATTAATATTTATTTAAATCCCCCAAAATCCCACCTCTCACATTTAAATAAATAAATCATTTATTTAAATCACCTTTATCCTCCACCCACTTGTATTTTCCTACAAAAGCAAGTTGCACAATTATTTTAAATAAATAATTTATTTAAATCACCTTTATCCTCCACCCACTTGTATTTTCCTACAAAAGCAAGTTGCACAACTATTTTAAATAAATTATTTATTTAAAATCCTATTTATCCTCACCCACTTGAAACCTTTAATGGTTTCCCTTAAAGTATTCAAACTTGATGGCTTTAAAGTCTTCAAACTTGATGGCTTCCTTCTATAGTCTTCTTAAGACTTTAATGGTTTTCCTTAAAGTCTTCAAGCCTTTAATGGTTCCCCTTCCTTTTTCTCATTTAAATAAATTAATATTTATTTGAATATTTATCCAAATACAACTTGCACACATTTATTGAAATAAATGAATTTTTATTTTAATAAAATCCTATTTTCCCTCACCCACCAAATCCACTTGCAAAATCTAATCCCCTTCTAGATTCTTCTAACCCCTTCCTAATTAACTTAATCCATCCCCTAATTATTGTCACATTCCTAAGCAAAATGGAGTCACTTCTCAAAGCCTAAAAGTCTTTGATAACCATTAAAGGCTTTCAACCTTCAACCACTAAATGTCTCAAAGTCTTGGATAACCTTTGAAAGCTTCCAACCTTCAACCACTAAATGGCTCAAAGTCTTTGATAACCATTGAAGGCTTTCAACCTTCAACCACTTAATCCTCAAAGTCTCCAATAACCATTAATGGTTACCTCAAACCCTCCCACATGGTTAAAACATCTGTTTTGACTCAACCTCTACCCAACCCAAGGGTCTCATCAAGCCTTTAGTGCTTTGACCATGATTATCTCTTAATCATTTGCACAAAGGTTTATCCTTGCATTAACTCCTAATCCAGTGGGTAATCCTAATTTAGGCTTGACCCTTACCTTCTAGATAACCATGAGGTCTCCTCAGGCATTTAATGCCTCCAACCTCTTCTCTCAACCCAATCTTATGTTGACACTTGTCACCATTTCATTGGTGCAAATTGTGCACATGGATCCCCAACTTTCAAGCTTGACCCTTGATTAAACCTTTCAATCCTGGCCATCCATTGCTCCATTTTTCCTATAAATAGAGCCCATTCCTTCATAATCCAGATCCTGAAAACTTGTATGCATTTAGGCTATAGACATTTTTAGAGAGCATTTAGCATAAGCATAACTAAATCTTGTCTTTTTGGTTAAAATATATCATTTTAGCATAAAAATAGCTTTTTATTTCATATTTGGAGCTATACTACAAATTTCAATCCTCCATAAGCATCCACAGTGCAAAAAGCTGCTAAGAGCTACACTATTTTGGAACTTGGAGAGGAGAGGAACAAGGGAGAAGGAACTAAGAGTATGTTAGGAGGTATTTGGAGATGCCTCATCATGTTTTCTTTGATAGTTAAATATGCTTGCATGCTTGTAGTCTCTCTTTTGGTATGCCTTTTTAGATTAGTTTTTGATTGACTAACACTAATGTTTTGTGTGTTTTTGTGTTATTTGATCATAGACTAATCTTGTGCCATTTAGGAGGGCATCAGATTGTACCCTGTCAAACTGTGAATTGCCCTGTTGTAGCTATGCTGAACTATGGAAGACTTTCATCCCATGTGTTGGCATGCTTTGAATGATACATGCATAAAATTTGAATGATCGTTCGATCTATTACCTCTGTTTAAGGGTGGAAGTTAGTAGACTTTATCAATTTTGTGTCCATATTTTCCCATAGGGCAAACCAAAACTTGTTGAGAAATCTACTATCCCTATCTGAAATAATGTTATTTGGGAGACCAAAATGAACCCAAACATGCTCAAAGAAGAGCTTTGTAGTGTCCTCTACAGAAATTTCCTTTTTACAAGCCATTACTATTGCCATTTTTGAAAATCTATCTACCACAACATACACACAATAATGCCCTCGCCTAGTGATAGGAAAACCAGACATAAAATCTATAGAAACTGAGTGTCATGATTTTTCTGGAATAGGAATTGGTGAATATAAACCTAACTTACGATTGGCGGGATTTGTAATCGCACATGTTGTACAAGCTTGAATGTATGAAATTACATCATTCTTCATTTTTGGCCAATAAAAATATCTCTGGAGTATAGCAGTAGTCTTACCTATTCCAAAATGGCATGCAACCTTTTTGTAGTGAGCTTCCCATATCAACTTTTCACACTTTTCACTGGGCACACAAATTTGGCCATGGTGGCAAAGCATTCCATCCTGAAAATAGAAATCATTCACATGTTTACCCTCCACAAGTTGATTGTAAACATCAGCAAATTCATTATCATGCCCATACAAATGAGTCCAAGTTTCAATTTGGTGAACACATGACTCCAACACCATACTTATAGCTATAATTAGAGGCCTGCTAAAAAAATCTACTACTTTATTAGTGCTCCCTTTCTTATGACAAATATTGAGATGAAATTGTTGAAGATAGGCTGACCATGATTGGTGTCTATCATTCTGCAACTTTCCTTGTGTTTGCAAAAATGAAGGGGCTTGTGATCGGTGCGGATGAAAGTTTCCTTACCCAAAATATAACTTTCATTGCTTACAAGATTGAATAATGGCATATAGCTCCTTACCATAGGTGGGATATCTATGCACTATATCAAAAAAGGTCTCACTATGGTATGCAACCGGGTGGCCATGTTGCATGAGGACTACTCCCAGAGCATATTTTGATGCATTAGTTTGTATTTCAAATGACTATTGTAAGTCAGGAAGAGATAAAACTAGTGCAGAACATAACCTATGTTTTAACTCCTCAAATGCTTGTTGTTGAGCACCTATCCACCTGAATTTCACTTGCACTCCTCCTTGCAATGAATGAGTTAAAGGCCAAGATAGATGTGATCAAAAAAATTAACCTAAGGAAGCTACGTAATTCTGTGAGATTTCTAGGAGAAGGCCAATCCTTAATCACTTGTATTTTCTTAGGATCAACATGAACACCCTCATTATCAATGACATATCCCAAATACTTAATGCTATACATGCCAAAGGAACATTTTTCTTTATTTGCATACAATTCATGGTCTTGCAGATTTGAGAGTACTTGCTCCACATGTTGCAAATGCTCCTCCCAAGTTTTGCTGAAAATGAGTATGTCATCCAGGTATACCATTATAAAAGAATCGGTGAATGGTATAAGGCACATCATTCATCATCCTCATGAATGTAGCTGCTAGGGAATTAATTAGGCCAAAAGGAATCACTAACCATTCAAACAAACCCTCCTTAGATTGAAAAGAAGTCTTCCACACATCTGCTCGATCAATTGGTACTTGATGGTACCCAATTTTCAAATTAAATTTAGTGAAGAATTTGGCCCCTCTAAGTTGGTCCAAAATATCATCTATCTGTAGGATTGGATACCTATTTTTCACTATGATTTTATTCAATGCACGATAGTCAATACAATGTCTCCATGTTCCGTCCTTTTTCTTTGCTAGAAAAATTGGTCTACCACAAGGTGATCACCCAAAAATACCCTTTCAAAGACCGAAAACGTAAAAAAACAAATCACAAATAACTAAAATAACTGAATCTCCAAGGTTCTTACCTCTAGAATTCTTAAGTTTCTCCCCTCCATCATTTCACCTCAGCAAAGCGGTTTTGTCCTGGGTAGACAAATTTTGGATTCAATCATCTCTGTCCATGAAAATATCCACTCTTTGTCTTTCTCTAAAAAAGAAGGTTTTTTTCTAAAGCTTGACCTCTCTAAAGCCTATGATAGAGTGGATTGGGATTTTATGATGGATGTCCTCTTTGATTTTGGCTTCAGTTCTAGAAGTGTTAGCCTTATCAGGCAACTTGTCTCTTCAGCTTCTTTCTCTATTTTAATGACTGGATCTCCTTCTCCTTTCTTTAAAGATTCTAGAGGTCTCAGGCAGGGGGACCCTCTATCCCTAGTTATCTTTATCATTATGGCGGAATGTCTGGGGAGATGTATTGGAAAGCTGGTTGAGAAAGGGAGTTTTGTGGTTTGAATCCTTCTTCAGCGGATCAAATATGTTCCCATTAGCAGTTTGTTGATGACTCTATAATAATGGGGAAAGCTACAGTGAAGGATTCTAGAAGATTAAAAAAGGCTTTGGATAACTATGGAGATGCCACTGGTCAACTTATAAACTGGTCTAAAAGCTTTGTTTATTTTATCAATACCTCGGAGAGAAGGAGGATTAAAATTAGTAATATTCTAGGTTGTCAAATTGGTAGTCTGCCTGCTTCTTACTTGAGGCTCCCCTTATGCCATGATCCTCTGGATACTTTTTGGGGAGCCTTGGTGGATAAATTCCACAAGAAACTATCTGGTTGGAAGGGTTCTCTTCTTAGTCAAGCAGGTAAGGTTCAATTGCTGAAATCCACTCTTCAAAGTATTCCTCTCTATGCCATCAGTCTGTTTAGGATTCCTACTAAGTATGCGAAGACCATTGAAAAGATTCAGAGATCTTTTTTATGGACAGGGGTTGAGGAGAAGAAGAGAATGAACTTGATTGCATGGGAGAAGGTCTGCAAGCCTATAAATAAAGGAGGTCTGGGCCTTAGAAGAATAAGAGACATAAATGAGTTCCTTATGGCCAAGAAGACTTGGAGAGGATATAGAAATCGAGGAGAGTGGAAAATGATATGGGATAAAAAATATAAAAGTCAATGTCTAACACTTCAAAGCTTCCTCAAAGCAGAGATTATCCCAATTGGATCCAATATTTGGAAAAATGTTTCTAGAACAAGAGACTTAATTGTCAAAGGTGCAAAATGGAAATTGGGGAAAGGGAATCTTATCCAGTTCTGGGATGACCCTTGGCTTCTGGAGATCCCTTTGAATGAAAACCCTAAGTGGAACAGATTTTAGAACCAATGCAAGGAAAGATTTGGAACCAAGGTGGAGGATTACTAGAAAGATGGACAGTGGAAGGACTTATCTCAAGTGGACCAGTCTTTGGGTAGTTTGAATAAAGTCATGAACTCTATGGTGAGGGTTGAAGAAGAAGACCATTTAATTTGGAAATTCACAGCTAGTGGTACCTTTACAGTGGCTTCTCTGTATCATCAACAGTTCTACAACATGGAAAGCCCATGCTGGGCTAAAGCATGGGTGAAAGGTCTCACACCTAAGATAAACATTTCCTTCTGGGCAGCCCTTCAAGATAAAATTCTTACTACTGAGAATATCAGAAAAAGAGGTATTAGTATGCCTAGTTTTTGTATTCTTTGTAAGTAGAATGAGGAGACTATAAATCATTGCCATTTCTTTGCTGATGTCTGGGGAAGTTGTTTGGATCACTTCAAAGTTAGTTGGGGTTTCCCCAAGTCGATTCAGGAGATTTTCAATTCTTGGCATCATCCTTCAAGAAATAAATCCACAACCTTATTATGGAAAATTGCTTTACCTCACATGTGTTGGGGCATATGGAAAGAGAGAAATGATAGAGTTTTCAGAGAAAAGACTACTAAGGCTAAAATTGTGTTTGAAAAAATAAGAAGAAGTATAGTGGAAAATATGAATATCATAGGCGGTATTGATAATCCTCAAGATAAGGATGATCAATTTATCTACAAAAAGTGGAGATTAAAGGGTTAAGAGTGCTTTCAGATCAACCCTAGAGAGGGTGTGATATGGATCAGTCCGCCCAAGGGATGGATGAAAATCAATTTTGATGGGGCCTCAAAGGGTAACCTGGGTGTTGCAGGATGTGGAGTGGTCCTAAGGGATGAATGGGGAATATGCAAAATCATAAAATGTATTCCCATAGGAAATTAGACTAATCATGTTGTCGAAGCCATGGCGGCTTACCATGGGATGATCCTTGCCAAAAAAGCTAAATGCACTAAAGTTTGGTGTGAAGGAGACTCTTTAAACATAATCAATTGTTTAAATATGAAATTCCCGCCTTCTTGGTCAATTAGTAATGCTATTAAAGAAACTAGGAAAATCAGCGAAGAATTTGAAATGTGTGTTTTTACACGTGTATAGGGAGGCCAACTCCTACGCTGATTGGGCAGCCAACCTAGCTTGCCAATCGAGAGACATCATTACTAGTTATGGTTAAATGGAGATTTCAAGTGATATGAAATCCCTTCTTAATCAGGACCGGAGCCAGATAAGGCAATGTGGTACTTTTAATCATTATTTCTAATGCCCCTTCCACCTTTTTCGATGCAGGGTTTCATCGAAGATAATGAGCATTTATATAGGTGTCTTATCATTATTATCTGGCACAGATTATGGGCATTCTTACCAAGTACCCATAGAAACCAGAAGAGAGGTTATCAAGCTAAGAGAAGGAATTGCAAGGAAGGTGCTAGAAAAATGGGAGGTAACAAGAAAAGATTCGAACCTACTTCCTACTCTGACTGGAGAAAGAACAAAGAAGTCTGGGATATCCTTTAGCAGGGGGTCTAAATTTTTTCATGGAGTGGCTAAGTGGGAAAGACCCCACAATCACTAGCTATTTCATCAAGAACTGGAAAAATGGCAAAATCCTTATCAGATCCCAGATGATGAATGTTGATGAAGAGGTCATTGTCGAGGCCACGGGGATGGCTACTGAGGGAATGAAATTTTACAGGGACCGAGGCATATAAGATAAAGCAGTAGATAAGTTTCCTGTCACAAACGAAGAGAGGAGAAAGATGATTAAAATCGACAACTCCTACCATGCTCCGAAGAGAATTTGCAGGCCATGGAGGTTTGTTTTATTCACTTCTATTGCATACATTACCTTAGATGGTAGGTTTACCAGAGCCTACGGGCATCACTTTGTTTTGCTCAGCCATTTTTGTCATGGGGAAAAGGTGAGCCTACCCTATTACCTAGCATTCTCAATGGATCATACTATAAAGGAGGTTCAAAAGGACCCTAAAGGCGACCATGCCCTCCACCAAGAGCTTATGGTCCTGGTTTATAAAATGCTTAAGGGGAAGTGCATTGAAAAGCCTATTAAAGGCAAAAAAGAAAGAGATGAGACAATGGAGAGTGAAGCTAGCGGATTTAACTTTTAATCGGAGACCGAGGGAGAATCGAAAGAAATTAGAAAAAAAAGGAGGAATAGGGCCAAGAAGAGAAGGATTATTGTGGAATCAGAAATGTCGGATTTTGAAACCGAATCCTTTTAGAAAAAATTTGTTAAAAAAAGAAAGGGAAAGCTACTAGAAAGCAGACTCAGAGGAAGAATACTAAAAAGGGCAACAATTTAGACATCAACCACATTCTGGTTGATTCTAAGGATGAGGCTGAAGAAAACAAGAAGGTTGAGGGTCAGGATAAAGAAGGGGAGGGTAACCCGGTGATGGGCAATATTGAGGTCGTGAATACCACAAGTCTGCAAAAGGAGGATAAAGGGGATAAAAGTGGCAGTGGTGACAATGATACTGTTAAATCCTTCTGTGAGACCATCGCTACCATGGTGAAGGATATCAACAGTTTGAAAACAAATACGCAGGCTATCGCAAGAGTTACGGTTGGTGATAAGCCCCTGGCTGAACATGTTAAAGAATTGGTTGTCATTCTGCATAATGCGAAAGCTATTGAATGTATGGCTGGAAAAATCATAGCTACGGAAAAAAAGGTCAATAAGATGGGAGATAGAAAGGAAATGGAAAATAAAATGAATGACTTCGGCAGCAGAATTGACAGGTTGGAACTCAACGTCAAGAAGATTGCAGACCAAAATTTCCAAATCCTCAAATCGTCGGTGGACAACATGAACATCCTTATCAATAGGTTTGAGAACAATGTTGAGAAGGATGGTGATAAAGAGTAGCTGGACAAGAAGGGTCATGAAAGGAGGACCAGAGCTAACACAAAGATCAAGGGTGACATCAAAGGTCGTGAGCTAGAGGAACTAAAGACCTCAGCGAACAACATGAAACAAATGGTTGTTCATGCTAAGGAAATTATGAATAGTATTTAGGTCTTTTTTGGTGTCCTAGGTTCTATCTTTTTGTTGTCTTTGTGCTTTCCTTTTGCTGTCTGTTCCAAGTTTTTAATGATATGTTATGTTAGTTGATCCCTTTCTATGGGATCATTTTGTCTTTTTGAAGTGATCGGGCACTTTTTCTAGCAGTTATGTTCTCTTGGCTTATACAAGGTTCGGGTACCTTTCAAATACCTACTTTTACTTAATCAAAACTAAAATTGCAACATAAAAAAGATGGGTTCCTTACTGGTTTTCCTGTCTTGAATTCTATGCTAACCATCATCAAATCCAACCTCCCTCTTTCGTGTGGTGACAAAAAAACTTGTTTTCCCACTCCTATTTCTTGCAGCATCATAAAAATAAACCATGTTGTTTCTCATGGTGATCAAACCCGGTGATTTTCCTCCTAAAACTTGCAGCGTCCAATAACAAACCCTGCATCGTAAAACTGATCTGGAATTGATTATTTGGTATCTTGACTATGATTGTTTTGAATGCATTTTGACAATGATAGTAAATTTGATATGGAATTTCATCAAATGGAGCTCGATGAATCCCAAATAGTAGGGGCTATTGTGTACACAAAATAGTGTGTACAAAATAGTGTTTACACAAAATATTGTATACAAAATGGAAGCGGCTATTGTCCACATATAATAACACATCGTACATGGATTATGAGCCCACTATTTGGGATTCACACAGCTCCATTGTATGCAATTCAAAATCAATTTTATTGTCATTTTCAACATGCATTCAAAACAATCATAATCAAGCTACCAAACAATCATAGTCAAGCTACCAAACAATAACTCCATTGTAAAGTTTTTAAAAAAATTTAAATGTCAATG
The DNA here is from genome assembly GCF_030272615.1 of Cryptomeria japonica. Classification (NCBI taxonomy): domain Eukaryota; kingdom Viridiplantae; phylum Streptophyta; class Pinopsida; order Cupressales; family Cupressaceae; genus Cryptomeria; species Cryptomeria japonica. Next base: position 854,524,880 of record NC_081414.1, read on the forward strand.
GTATAATGTATGCCAAACATCCAGATACAAAACACAACCACTTACTATTCTTACATGACCAACTAATGATAAGGAATTTGGGAATGCTGCCACAGACTAAAAATTACAAATAATGAATTTAGAGGACCGTTGTTCAAAAGTCAAGCCAACGTCAATGGTGTGAATGTGAAATTCAATTCCAATCTGATAATGAGAATAATTTTTAGTTTTCCAAATGGGTTGCAAATAACATATTTTTCTGCCATGGATGCAAATATATTTTCCTAATGAGATAATCCACTTTGTGAAGTGGAAGTAGAGACATCTCCTACTCCAAATAATCATAATATCATAGTACCACAATGGCATAACTGTGGCCAGTGGAATCCATTGGGGATTTCAATGCAAGCAAGTTCTAGTTTGAAGAAAAACACAGAGGGTTTGCAGTAGTTTCAATAGTCAAAAGGAAAAAGGGCTTTTTGCAAGTGCAATTATGGAATAACCACGGGGGTTTGGAGCAATTGCAACAGTCAAAAATGTAATTGGGGTGTGCCATTTTGGCAAAAAAAAACTAGATTTGGAGCGCTCCTTTGATGAAGCACAGAAGAGGCAACCCTGTACATTAGATAAACATTTGGTTTTGCAACCGCCTGAAGTACCATTGCAAATAACCTACTTTTCTTCCATGGGTGCAAATAGATCAGCACAGTGAGATAATCCACTTTGTAAAATGAAGGTGGAGACATCTACTACTTGAAATAGTGATAATATCATAGTAGTGCAATGGAACAACAATGGTGTGTAGAATACACTATGGATTTCAATGTTGGTTGGTGCCATTTAGGAAAAAAAAAGAGGGTTTGGAGAAGTTGTAACAACAAAATAAGAAATTGGCATTTTTCACATAACATTTTTGAAAAAGCAATTGAAATTAAATGGTGAAATGGTTTTTGAAACAAAAACAAAAAACAAAATAAAAACATCAAGAAAGAAGTTGCAGAGACATAGCAATTAGTAGAGTTGCGTATGATTTAGAAACTTTACACAGAAATATGCATTGTCAACAATCATTGGTTGAAGACGAGCAAGATATGGTTGTTGAGAAACGACATCAACAAGACTTAACGACAGATACATAGTTAATGAAAGCGGCTATTCTCCACATAAAATAGTACACCATATTGGAGTATGGGCATCTGACATACATACATGGAGTTGTATGGGCCCCGCATGGAGCGTTGCACTGTGAATGACATAATCAATCACAAACTTACATAAAGCTAGCCAACCCAACGCATTTATGAAAAATAAAATGTTTAAACAATAATTTACACTATTACCGTGCTTTTCTGTAGACTACAAAAGACTATGAAATTCTCATATGCCTAGCAAGACTGCAAAAATTTAAAAAGAATATCCAATTGCCTAGAGAGAAATTTGCCAACTCCGATTGTGTAAAGACTCTTCGGCCACAAACAACTTTGAGCTAAAAGCTTCATTCTGCAAGTAATCCCTAACCAGTTGGAATACATTTAAACCAACTCTTTCAGTCATGGCTTTTCATTAGCCCATTTGTGGATTCCAAAATCTGCTAGGGATTTCAATGCAAGAAAGTGCTAGTTTGGAGAAAGACACAGAGGGTTTGGAGCGGTTTCAACAGTCAAAAGGAAATAGGGCTTTTTGAAAATGCAATTTTAGAATAATTGTGGGGGTTTGGAGTGGTTGCAACAGTCAAAAATGTAATTGGAGTGTCCATTTTGGCAAAAAGAAATACTATATTTGGAGCACTCCTCCGATGAAGCACGGAAGAGGCGTTTTTACAACCCTGCACATTAGATAAACATTCAATTTTGCACCCGCTTGAAGTACCATTGCAAATAAGCTACTTTTCTGCCATGGGTGATCAGCCTAATAAGATAATCCACTTTGTGAAATGGAGGTGGAGACATCTCCTACTTGAAATAGTGATAATATCAGAGTAGTGCAATGGAACAACAATGGCATGTAAAATACACTATGGATTTCAACGTTGGTTGGGGCCATTTAGGGGGAAAAAAAGGGTTTGGAGAAGTCATAACAACAAAATAAGAAATGGGCATTTTTTACACACACTATTTTCAAAAAATGAGTTGAAATTAAATAGTGAAATGGTTCTTGAAACAAAAACAAAAACAAAAACAAAAAAAACATCAAGAAATAAGTTGCAAAGACATAGCAATTAGTAGAGTTTGGTATGATTTATATACTTTACACAGAAATATGCATTGTCAACAATTGTTGGTTGAAGACAAGCAAGATATGGTTGTTGACAAATGACATCAGCAAGACTTAACGACAGATACGTAGTTAATGAAAGCAGCTATTCTCCACATAAAATAGCACGTCGTACTGGAGTATGGGCATCCAACATACATACATGGAGTTTTATGGGCCCTGCGTGGAACGTTGCGCTATGAATGACACAAAACAATCGCAAACTTACATAAAGCTAGCCAAGCCAACCCATTTATGAAAAATAAAATGATTAAACAATAATTTGCACTATTACCGTGCTTTTCTATAGAATGTGAAAGATTATGAAATTCTCATATCCCTAGAAAGACTGTAAAAATTTGAAAAGAATCTCTAATTGTCTAGAGAAAAATTTGCCAACTCCGACCGTCTAAAGACTCTCCGGCCACAAACAACTCTAAGCTAAAATCTCATTCTGCAAGTAATCCCTAACCAATTGGAATACATGCAAATCGACTCTTTTGGTCGTGGCTTTTCATTAGCCCATTTGTGGATTCCAGAATCCGCTAGGGATTTCAATGCAAGCAAGTGCTAGTTTGGAGAAAAACATGGAGGTTTTGGAGCGGTTTCAGTAGTAAAAAAGAAATAGGGATTTTTGCAAATGCAATTTTGGAATAATCGCGGGGGTTTGAAGTGGTTACAACACTCAAAAATATAATTGGAGTGTCCATTTTGGCAAAAAATAAAACCCTATATTTGGAGCGCTCCTCCACTGAAGCACATAAGAGGCATTTTTTCAACCTTGTACATTAGATAAACATTCTTTGCAACTACCTGAAGTACCATTGTAAATAAACTACTTTTCTACCAAGGGTGCAAATAGATCAGCTCAGTAAGATAATCCACTTTGTGAAATGGAGGTGGAGACATCTCCTACTTGAAACAGTTATAATATCATAGTAGTGCAATGGAACAACAGTGGTGTGTAGAATACACTGTGGATTTCAACGCTGGCTGGTGCCATTTAGGGAAAAAAAAAAAAAAGTGTTTGGAGATGTCATAACAACAAGATAAGAAATAGGCATTTTTCACACACACCATTTTCAAAAAAGCACTTGAAATTAAATGCTGAAATGGTTCTTAAAACAAAAACAAAAATTAAAAAAACATCAAAAAAAAAGTTGCTGAGGGGTGAACACACAATAATGGGTTACATTTTTTTGCCAACTTTGACACTGCAATATTCTTTTTTAGAAACAACTTCACATTCAGACACCTATTACAGCTAAATCGTAAGGAATTTGTAGATGATGTGAACTAGGTATTTGTGTCATTTGGTGTGTAGATTCTAAAAATATTTTTTAAAATTTTTTGGAATCAATTTGCTTCCATTTTTCTATCTCCCTCGAAAACTAGTTTTTTACAAAAAACAACATTTTTAAAGAGTGATACTTACTTGGTCAGGCATAACATTTTTTCTCAAATATATATGAATGTAATTCTTTCAAATGTAGTTTTGTAACATCCATATCTAATGTTTGCAATTGGTTTCATAACATTATCTTTAATATTTTATATTTTATTAAGTTTTGAAGTCAACTGTAATTTTGACATATCTTCATTTGGTCATTCATAACTGGTGTATATAATGAAATTATTTTATTTTTTTTGTTGAGAGGACTTCATTACCTAGTGCGCAGATAATTTTCCATAATTTTTTCTCACTTGTTTACTATTTTTTCATAAGTGTTGAACTCAAAAGTTGATGTTTGGTGTGAAACCTATGTTCAGTTAACATAAAAAAAAATCTTAATTCAGTCAATATATATTAAAATAATAATCATTGGAAAGGTCGCTTCAAGTACTACCATCATGCATTTGGGTTTGTCAAAATTAATCCATTTGAGCCCCCAATTTGAGCTTTAAAGACCCAAAAATTGTAGAAACAAGGAGAGGTTGGGGGGGGGGGATCTCTAGCAAGCGGGTTCGATAGAACATATGTTCTATCAGAAAGGGTTCGATCAAACCCATGAAAAAGGGGGTTCAATCGAGCCATGAAAAAGGGGGTTCAATCGAGCCCCCTTTTTTAATAATTTTATATTCGATCAAACGTATTTAAAATAATACTTTGGATCAAATCATTTTTTGGTTCGATTGAACATGGCATTCAATCGAAAGTGGTAAAAATTATTTTTTTGACAAACAAATGCATTTTCTTCATCCAAAAAAGTATAACCCACTATTGTGGGTTCACCTAGAGAGAAAGCAATTAGTAGAGTTGGATATGATTTAGAAACTTTACACAGAAATATGGATTGTCAACAATCGTTAGTTGAAGACAAGCACGATATGGTTGTTGACAAATGACATCATCAAGACTTAATGACAGATATGCAGTTAATGAAAGTTGTTATTCTCCACATAAGATAACACATTGTACTGAAGTATGGGCCTGTGACATACATACGTGGAGTTGTATGGGCCCCGTGTGGAGCACTGCACTGCGAACGACACAAAACAATCGCAAACTTACATAAAGATATCCAACCCAACACATTTACGAAAAATAAAATGATTAAACAATAATTTGCACTATTACCGTGATTTTATGTAGATTGGGAAAGATTATGAAATTCTCATATGCCTAGAAAGACTGCAAAAATTTGAAAAGAATCTCCAATTGCCTAGAGAGAAATTTGCTAACTCTGACTGTCTAAAGACTCTCTGGCCACAAGCAACTTTGAGCTAAAAGCTTCATTCTACAAGTAATCCCTAACCAGTTGGAATACATGCAAATCGACTCTTTTGGTCATGGCTTTTCATTAGCCTATTCGTGGATTCCAAAATCCGCTGGGGATTTCTACACAACCAAGTTCCAGTTTGGAGAAAAACAAAGAGGGTTTGGAGCAATTTCAATAGTCAAAAGGAAATAGGGCTTTTTGCAAATGCAATTTTGGAATAATCATGGGGGTTTGGAACAGTTGCAATAGTTAAAAATGTAATTGAAGTGTCCATTTTGGCAAAAAAATACACTATATTTGGAGCACTCCCCCAATGAAGCACAAAAGAGGCTTTTTTTTCAACCCTGTACATTAGATAAACATTCATTTTTGCAACCGCCTGAAGTACCATTGCAAATAACCTACTTTTCTACCATGGGTGCAAATAGATCAACCTAGTAAGATAATCCACTTCATGAAATGGAGGTGGAGACATCTCCTACTTGAAATAGTGATAATATCAAAGTAGTCCAATGGAACAACAGTGGCATGTAGAATACACTGTGGATTTCAATGCTGGCTGGTGCTGTTTAGGAAAAAAAATAGGGTTTAGAGAAGTCATAACAGGAAAATAAGAAATAGGCATTTTTTCACACACACCATTTTCAAAAAAGAACTTGAAACTAAATGGTGAAATGGTTCTTGAAACAAAAACAAAAACATCAAGAAAGAAGTTGCAGAGACATAGAAATTAGTAGATTTGGGTATGATTTAGAAACTTTACATAGAAATATGCATTGTTAATAATTGTTGGTTGAAGACGAGAAATATATGATTGTTGACAAACGAGATCAGCAGGACTTAATGATAGATACGCAGGTAATGAAAGCAGCTATTCTCCACATAAAATAGCACGTCATACTGGAGTATGGGAATTTGACATACATACGTGGAGTTGTATGGGCCCCACATGGAGCGCTACACTGTGAACAACACAAAACAAACGCAAAATTACATAAAGCTAGCCAAGCCAACGCATTTATGAAAAATAAAATGATTAAAAAATAATTTGCACTATTACCGTGTTTTTCTTTAGACTACAAAAGATTATGAAATTCTCATATGCCTAGAAAGATTGTAAAAATTCAAAAAGAATTTCCAATTGCCTAGAGAAAAATTTGTCGACTCCGACTATCTATAGACTCTTCGACCACAAACAACTCTGAGATAAAAGCTTTGTTCTGCAAGTTATCCCTAACCAGTTAGAATACATGCAAATCAGTTCTTTTGGTAATGGCTTTGCATTAGCCCATTCATGGATTCTAGAATCCGTTTGGTATTTCAAAGCAAGCAAGTGCCAGTTTTGAGCGGTTTCAACAGTCAAAAGGAAATAGGGCTTTTTGCAAGTGCAATTTTGAAATAATCTGGGGGGGGTTTGGAGCGGTTACAATAGTCAAAAATGTAATTGGATTGTCCCTTTTGGCAAAAAAAAATGCTATATTTGGAGCGCTCCTCTGTTGAAGCACATAAGAGGTGTTTTTTCAACCCTGTACGTTAGATAAACATTCATTTTTGCAACCGCCTGAAGTACCATTGCAAATAACCTACTTTTCTAACATGGATGCAAATAGATTAGCCTAGTAAGATAATCCACTTTGTGAAATGGAGGTGGAGACATCTCTTGCTTAAATATGATAATATCAGAGTAGTGCAATAGAACAACAGTCACGTGTAGGATACACTATGGATTTCAACATTGGTTGGTGCCATTTAGGGAAAAAAATCAGGGTTTGGAGAAGTCGTAATAGCAAAATAAGAAATAGGCATTTTTTACACACACCATTTTCAAAAAATCTCTTGAAATTAAATGGTTAAATGGTTCTTTAAAAAAAAATAAAAAATAAAAAACATCAAGAAAGAAGTTGCAAAGACATAGCAATTAGTAGAGTTGGGTATGATTTAGAAACTTTACACAAAAATATGCATTGTCAACAATCGTTGGTTGAAGACGAGCAAGATATGGTTGTTGACAAACAAAATTAGCAAGACATAACGACAGATATGCAGTTAATGAAAGTGGTTATTCTCCAAATAAAATAGCTTGTCGTACTGGAGTATAGGCATCCATCATACATACGTGGAATTTTATGGGTCCCGCGTGGAGCACTGCACTGTGAACGACACAAAACAATCGCAAACTTACATAAAGCTAGCCAAGCCAACCCATTTAGGAAAAATAAAATGATTAAACAATAATTTTCATTATTACCATGCTTTTCTGTAGACTGTGAAAGATTATGAAATTCTCATATGCCTAGAAAGACTGCAAAAATTTGAAAAGAATCTCCAATTGCCAAGAGAGAAATTTGCCAACTCCGTCTATCTAAAGACTCTCTGGCCACAAACAACTTTGAGTTAAAAGCTTCATTCTATAAGTAATCCCTAAGCAGTTGGAATACATGCAAATCCACTCTTTTGGTCATGGCTTTTCATTAGCCCATTCGTGGATTGCAGAATCTGTTGGGGATTTCAACGCAAGCAAGTGCCAGTTTAGATAAAAACACAGAGGGTTTGGAGTAGTTTCAACAATCAAAAGGAAATAGGGATTTTTGTAAATGCAATTTTGGAATAATCGTGGGGGTTTGGAGTGGTTGCAACAGTAAAAAATATAATTGGAGTGTCCATTTTGGCAAAAAAAATAAAAAAATATTTGGAGTGCTCCTTTGGTGAAGCATAGAAGAGGCATTTTTTCAACCTTGTACATTAGATAAACATTCATTTTTGCAACCACCTGAAGTACCATTGCAAATAACCTACTTTTCTGTCATGGGTGCAAATAGATCATCCCAGTAAGATAATCCACTTTGTGAAATGGAGGTGGAGACATCTCCTGATCGAAATAGTGATAATATCAAAGTAGTGCAATGAAATAGAAGTGGTGTGTAGAATACACTGTGGATTTCAACTTTGGTTGGTGCCATTTAGGAAAAAAAAACAAGGTTTGGAGAAGTTGTAACAGCAAAATAATAAATAGGCATTTTTCACACACAACATTTTCAAAAAAGCACTTGAAATTAAATGGTGAAATGGTTCTTGAAACAAAAACAAAAACAAAAAAACAACATCAAGAAAGAAGTTGCATAGACATAGCAATTACTAGAGTTGGGTATCATTTAGAAACTTTACACCGAAATATGCATTATCAACAATTGTTGGTTGAAGACAAGCAAGATATGGTTTTTGACAAATGACATCAAAAAGACTTAACGACAGATATGCAGTTAATGAAAGCGGCTATTCGCCACATAAAATAGCACGTCGTACTGGATTATGGGCCTCTGGCATACATACATGGAGTTGTATGGGCCCCGCGTAGAGTGCTGCACTGCGAATGACATAAAAAAATTGCAAACTTACATAAAGCTATCCAAGCCAATGCATTTATGAAAAATAAAATGATTAAACAATAATTTGCACTATTACTGTGCTTTTCTATAGATTGTGAAAGACTATGAAATTCTCGTATTCCTAGAAAGATTGCAAAAATTCGAAAAGAATCTCCAACTGGCTAGAGAGAAATTTTCCAACACCAACTGTCTAAAGACTCTTCAGCCACAAACAATTGTAAGTTAAAATCTTTGTTCTACAAGTAATCCCTAGCCAGTTAGAATACATGCAAACTGACTCTTTTGGTCGTGGCTTTTCATTAGCCCATTCATGGGTTCTAGAAACCACTGGTGATTTCAACGCAAGCAAGTGCCAGTTTGGAGAAAAACATAGAGGGTTTGGAGTGGTTTCAACAATCAAAAGAAAATAGGGCTTTTTGCAAATGCAATTTTGGAATAATCGTGGGGGTTTGGAGTGGTTGCAACAGTAAAAAATGTAATTGGAGTGTCCATTTTGGCAAAAAAAAAATACTATATTTCAAGTGCTCCTCTGGTGAAGCATAGAAGAGGAATTTTTTCAACCTTGTACATTAGATAAACATTCATTTTTGCAACCGCCTTAAGTACCATTGCAAATAACCTACTTTTATGTCATGGGTGCAAATAGATCATCCCAGTAAGCTAATCCACTTTGTGAAATGGAGGTGGAGACATCTCCTACTTGAAATAGTGATAATATCAAACTAGTGCACTAAAACAGCAATGGCGTGTAGAATATACTGTAGATTTCAACACTGGTTGGTGCCATTTGGGAAAACAAAATAGGGTTTGGAGAAGCCATAACAACAAAATAAGAAATAGGCATTTTTCACACACAACATTTTCGAAAAAGCACTTGAAATTAAATGGTGAAATGGTTTTTGAAACAAAAATTAAAATTAAAAAACAACATCAAGAAAGAAGTTGCAGAGACATAGCAATTAGTAGAGTTGGGTATGATTTAGAAACTTTACAGAGAATATGGATTGTCAACAATCGTTGGTTGAAGATGAGAAAGATATGGTTGTTGACAAACAACGTCAACAAGACATAACGACATATACGTAGTTAATGAAATACATTGCATCATTAGAGAAATTTGAAATACTTCTAAGATTGATGTGGCAACCAAGAATATTCAAAAATGACACCTATTTCACATCTGATAGTAGAGTTTACAAAAATTTTGTGAAAGCACCTTATGTTAACAACAAAGTTTGCATATCTAATTTCGAGCAAACACGTAGAGGGTTTTGTGCGTTGAAATTTTGAGGTGGCGACAAAGAAAGGGTTTTTTTCTGACCACATGCAAGAGGAACATTAGATTGCAAGGTAGATCGCAAACATTTCTTCTGGTGAGTAGAAAACCCAAACATTTTTATCTTCCAGATTTAGTTACAAATGCTAATTTTTAAGATACTTTTATCTAAAATTTATGTGGCAACCAGGTGTATTTAAAAACAACACCTATTTCACACTGAAAAATATTCCGTGTTGTCCACAATGCCCTTCCATCGAGATAAACAGTTAAAATCCATTGTTTTTCACATTACCAGACCACATGTGTGAAAAACACTCATGATTCATACCAAGGCAGTATGAATATGTACAAGACTGTCATGCGTTTCCCAACACATCGGACACTACACTGTGTAAACATTTCATGTTTTTTAACATTCCCATTTGTGTGTAGAAAACCATATTTTTATTTATTGTGTTTTGAATTTACCTTTCATATCGTTCCATGCTTTTTAACATTCCTAGTCTCGACAAGTGATCAAAAAATGTGTATACACAACAGACATACAAATTAGGCAGAATTTGAAATTTCCAAATTTTTTACAGTCTTCTCCAAAAAGCCTGGTCCGCTCCCCAAATTTACTATAATCACTACAAACAATTTGAAACATTACAGAAACCCTCATGTTTTTTGACAACCCACACCGAATACTACACTCTCAAAAAACTTTCGTCTACTTTAGCATACCCAGTCCCTACGAGTAGTCCAAATCCATGCAAAAAAAGACATACAAAATGAGAAAACCCTAGTCCAGCAAGAAATTTATTACAAAAACCCTCATGATTTTTAACAACCCACATTGAATACTATACTCTGAAAAAAAATTCTATTCTTTAGCAATCCCAGTCTCAACTAGCAGTCCAAATGCACACAAAACAAAGACACACAATGAGCAAAGCCTAGTTCATATATAAAAAATTAATTATGACACTAGGGTTTGCATAAAATGCATTGATGAACATTCCTCTTCCACCCATAGTCCCTACCAGCATGAAAAATTGGCAAACAAATATTGGAAAATATACATACCTGTATGGGCTCGAGCTCGCTTCAAAACCTCGATGACTACGCATCCAAAACGCCATAGCCACCTTTGCTTCCCTACACTACAAATGACACAAAACAACCACAAACTTACATAAAGATAGCCAAGCCAACACAATTACAAAAAATAAAATGATTAAACAATAATTTGCACTATTGCCGCACTTTTTTGCAAACTGCGAAAGATTACGAAATTCTCATATGCCTAAAGACTACAAAAATTCAAAAATAATCTTGAACTTCCTAGAGAGAAATTTTCCTGGAGAGAAATTTGCAAACTTCGATTGTCTAAAGACTCTCTGACGACAAAAACTCCGACCTAAAAGCTTAATTCTACAAGTAATCCCTAACTAGCTGGAATACATGTGAACCGACTCTTTTCATCATGGCTCTTCGTTAGCCCATTCACGGATTCTAATAAATTTTTTGCTATTTCCAAAAAAAATCAAAATTGTTTTTTGTCCCTATCCGTGACCCTACCAGAAACTCGCATATTGATGGTCACCATGTCATTCATCCTTTTCTGGTCACCGACACACCGTGTGAAGTAGTCACTGGTGAGGAGAGACCTCAAGGAGATCAGTCTGGACTGGTTAGCAAGAGTAAACACAATGGAAACATGCAATTATGATGGAGGCAATGTAGAATAGATTGATTTATTGCTTGAAATTCGATTACATCAAACTGATAACAACCAGATTACAACATACCGGCACACAGGCCTGGTAGAATAGGTCACAACCGGGACCTTGAATTGAAATATCTATCTTCTAGGCACAATCTATCTATCTGATACTCTGATTGATTCTAATTGATTCCATTCTAAAGCATGATTACAAAGATATATATTGATCCAAAGGATCTAGTCGACCAAAAAGGGATCAAAACCCAAAGAACAAGACCTAACATGCAAAATGAACAAGGTCGACCTCCACCAAGAGATTCCTATAGAAAATCCAAAGGATGAAACATAGAAGGTCATCCATACACCAAGAAACATCGAGATAAAGGCTCAAGGCTCCGCAAGCTTTAGAATGGGTTTTGGTAGATCACCAGAATAGGTCTTAGGCAATCGGTAACAAAGGAACAACCAGTAACAAGAAACTGTCATGGAAATCGATAGTGATATCTTGCCGAAAAATGATCCAAAAGAGATGTGGTTTTAAAGAAAGAAAGATGATCAAGTCTTCAAGTAGAATCCAACTCCATAGGATCTAGTGAGCCAAAAAAAGGACACACCAAAAGAAAATTGAAACTGCAAACAAAATAGAAAGGAAAATGTTTTTTGGTTGATGCAAGATTGCTGTGAACCAGGGATGCTCCTACATCAGACATCTAGGGTTAAATAAAAAGTAAGCCTCTCACTTTGCTGGGGTCAGAGGGAAACCAAGGTGGTCTACCTCTTCTTGAGAAGTCCAAGATGAATCTTCAACTGGTTTTCTCTTCCACTTCACAAGATATTCTTTGTACTGACTATTCCGGGTACCATGCCCAATCCTACTGTCCAAAATCTCTTCAATCTGATTCGGTTCCTTCTGGGGCAATTGTTTCTTAAGGTTTGCAACACTGTCCTCACTGAATTCTAGTTCATGGTACTTATTAAGATCTGCAATGCTGAATATAGGTGATATACTTAGACTATTCGGCAGCTTCACTTCATATGCATTTCAAGAACTGAACTTTCTCAAAATCTTACAGGGTCTAAACTTCTTCATCTACAACTTATTATAAGTTCCAATCAGGAATCTCTCTTTTCTTAGATATACCATCACTTCATCGCCAACTTCAAATTCCTTATGTGTCTTTTTCTAATATGCCTTCTCTTTATATTTCTTGTTCATATCTTCCAAATGTTGTTTACCCTAAATATGTAATGCTTCCATATGATCTATAGAATCTTCTTCTTTTGAACTCTTCATGTCTTCACTGCTAATGTCTCTTAATTCTTCTATTCCTCTAGGATGCATTCCACTAACAATCTCAAAAGGTGCTTTTTCGGTACTTGTATTCACTGAATTGTTGTAGGAAAACTCTGCTTGTGCAAGGATCAAATCCCAACTTTTGGTTTAATCCCCCACTAAACATCTTAACAAGTTTCCCAAACTCCGGTTAACAACTTATGTATGTCCATCAGTCTGTGGATGAAAAGTAGAAGTGAACTTCAATTCTGTCTTCATCTTCTTCCAAAGTGTCCTCCAAAAATAGCCAACAAACTTAGTGTCCTTGTCTAAAACTATGCTCTTAGGTAATCCATGCAATCTCACCACTTCCTTGAAAAATAGATCTGCTACATGTAATGCATCTAATGTCTTCTTACAAGGTATGAAATGAGCCATCTTTGCAAATCTATCCACTACCACAAATATAGAATCATTCCCTCTCGGTGTTGTAGGCAATCCAAGTACAAAATCCATGCTTATATCCTCCCAAGGTGTTACCGGTACTTTCAAAGGTTTATACAATCCCACATTCCAACTATTACCTTTTGCAACTTGATAAACTCTACAACTCTACACATATCTCTTAACATCCTTATGAATTTGGGGCCAAAAGTACTTCTCACTCACCAATGCAACTATTTTGTCAATGCCAAAGTGTCCAGCTAAACCTCCACTATGTTTCTCTTTTATTAGGTTCTCTCTCATGGAACTCTTAGGTATCCACAACTGAACTCCCCTAAATAACATCCCATCCTAAATGAAATAATCCAACCATTTTCTCCTATCAACCATAACCGGTTCTCTACATGCTTTCCAAGGTTCTACAAAATTTGGGTCTTCATCATACAAGGTCTTCAAATCTTCAAAAGCTAATACTGTCACTCTCATCTCTGTCAGCAAATTCCTTCTCCTACTCAATGCATCAACAACTTTTTATATTCCCACTTCTATGCTTCAACACAAAGGTGTAACTCTGCAAGAATTCTACCCATCTCATATGTCTCTTATTCAATTTACTCTAACTATTCAAATACTGCAAAGTTTGATGATTTGTATACAACACAAACTCCTTAGGCAAAAAGTAGTGTCTCCATTTCTTCAAGGCTTGAACTATGGCATAGAATTATTGATCATACACTATAATCTCTTCCGGGCATCATTCAATTTCTCACTAAAATAGGCTAATGCTCTCCCTTCTTCACTCAAAACTTCTCCTATTAGTGTTCCACTTTCATCACAATCCACTTGAAATACCTTATTGAAATATGGTAAAGCTAACAGAGGTTTCTCAGTCACTTTCTGCTTTAACAATTCAAAACTTTTGTTTGCTCTGGTGGTCCACTTGAATTCCTTTCAATCTCCCCTCATGGTCTCACTCATAGGGTTACAATTGAACTAAAATTTCTGATAAATTTCTGGTAAAAACTAGCCAATCCATGAAATGATCTTACCTCTCCAATTCTTTCTGGTGTAGGCCACTCAACAATTACTTTCACTTTCTCAGGGTCCATCTTCAAACCATCTTTAGATATCACAAATCCTAAATAGACTAACTCATCCTTCATGAAAGTACACTTCTTGATATTGATCAACAATTTTTCTTCTCTCAACCTCTGTAAAACTTGTCTTAACAGCAACAATTGCTCCTCTTTTGTTCTACTAAAAAATCAGAATGTCATCCAAATACATAATAACAAACTTACCCAAGAATTTCTTCAATACCTCATTCATCAACCCCATGAAAGTACTTGGTGCATTATTCAATCCAAAAGGCATCACCAATCATTCATATAGTCCTTCATTTGTCTTAAATGTTGTCTTTCACCCATCACCTTCTCTGATCATGATCTGATGATATCCACTCTTCAAATCTATCTTTGTAAAAAAATTTGCTCCACATAAATGGTCCATTATGTCATCCATCCTAGGCAAAGGGAACTGGTATCTCACTGTGATCTTGTTTATTGCTTTTGAATCGGTACATATCCTCCATTCTCCATTCTTCTTTGGTGCTAATAATGTTGGTACTGCACAAGGGCTTAGACTCTCCCTGGTCAAACCTTTCTTCAACAACTTCTATACTTGTCTATTCAGTTCTTCATTCTCTATTGATGTCAACTGGTGTGCAGCTTTGTTAGGCAAACTAGCTCCGAGAACCAAGTCCATGCAATGACTAATGCTTCTAATAGGTGGCAATCCATCAAGTACATTATCTGAAATGATGTCCTCATATTCTGTTAGCAAATCTTTTATCTTTGTCAGGTGTTCTCCTTCTGGTTCTGGTCTCTCGGTCCTCTTAGGAATCAAGGCAAAACACACATTCTCATGGCTTAGACCATCCATGAATTTTCTTCCATCTACTAAATAGATTTTGATATTTGTACAGACTTCATTCTTCAAAGGTTCCTCTAAAGGTAATAAGGTTTTCTTCATCCCATTAGCCACAATAGTGTATGTATTCTTTCTCCCATCATGTATTACATGTCTATCAAATTACCAAAGTCTTCCCAATAAAAGACGACAAATATCCATAGGCATAATATCACACAAAACTTCATCATGATAATTCCCAATTTTCAATTTCACCAAACATTGTTCACTTACTAACAACTTATGTTCATCCTAAATCCATGCTATCTGATAAGGCTTATGGTGTTTCAATCTTTCCAATTTCAACTTATTCACTATCTCTTCTAAAACAAGATTATCTGAACTACCACTGGGTATATGCATGAAGTTGTGGTACCAAAAAGGTGCCACACTTCAAAAAAAAATTAAAAAGTGCATAAGGCGCACGCACTATAGGGTGCGCGCCCTGTAAGCTTGGTGTGCCAAGCCTTAGGCTTGGCACACCAAGCCTATAAGGCGTGTGCCCTATAGTGCACATGCCTTATAAGGTGTGCGCCTTATGTGCATTGTAAACTTTGAAAAAACCCTACTCCGCATTTTGGATGCATTATGCATTCCAAACCCACGTTTTGGTGTTTTTGGGTGCCATTTCTTGTGCTCGCCCTTTGTAAAAGCTTGAAATTGGGCACTAAGTTGTCCATCTCTCATCAAAATGCTGCCACACCATCGAAGAGCTCGAAGAGGTATGTATTTTTATTTTCTTATTGTCATTTTTTTTATTAATTTGAAGATTAAACTAGGTTTATTGATTTAAATTTATTTTCATTATCAGGAAATGAGATTAGACAAGAAAATGTTGAAAACACTCAATCACCTCCTCATGTAGATCATATTGAAGAAGAATCACATCAATCACCTCCTCATGAAGACCATATTGAAGAAGAAGCACATCAAGAACCTCCTACAATCCCTAGACATCCCATAGGTACACAAGAATACCTATTAGGTCAAATAGAAAATAGCCAAAAAGAGCTTGAAGGTTTAATCACAAGGCTAAAATATCCCACTGGAACAAACTCCCATAGGAAAAACCTTGTCGGTTCTTTGCAATCTATTGTATCTCACATACAATCTGTGAGTGGGCAAATAAATTTTTGGTCCCATAAGAAGGAAGAACAAAAGCAATTTTAAGTTGACAAATTATCATATGCGGCAGTGAAGAAAAAGAAAATTAATAAATTTGACTTGTGTGCTCTTTTTATGGACCCCTGAATGAATCAACCTTTACACCCTGGATGTAGGAGATTCCCTATTCATTGATGTCATCATGAAGGGATTAAGAACAATTTTTGGGATAGGTGGTGGATGGTATTTGATCAGCCCCCATGCAATAATCATGAGGTACCCCAATACTTTTTGAGAAAACTGTACTGTGAGTTTGTCCTTAATGAGATCCCAAACTATTTTGATTTTCTAGATTTCCAAGGTAGAGGTGGGGGTTCCTCGCATGATAGAGAGGGTGCACAGCGTGATCCAAATCTCCCACCAAGACCCTTGGCCAGACCTATGGTGGAGCATGTTATTATTCCTTCCATTGTGAAGGAGAGTATTGAGGTCGAAACTCTAGACTCGATTAGCTCACTCACTCAAACCCTTATACAATATGCTAGGCCTCTAGTAGAGGGTGATGCAAGTGATGATGTTGATTCTTCTAGGCATCGAGTTCTAGCTCATTTTTGTCGATCTTGTGGTTCTCTTTGCACTTATGATCCTAATAGTTCTGAGAATGCACATGCACAAGCGGAGTTTGCTACAGAGAACATTGTCATGACAAAATCCTTGTTGAACGAAACATTTGGCATTGATACCCAGGTGAATTTCATTACAAGATCATTTCACTTTTTTTTATTAAATCTTATATGTAAATTTGAGAATATATCTAAATTAGTAAATTATTATGATAAAAAACCAGGGTCAAAGTGTTCACAATACTAGCAACATTCCTGCAGCACCCTTTTTCACTACTTCTTCAACTCCACAAGTATACAACGAGTGAAAAAATATAATTATTATATGTAGATAGTTGAACCTTATGTGAATGATTTTCTAATTACTCATTTTGGATGTCAAATAGTTTGATGCTAGAGCTTCAACATCAACACCTCGTAGTGTATTTCATCAACAATCTTTCACCCAGGTAAACAATTTATCTTTAATGTTGTTATTAAATAATATAGATAGTTTTGGCGATTAATCAATATACTTTGTTTAATTTTCAGATGTTGACATCAGAGACTCCTCCTGTTGTCCATGCGTCAATGGAGTGTGGTGTTGCTGCAGTAGTAGCAAGTTCAACAGCTTTAATAGAAGTATGAGACATATTTGTAAATTTAGTAAATTTAGCATTACATTTGTTATCTTAATAATATGTTATTGAAAATTTTAACGACACTTGTATTTAGTGTAATTTATATTGTGATGCTTACAAGAGGGGCTTGTCACTCCAGATCATGAACGTGCACTTGTTGTGGATGAACATCATGATTATTTGTATGCGATAAGTGACTATTCTATTATATGTCATTCTAAAATTCAATTTTTGTATATGCTAACATCATTCTTTTCATTGTATCAGGTGGAGTTACAAAAAAGTATGGAGAGGAGGTCGAGTGGACGTACTCAAAAGACACCTGCATCATATACATCTCCATCCCCTCGACAGAAAAAGATATCCCGTGATCTATTTCCTTCCCCTAGAGGGAAATGAATAGAATAGGGTCCTATGTTGTATGCCTATATGGCAATTTTGAACATATGTTTTGTATTATGAATATGTGACTTTCTATCACCATATGGCTTTTGGCAAGCTCCTATTTGACTTTATTGGATACCATGTTGTATGCCTATATGGCAAATTTGAACATATGTTTTGTATTACAAATATGTGACATTCTATGTCCATCTGGCTTTTGGCAAGCCCCTAATTGACTTTATTGGACATCATGTTGTATGCCTTTATAGAAATTTTGAACATATGTTTTGTTTTATGAATATGTGAAATTCTAAGTCCATATGGCTTTTGGCAAGCCTATTTGTTTGTATTGGATATATTTGATAGTTTTAACAATATACAATGTTGCATGCATTTGTAGCTTTTTGGTTAATGCAAATCATTTATCATGGTTATCCATAATTGCAGTACAAATGATTAGATGAATAATTGCACAAAGTTTATTGTTAGTTAAGCTTTGAACCTAAATATGTGTTTGTAATCCAAGACACCAGCCACCCCGACACATATGAGATGACAGTTTGGTTCTGCAACACGACCCCACAGGATCAGACGGATAATTCTTATGATTAACGGGCGCCGAGAAACGTGATGCCGAATATTGACAACTTTGAACAATTTGAGCACTTGGGCGATTTCGTTGCTAGGGTGTGACCCGCAATGATCGAGCGAGTTGGAGAGCAAAAAGAAGACATTCCTAGCATAAACCCAGCCACCCCAACGCGTACGAGCTGACGGTTCAGTGCCACGACAAGCGGATTGAAAGATGGGGCATTGTGCAACTTTTCATTGAACTCATCTGACGCTTTCTATCGCAACTGAGAAATATTCGCCATGAGCAACTAGATTCGAGTCTATTGAAACCGAGAGAGGCTTTTTTAGAGTGTCATAACATGACCCCGCAAGATTAGATAGATCATTCTTATGATTAATGAGCATCGAGAAATGCAATGCCGAATATTGACAACTTTGAGCAATTTGAGCACTTGGGCGATTTTGCTGCTAGGGTGTCTCCCGCAATGATCGTGCGAGTTGGAGAGAAAAAAGAAGGCATTCCTAGTGTAAACCTGGCCACCCCAATGCGTACAAGCTTACGGTTCGGTGCCGCGACAAGCGGTTTGAAATATGGGGCACTGTGCAACTTTTTATTGAACTCATCTGACGCTTTTTGTCGCAACTGAGAAAGAGTCGCCACGGGCAACTGGATTGGAGTCTACCAAAACTGAGAGAGGCTTTTTTAGAGTGCCACAACATGACCCCATAGGATCAGATGAATCATTCTTATGATTAACGGGCACCAAGAAATGCGATGCCGAATATTGACAACTTTGAGCAATTTAAGCACTTGGGCGATTTCGCTACTAGAGTGTGTCCCGCAACGATCGGGTGAGTTGGAGAGAAAAAAGAAGGCATTCCTAGCGTAAACCCAGCCACCCCAATGCATACAAGCTAACAGTTTGGTGTTGTGACAAGCGGATTGAAATATGGGGCATTGTGCAACTTTTCATTGAACTCATCTAACGCTTTTTGTCACAACCGAGAAAGAGTCACCATGAGCAACTAGATCTGAGTCTACCAAAACCAAGAGAGGATTTTTTAGAGTACCATAACACGACCCCGCAAGATTAGACGAATCATTCTTATGATTAACGAGTGTCGAGAAACATGATGCCAAATATTGACAACTTTGAGCAATTTGAGCAATTGGGCAATTCCGCTGCTAGGGTGTGTCCCGCAATGATCGAGCGTGTTGGAGAGAAAAAAGAAGGAATTCCTAGTGTAAACCCGACCACCCCAATGCCTACTATTTAATGGTTTGGTGCTGCAACGAGCGGATTGAAAGATGGGGCATTGTGCAACTTTTCATTGAACTCATCCGACACTTTTTGTCACAACCGAGAAAGAGTCGCCACGAGCAACTGGATCCAAGTCTACCGAAACTGAGAGAAGACTTTTTAGAGTGCCATAACATGACCCCGCAGGATTAGACGGATCATTCTTATGATTAATGGGTGCCGAGAAACGGGATGCCAAATATTGACAACTTTGAGCAATTTGAGCACTTGGGCGATTTCGCTGCTAGGGTGTGTCCCGCAACGATCGGGCAAATTGGAGAGCAAAAAAAAGGTATTACTAGCGTAAATCCAGCCACCCCGACGTGTACGAGCTGATGATTAAGTGTCGCAATGAGCGGATTGAAGGATGGGGCATTGTGCAACTTTTCATTGAACTCATCTAACACTTTTTGTCGCAACCAAGAAAGAGTCGCCATGAGCAACTGGATCCGAGTCTACCAAAATTGAGAGAGGCTTTTTTAGAGTGCCATAACATGACCCCGTAGGATCAGATGGATCATTTGTATGATTAACAGGCGTCGAGAAACGTGATGCCGAATATTGACAACTTTGAGCAATTTGAGCACTTGGGCGATTTCGCTGCTAGGGTGTGTCCCGCAATGATCGGGCGAGTTGGAGAGAAAAAAGAAGGAATTCCTAGCGTAAACTCGACCACCCTAACACATATGAGAGGATTGAAAGATGGGGCATTGTGCAACTTTTCATTGAACTCATCTAACACTTTTTGTCGCAACCGAGAAAGAGTCACCACGAGCAACTAGATCCAAGTCTACAAAAACTGAAAGAGGATTTTTTAGAGTGCCATAACATGACCCCGCAGGATCAGATGAATCATTTTTACATGTCACTAACATCGAGAAAAACCATGCCGAATTTTGACAATTTTTCACACTTTAAGTGACTGACAAAAAATGAGCATTTTTTACATCTTTTACCATATTAGCAGGGTATACTTCACGAAATGATCCCATGTGATCTCTAATGGTCCAAAATGACATTATTTATATAAAATCACACAAAACAAGACAAAACACAATTTTTTATATTACAATGCCTCGAGTAGTAAAAAATACAAGTCATGTACATATATCCAAATAAGATTGATATTACATTTTTTTACATTTACATTTAATCCAATGAACCATCTGGATCTGCTCTACTCTTTATCATGTCTAGTATGGACTCATGGTCAGACTCACGAACCTTCCATAGGTTCTTGTTTAGTGGTCTACCCCCATATCTGATCAAATGAACAATTGAAGCTACAACAAGGTTAGAATAATGAAGAATCTTCCTATGTGTCTCGAAGTCCTCGAACAACCACAAGTTAGACTTCTTCACTGGGTACCTTCTAAGCCATGTACCAGTAACAACTACTGATCTTGTGGGGTACTCAATATTTTCTCCATCTACCACAGAATGATCCAATTTGTTTTTTGTGTCCACACAATGACATGGGTAATAATATGTTCCTTCTTCATTGTCTTTAGCTGCAATTACTGCATAAACATGTCCTGCAATGATAAAGTGAGAAGAATTTAGCAAACAACTAAGGTAAAATATTAAAGTACAAAAAATTGCATGTGGATAATTAATCCGGTTGGACTAAATCTGACACATGGTCAAAGTCAATTGATGCTTCCATCTGTGTGATTTGTAGTGCACTCGGAGGTCGGTATGTCTCAAGTGGGATTAGAGGTCTCATACACCATTCGTCCACCCACTTCGTTGACTCACAGTCATTATAGGCACCATCTCTACATGAAGAACAATAACATGCCATCTGCCGCGTATGGATAGTCCATGAACCTGCATTAGAGCTTTTGAAAGAGTGTAGCTCACTCGATCCTGTCAATGTACAACAATCTTCTAATTTTGCAATGTTAGTATCATCTACCAACCAAAAAAATCTGCGAACTGAAGACTTACCTGGACCAATTGTACCATTGTACCATTGAACAATTGATTTTGCATCTTTCAAGTTTGCATTCCCTTTTTACTTTAACTCTTCTCTTGCTAAAGCTCTTTTAATACATGCTCCTACACTATCATGCTCCCCTTTTCCATGCCCAGCCTCAAAGAAATTCCACATATGTTGAATAGCAGTCAACTTATGCATCCTACTCAACCAATAAAACATCCGAGAGTTATTAAATTGCGATGCACAATTATCTGACCATATGATATGTTGACAGAATGATATGCCTCGGCTAGCCAAATCATCGTAGAATATTTGAAAACAACCTTGCACAAACTCTATAGAGTGTGAGCGATCATCACTGATGTAAAAATGATACTCCCTCAATATCTTCCTATCCTCTTCCATACTATCATGTGCATGAATGAATTCTATATGCACAAATATGGCAACTTGTGTGGAGTTGTAATATTGTGATTGCACCTCATTCTGCGGTTGTAGTGTGTAGTTCTTTGCAAAGTCAACAATTGAAACGATTGTATGAAGTGGAAATGTGTCCTTGCATAGCTTAAATTGTGAGTCCAACCAATGAGCTCGATGGTTATGCCTTGCATACTGATACACTATATTCTCATGAAAGATGCCCATAAACTAATACACTGGAATCTTATCACTAACCAATTCACACCTTTTTGTTTCTTTTCCATCTTTTAGCATGTAGGCCACTGTCTTATATTTTCCAAATTATACTAATTCATTGCCAATTTCTTGTCCAATATCCATATGTTGACAAATTTGTAAATGTCGCAATCCACCACAATCAACACATATGCCATCCAAGCAACACTTATTGTAATATACTTGACCATATACTCTTTCACATAAGATGCTAGATATGAATTCCCTTGAAGATGTCGGTGGACCATTTATGTTGCATTCCTGCAAAACATTGTTAGCATGCAAATCTATACATATGCGTTGATAAACATCATATGGTTAGAAAATTCAATATGTACTCTACAACAACAAGTTGTGTGTGTGTGATTTATTTTGACATAAAAAGGCTTTACCATTTCAAAGAATCTTTGACTAATTTTTATTTGAGGATACATACGTTGAAACTTGGCAAAAAATTGTGTTTGAGTCATATCCAAAAAATGTTTCAGATGTGGATCACGGATTTTACTGCCAATCCTCCTTCTTACAACATCTCTTTGATTTGGAGAGACCCTTGTGTTATTCTTCCAAAAATATTCAATTAGAGATCTCAAGGCTTCAACAATTGCTTTATCTTTCTGTGGTAATCTACCAGAAAATGCCCATAACTCATTGTTATATGGATCCTCCGCTCTTTGTCGCCTTCCCAAAGCTCTCATTAGAGTTTGTCTACTTATCTTCAATTGTTTACTTGTATTTCTAAGGAGGCGAGCTTTCTTAGTTTGAGTGCTTACAATTGTTGATGTAATGACACGTCGTGTGGCATTACTATCTTTTGTGCGTGAGTTAGAACCAACAGTATCATAGGCATTCATCAGATTCTTCACAATAGATTTGTCGCTTGATTCAATCGATGTTCTTAGCCCAAGAATATTCATTATAGGCCTAAATTTCAAATTTCTCATCATTTCAACAAATAGTTGACATCTTCCTGTCTCATTTAAAGGCTCAAAAAATATTTTCCATATCCGGTTAGCATGTCTTTGACAAGTACGCTTCAGAATCTTGTCAACCATTGGTTTCAAAACATTAGCATCAATATCAATCAAATACTTAGGCTTTCTATGCAAAACTCTAGGAGGTGTTCTCAAACTTTGAGTTACCTCAAGATTAGGAATGTCAACAACATTAGGGATAGTGGCATACCTTCAACCAGAGATGAAAATGATGACATACCTTGAAATTGAGGTGTACAAGATGGTGTAGCTCCAATACTTGATGTCAGTCGTGAAGTACTTGCAACGTCAAATGTCATAGAGGGAGTGCATTCAATATGAGATGTTATAGACACGAATGGTGTGCCAATAAGAGATGGTGTGCCTTCAACTTGAGATGTAAGAAATAGGGTGCCTTCAACTTGAATTGTGGTAGACATGCTCTCAACCTCGGGATTCAATTGTCTCATTGCACGAAGGTTTTGCATCCATTGCCTTTGTGTGGCCAATTTTGTCTCTCTTAGATTGGATGGATATTTCATGTTCCTCTTCAATTGGCACCTCTTCTTCTATGGTATTCAATTTCCTTTGTTCACGAACTTGCTTCATTCCTTCTCTTTTTTTTGCATTCTTAGCTTCACGCTCTTCCAGTGTTACATTTTTTGGTCATTTCCTTGGCATGATGATGATTTCAACATGTACATGCACATAAAAGAGAATAAAGTGAAATTATGCATCTATGACTATCCTAATTATGCATCTATGACTATCCTAATTATGCATCTATGACTATCCTAATTATGCATATGTTAAAATGGATATATGAAATTGAAATTATTTCATGTATTCCTTTTCTAAATTATCCATATCTTAAAAAGGATGCATGAAATTGCAAATTTTGTTTTAAACCACTAAACAAATAATTTTCTTATGCAACTTCCTTCAAAAGCATTCTTAAATCTAATGTAAATCTAATAGGATTATAATCAATTTTGACTCACACTTTTATTCTAACGTTTAAACAAAATAACACTTAATAAGTATTTGAATTCTAAAAAAAAGAAAATATTACCTCAATTATTCAAATTTGATAAAAAAAACTATGTTCTTCCTCTTTGACGTTGCCAAATCAAAAAAAAGGTGGTGGAGAGCTAATGGAATGTATAAAATAACCTTGCATAAAATGTCAACACCATGCAAAAAGCATTTTTTTGTCTGATCATGCACAAAAAGAAGACAAAATGAGAAAATGTGGGCTTGGATCACGGGTCAAGGGTCCCATATAACCATTTTTTAGTGCAGCTCATTTGGCTAGCACCAAATATGGCGCTAGCCAAATGACTTCCATTGAAATTTTTTACCTTTGATAAATTTCTACTCTATACCCTATAACCTTTTTTTTGTGCAGCTCATTTGGCTAGCGCCAAATATGGTGCTAGCCAAATGACTTCCATTGAAATTTTTTAACCTTTGATAAATTTCTACTCTGTACCCTATAGTTTGATAGCCACAACCATAAAAATTAAACCATATGACTCTTTAGGATATAATATGGTGTCTTAGGACACCATATGACCCCTTAGGTGTTGTTATGGGTCGTATAGTGTCCTAAGGGGTCATATGGTGTCTTATGACCCCTTAGGACACAATATGGTATTGTTATGGGGTCATATGGTATCCTATGACCCCTTAGGACACCATATAACCCCTTAGAACACAATATGGTGTCGTTATGGGTCGTATGGACACCTAAGGGGTCATATGGTGTCCTATGGGGCCATAGGACACCGTATGACCCCTTAGGTGTTGTTATGGGTCGTATGGTGTCATAAGGGGTCATATGGTGTCCTATGACCCCTTAGGACACTATATGACCCCCTAGGACACAATATGGTGTCGTTATGGGTTGTATGGTGTCCTAAGGGGTCATATGGTGTCTTATGACCCCTTAGGACACAATATGGCGTCGTTATGGCTCGTATGGTGTCCTAAGGGGTCATATGGTGTCCTATGACCCCTTAGGACAACATATGACCCCTTAAAACATAATATGGTGTCATTATGGGTCGTATGGACACCTAAGAGGTCATATGGTGTCCTATGGGGCCATAGGACACCATATGACCCCTTAGGTATCGTTATGGGTCGTATGGTGTCGTAAGGGGTCATATAGTGTCCTATGACCCACTAGGACACCATATGACCCACTAGGACACAATACGGTGTTGTTATGGGTCGTATGGTGTCCTAAGGGGTCATATGGTGTCTTATGACCCCTTAGGACACCATATGATACCTTAGGACATAATAGGGTGTCGTTATGGGTTGTATGGTGTCCTAAGGGGTCATATGGTGTCCCATGACCCCTTAGGACACAATATGGTGTTGTTATGGGTTGTATGGACACCTAAGGGGTCATAGGTTGTCCTATAGGGCCATAGGACACCATATTACCCCTTAGGTGTCATTATGGGTTGTATGGTGTCGTAAGGGGTCATATGGTGTTCTATGACCCCTTAGGACACCATATGACCCCCTAGGACACAATACGGTGTCGTTATGGGTCGTATGGTGTCTTGAGGGGTCATATGGTGTCTTATGACCCCTTAGGACACCATATGACCCCTTAGGAAACAATATGGTGTCATTATGGGTCATATGGTGTCCTAAGGGGTCATATTGTGTCCTATGATCCCTTAGGACACCATATGACCCCTTAGGACATAATATGGTGTCATTATGGGTCGTATGGACACCTAAGGGGTCATATGGTGTCCTATGGGGCCATAGGACACCATATGACCCCTTAGGTGTCGTTATGGGTCATATGGTGTCGTAAGGGGTCATAAGGTGTCCTATGACCCCTTAGGACACCATATGACCCCTTAGGACACAATATGGTGTCGGTATGGGTTGTATGGACACCTAAGGGCTCATATGGTGTCCTATGGCCCCATACGACACTTTATGACCCCTTAGGTGTCGTTATGGGTCGTATGGTGTCGTAAGGGGTCATATGGTGTCCTATGACCCCTTAGGACACCATATGACCCCCTAGGACACAATACAGTGTCGTTATGGGTCGTATTGTGTCCTAAGGGGTTATATGGTGTCTTATGACCCCTTAGGACATTATGACCCCTTAGGACACAATATGGTGTCCTAAGGGGTCATATGGTGTCCTATGACCCGTTAGGACACCATATGATCCCTTAGGTGTCGTTATGGGTCATATGGTGTCGTAAGGGGTTATAAGGTGTCCTATGACCCCTTAGGACACCATATGACCCCTTAGGACACAATATGGTGTTGTTATGGGTCGTATGGACACCTAAGCGCTCATATGGTGTCCTATGGCCCCATACGACACTTTATGACCCCTTAGGTGTCGTTATGGGTTGTATGGTGTCGTAAGGGGTCATATGGTGTCCTATGACCCCTTAGGACACCATATGACCCCCTAGGACACAATACGGTGTCGTTATGGGTTGTATTGTGTCCTAAGGGGTTATATGGTGTCTTATGACCCCTTAGGACATTATATGACCCCTTAGGACACAATATGGTGTCGTTATGGGTCGTATGGTGTCCTAAGGGGTCATATGGTGTCCTATGACCCATTAGGACACCATATGACCCCTTAGGTGTCGTTATGGGTCGTATGGTGTCGTAAGGGGTCATATGGTGTCCTATGACCCCTTACGACACCATATGACCCCCTAGGACACAATACGGTGCCGTTATGGGTCGTATGGTGTCGTAAGGAGTCATATGGTGTCCTATGACCCCTTAGGACCCCATATGACCCCCTAGGACACAATACGGTGCCATTATGGGTCGTATGGTGTCCTAAGGGGTCATATGGTTTCTTATGACCCCTTAGGACACCATATGACCCCTTAGGACACAATATGGTGTCATTATGGGTTATATGGTGTCCTAAGGGGTCATATGGTGTCATATGACCCCTTAGGACACCATATGACCCCATAGGATACAATATGGTGTTGTTATGGGTCGTATGGACACCCAAGGGGTCATATGGTGTCTTATGGGGCCATAGGACACCATATGAACCCTTAGGTGTCGTTATGGGTCATATGGTGTCATAAGGGGCCATATGGTGTCCTATAAACCCGTAGGACACCATATGACCCCCTAGGACACAATACGGTGTCGTTATGGGTCATATGGTGTCCTAAGGGGTCATATGGTGTGTTATGACCCCTTAGGACACCATATGACCCCTTAGGACACAATATGGTGTTGTTATGGGTCGTATGGTGTCCTAAGGGGTCATATGGTGTCCTATGACCCCTTAGGACATAATATGGTGTCGTTATGGGTCGTATGGACACCTAAGGGGTCACATGGTATCCTATGGGGCCATAGGACACCATATGACCCCTTAGGTGTCGTTATGGGTCATATGGTGTCGTAAGGGGTCATATGGTCTCCTATGACCCCTTAGGACACCATATGACCCCCTAGAACACAATATGGTGTCGTTATGGGTAGTATGGTGTCCTAAGGGGTCATATGGTGTCCTATGACCCCTTAGGACACCATATGACCCATTAGGACACCATACAACCCATAACGACACGATATTGTGTCCTAAGGGGTCATATGGTGTCCTAAGGGGTCATAAGACACCATATAACCCCTTAGGATACCATACGACCCATAACGACACTGTATTGTGTCCTAGGGGGTCATATGGTGTCCTAAGGGGTCAGAGGACACCATATGACCCTTAGGACACAATATGGTGTCGTTATGGGTCGTATGGTGTCCTAAGGGGTCATATGGTGTCCTATGACCCCTTAGGACATAATATGGTGTCGTTATGGGTCGTATGGACACCTAAGGGGTCATATGGTGTCCTATGGGGCCATATGACACCATATGACCCCTTAGGTGTCGTTATAGGTCATATGGTGTCGTAAGGGGCCATATGGTGTCCTATGACCCCTTAGGACACCATATGACCCTCTAGGATACAATACGATGTTGTTATGAGTCGTATGGTGTCCTAAGGGGTCATATGGTGTCTTATGACCCCTTAGGACACCATACGACCCCTTGGGACACAATATGGTGTCGTTATGGGTTGTATGGTGTCCTAATGGGTCATATGGTGTCCTATAACCCCTTAGGACACCATATGACACCTTAGGACACAATATGGTGTTGTTATGGGTCGTATGGACACCTAAGGGGTCATATGGTGTCCTATGGCCCGATAGGACACCATATGACCCCTTAGGTATCCATACGACCCATAAAGACACCATATGACCCCTTGGGTATCCATACGACCCATAAAGACACCATATTGTGTCCTACGGGTTTATAGGACACCATATGACCCCTTAGGTGTCATTATGGGTCGTATGGTATTGTAAGGGGTCATATGGTCTCCTATAAACCCGCAGGACACCATATGACCCCCTAAGACACAATATGGTGTCGTTATGGGTTGTATCGTGTCCTAAGGGGTCATATGGTGTTTTATGACCCCTTAAGACACCATATGATCCCTTAGGACACAATATGGTGTTGCTATGGGTCGTATGGTGTCCTAACGGGTCATATGGTGTCCTATGACCCCTTAGGATACCATATGACCCCTGAGGACATAATACGGTGTCGTTATGGGTCGTATGGACACCTAAGGGGTCATATGGTGTCCTATGGGGCCATAGGACACCATATGACCCCTTAGGTGTCATTATGGGTCGTATGGTGTTGTAAGGGGTCATATGGTGTCCTATGACCCCTTAGGACACCATATGACCCCATAGGACACAATATGGTGTCGTTATGGGTCGTATGGTGTCCTAAGGGGTCATATGTTGTCCTATGACCCCTTAGGACACCATATGACCCCTTAGGACACAATATGGTGTCTTTATGGGTCGTATGGACACCTAAGGGGTCATATGGTGTCCTATAAAGACACCATATTGTGTCCTAAGAAGTCATATGGTGTCCTAAGGGGTCATAGGACACCATATGACCCCTTAGGACACCATACAACCCATAACGATGCCGTATTGTGTCCTACGGGGTCATATGGTGTCCTAAGGGGTCATAAGACACCATATAACCCCTTAGGATACCATACAACCCATAACGACATCGTATTGTGTCCTAGGGGGTCATATGGTGTCCTAAGGGGTCATAGGACACCATATGACCCTTAGGACACAATATGGTGTCGTTATGGGTCATATGGTGTCCTAAGGGGTCATATGGTGTTCTATGACCCCTTAGGACATAATATGGTGTCGTTATGGGTCGTATGGACACCTAAGGGGTCATATGGTATCCTATGGGGCCACAGGACACCATATGACTCCTTAGGTGTCGTTATGGGTTGTATGGTGTCATAATGGGTCATATGGTGTCCTATGACCCCTTAGAACACCATATGACCCTCTAGGACACAATACGGTGTCATTATGGGTCATATGGTGTCCTAAGGGGTCATATAGTGTCTTATGACCCCTTAGGACACCATATGACCCCTTAGGACACAATATGGTGTTGTCATGGGTCATATGGTGTCCTAAGGGGTCATATGGTGTCCTATGACCCCTTAGGACACCATACGACCCCTAAGGACACAATATGGTGTAGTTATGGGTCGTATGGACACCTAAGGGGTCATATGGTGTCCTATGGGGCCATAGGACACCATATGACCCCTTAGGTGTCGTTATGGGTTGTATGGTGTCGTAAGGGGTCATATGGTGTGTTATTACCCCTTAAGACACCATATGACCCCTTAGGACACAATATGGTGTCGTTATGGGTCGTATGGTGTCCTAAGGGGTCATATGGTGTCCTATGACCCTTTAAGACACCATATGACCCCTTAGGACACAATATGGTGTCGTTATGGGTCGTATGGTGTCCTAAGGGGTCATATGGTGTCCTAAGGGGTCATAGGACACCATATAACCCCTTAGGACACAATATGACCCCTAACGACACCTAAGGGGTCATATGGTGTCTTATAACCCATTAAGACACCATATGGTGCCGTTATGGGTTGTATGGTGTCCTAAGGGGTCATATGGTGTCCTATAACCACTTAGGACAAAATATGGTGTCGTTATGGGTCCTATGGTAACCTAAGAGGTCATATGGTGTCATGTGACCCCTTAGGACACCATATGACCCCTTAGGTGCCGTTAGGGGTCATTTTGTGTCCTAAGGGGTCATATGGTGTCCTATGACCCCTTAGGACCTAGAGAGGGGAGGGAGTGAGGGAAAAAATGAGGGAAAGAGGTGAGAGAGGGAATTAGATGGGTGTAAGGATGAAGAGGGAGATAGCTTGAGGGATAGGAGAATAAGGGAATTGTGAGACCTAGAGAGGGGAGGGACAAAGAAGAGATTGTATCTATTCCACATTTGGCGGGGGCCAAATAGGGAGAGTGCCAAATGTGTACATAGAAACCCCCATCTCACCTCTCCCTTCTTTATCTCCCTTCCCTCGTAGTTCCATCTCTCTATGAACTAGATCTTATATTCTCTCTCTCCCCTTACCTCTTCTCGGGCTCTTCATTCTTATAGATACATACTCTTCTTTGTCCCTCCCCTTTCTAGCTCTCACAATTCCCTTATTTTGCTATCCCTCGAGCTATCTCCCCCTTCATCCTTATTTGGTGTGCACCAAATGTGGAATATGGACCACATTTGGTGCGTGCCAAATGGAATATCCATTCATCACATTTGGCGCACGCCAAATATGGCACTCGCCAGATATGGCGACCACCAAATGGCCCGCTTTGGGAAACACCAAACCTATGCTTTGGATTTGCCTTGGGCATCCAACCCAAAGTTTTGAATGACCATTTCAGGCTAGAGACGTGTTTTTGTCAGAACATTGAAAATTTTGACATATTTTTGGTTGTGCTCTCCATCAGGTTTGCACATGTTTCAATGAAGTTAAAAAAAATACCGTGGTAAACTTGAGCTCCCTCTTAGCTATCCAAAAATGTAATTTAATTCAAATTTTGATTTCGTTAAGTCTTTCATCTATAATTTCTTTTGTTAGTGTGTCTGTTTTTTGTCAAAAACCAACATGCACTATTTTGGGTATAGATTTTTACACGTTCATCAAATTTTGAAAAAAATTACATTTTTAGAAACTAGACTCCATTCTACACAATTTTTTAAAAAAAAATTGATTTTTGATTTGTTTTCAATGATTTTAGGGGGGAGCATGCTCAAATTTCTATTTTTCAAGATGTGTCCAATTAGAAAATTAGTAAAAAATCATATACTCATTAAAAAATTAGCTAAAAATTCTGGCATAAACTACAAGGTGTTAGCTAATTTCTCATCGAAGCGATTTTAAAAATTCAAAAATTTAACATTTTAGGGGGGCCACAACAGACACTATGTTATGTTTTTTGCATAAAAATAGGACCACTTTTTGTGGCCCCCCTTTTTGAAGCCCTTAATCTCCACCATTTTCAAAAAAAAATAGTAGTTTAGAAAGTAGACTTGAAGCACTCTGACTCTTATTGTTGTTGAATCTTCAAATTTGGAGTGTAACTATCTTCAATTTATCATTGAAGTTCAAACTTTGCTTATTTAAGGGGAAAAAAAAAAGTGGCATCTTAAGACCCCCTTTTGGTACCACAACTTGTTGCACATATTCCACTATGAATAAAAACTTTACAACACTTAGTGGATACCTTACATCTGGTCTTGAACATATTCTTCCTCTGCAAGGTTTCTTCATCTCCTCCGATATGACACAAAGCTTTCCTCATCATCAGTAGTTCTCCATCTTCCGGTTTATTGTCCAATCCGGTGGGGTTTTCTTCCACCATTTTTGCTCTTTCGGTAGCCTCTGTCTTCTTACATTCAAATGCATGGTGTCCTTCTCCTGCACACTTAAAGCAAGTTCCTCTAAATGTCCTCTTGTCTTGTCCTCCAAATTTGTCATTCTAGTAACCATTCGGTTCTCTCCTCTGATAGAAATTTCTATCATCCTTCCAGTATGCATGACCTTCTTTGCTCACTTTCTTGTCCTTGTTTTGATATGCATTGGTTCCTCTTCCTCCTTGAAATCTTCCTCCAATAAACCTTCCACCTCTATCTCTCTGTCTCTTCTCATGTCTTTTGTTCAATTTCTCTTCAGCCTTTAGTGTATACTGGTAAGCCTATTCAACACTCTCCAATTTGATCATACTGAGTTCATCTTGTATAGACATCTGCAATCCATTCAAATATCTTGTGATTTGTTCAACTTCATCATCAACATGTCCAGATCTAATGTTCAATTTGTAAAATGCTTCGGTGTACTCCTTCACACTAGATTCCTTATGTCTCAGGTTCTGCAATTTTTCAGAACAAATCCACTTGATAATTCATTGGGACAAACTTTGATTTCAACTTAGCAATCATCTAATCCCATGTCTTAATCTTGTCTTTACCTCTTCTTTGTCTATCAACTTGCAAATTCTCCCACCAAAGAGATGCATGACCTTTCAACTAGGTACAAGCATATTTCACCTTCCTCTCTTCTCTAATGTTTTCAAAATCAAAATACTTCTCCATCTCTGAGATCCAATCCATCAATTCATATGAATCTAACTTCCCATCATATTCCGATGGCATAAAATGAGGTTTAGTGTTCGCTCTACTCAAAACCCTTAAAAACCTTTCTTCATCCGAATCAATTGTTGGTAGGTTTACTTGTTCTGTCAAGGCTTCTTCTCCTTCAGCTTCACTCACATCTTCAATGTGTCAACCTCTTCTCTGGGTTGTCTCCACGGCTTCTAACCAGGTTGCTATTCCTTGCAATATCTCCATCACAGCAGGGTCTGCATTTCCATGCGCTCCACCATTCCTAGTTCCTCTCCACGCCATTGATTCATGCTAGTCATCTCGAATTGTAGGTCAGATCCGCAATCCACCACCCTACAACAAAATTCAGGACACGCAACCTCTGGAATGAAACTTCACTCTTATACCACTTGAGGCAGTCACCACCGAGGAGGGACCTCAAGGAGATCAGTTTGGACCAGTCAGCAAGAGTAAACACAACGGAAACACACAGATATGATGGAGGAAATGCAAAACAAATTGACTTATTGCATGAAACTTGATTACATCCAACCAGTAACAACCGGATTACAACATACTGGCACACAGGCCTGGTAGAGTAGGTCACAACCGAGACCTTGAATCGAAAGATCTATCTTCTAGGCACAGTCTATCTATCTGATACTATGATTGACTCTAATTGATTCCATTCTAAAGGATGATTATAAATATATATATGATCCAAAGGATCCAGTCGGCCCAAAAGGGATCAAAACCCGAAGAACAAGACCTAACATGCAAAATGAACAAGGTCAGCCTCCACCAAGAGATTCCTCCAAAAAATTCAAAGGATGAAACGTAGAAGGTCGACCATACGCCAAGAAACATCAAGATCAATGCTCAAGGCTCCGCAAGCTTCGGAATGGGTTCCGGTAGATCACCAAAATAGGTCTCAGCAAACCAGTAACAAAGGAACAACCGATAACAAGAAATTGTCATGGAAACCGATAGCGATATCTTACCAAAAAATGATCCAAAAGAGATGTGGTTTGAAAGAAAGAAAGATGATCAAGTCTTCAAGTAGAATCCAACTCCATAGGATCCGGTGAGCCAAAACTGGGACACACAAAAAGAAAACTGAAACTGCAAACAAAACATAAAGGAAAATGTTTTGGGTTGATGCAAGATTGTTGTGAACCAGGGATGCTCCTACATCACCATGCCTCTTCTCCATGGCCCCCCATGCCACGTCATGTAATCTCCCACATGCCATGGCTAGGCCATTTCATATGGAGAATAGCCCATGCCCATTTAAATATATAGTTGAAGGCCACGAACCAATTTCCATTTTAGGCCACCTAAGATACGGTACAAATTTTCCCTATAATTTATTACCAAATCAAGAGCTGATTTACCATTCTCAAGTGAGATGATTGCATTCGTCCTTTTAGGATCACTCAAAAATGCCATGAAGTCTCCTCATCACAACTACAAATGGTATCATCATTACTAAACATGCTTGAGTGATATTGTGGCTATCGTTAGCAGATTACACTTCACATACATCCCACTTAACCATAAAGGGAAATGATGAAGTTATCAAAGCCCACACCAAAACCTACCTTGATTTGTCAAATCACCTTCAATGCCAACCTTCCCTTATTACAAAATGATTAGGGGTTGAAGTCACACTCATTTGTAGGAAGCCCAATTGCACCCAAATCTTTAGACCATTAGCCACCAAATTGGCTAAGGCATCTTCATCCTTGTTGGCTTCTCTAATAACGTGATTTAAGGTATATTCCTGAAAGAATTTCAGGAACTCCAATATTCTTACCACCATTGCAATGAGTCTCCAATTGGGTGTAACTCCCATCCTAATAGCATTAATAGATAATGCTAAGTCTATCAATCTTAAGATCTTTAAAGACTAAATTATTATTATCATATCATTATATTTATTATTTATATTTGTTCTTATCATTATCCTTGAGAAAAAAAGTGGATTTTATGTATAGACATTTTCAATCCCCATGTTGCCATTGTAATATGCCTATCGACATAATAACTCTTATTTAATATTATATACTAATATAATTTAATTTAATATAAATTAATGTAATAATTATAATTATATATAATTAAATTATTGATATTGTTATATGTAACTATCGATAATAAATAATATAATAATAACCTACACGAGTAGCAGAGTTAGCTTGGGTCATTGGTTTCTCCCCATTGGTCTCAGATTTGACTCCTAGGCTCAGGCTTACTTGGTGCATGTGATTTACAAGTGATTGTGTGCATCCCTAGGGGATTAGTCTTGCCTCAGTTCACCCCTTCTTGGCCCCAACTTGACAGTAAAGGCACTGGGTTGGGTCGTGAAGATACCCCTGAATTACCAAAAACAAAAATAATCTAATAATTATAAATGTGATTAATAGTAGATTTTTTAGAGTGTAGACATTGGGAAGGCCCTTATAAACTCCAATGTGCTTGGTAGACTTTATAATGTGACTAGTGACATTGGCATGACACACCCTCTAGTACCACATAGGCTAGAGGGAGACTAGACCTTGTGACCTTATGGCTCCCATAAGAAGCTCTCGCCAATCAAGCTAGGCCTCCAACTGAGTTGTAAGATAATACTAATTATTAAAATTCGTACTATATTTGATTAATTAACAATAATCATTAAATATGTTTAATAATATATAATTATATATTAATTAGTATTAAATATATTATATTATTTATTAATTTTTTTAATTATATAGTTATTATAATTATATATTAATTAATTTTAGTTTAATTATGCCCCTTAGAGCAGAGCCATAATAATATTCTGAAATATCACGTCTGAATCCATATCATTGAACTCAACGAAATGTAAACAAAACAATGTGATTGGATGACAACATGTATACTTGATTAATTTCTGGAGAGGATTTTTTCCTCTCTTGGGTGCATTTCATTTTTAAACTAACGATGGCGTATATGGTTTACCTTGTACCTAGCCCGCCCATCCACTAGTAAACGCTAAATAATATTTTAACATGGCAAGACAACCAGAAAAGGCTTTAAATTATTTGTTCATTTTATGATCATCAGATTATCGTTTTTTCAGATCCATGGCTGGAAGGGGCTGGCAAGTGGAGAATTCTGTAAGGTTTATTATTTTATTTCCCATGTTAATAATAGCCTCCATTAGAGCAGATCCAGAGACCAGGCTCCTATATAACTCATGCGGCAGCAACCCCCCCAACAACGCAACCCTCTTTAAGCAAATTTTGAACACTGCGCTGGAATCTGTGGTTAAAGAAGTTGCTCCATCTGGATTTGCTACAAAAGACGAGCAGGCAGCATCAGATACAACAACAGATTCGGTATACGTTCTGGTGCAGTGCAGAAATGATAAATCCCCTGCCGATTGCGTCGACTGCATTAAGGTTGCAGGGGAGCAAGCACGCAACTGCTCCGGTGTGTCCGGCAAAGCATACTACGACGGCTGTTATCTGCGTTACGAGAGTACCGATTTTTATGATACATACACTGATGCCACACATAGACCCGTCTGCGGCACACTCGACGCCGCTGATTCCACTTCATTTTCGGCAACAGGTCGAAGTTTGATAACTGATCTTTGCACTGCAACTCCAAGAATAAAAGATTATTTTGCTGCGCAGACGAGACAGGGGCCGTTTAATACGACTGTCTATGGACTTGCCTTCTGTCTGCGTTCCATTCAAGAGGCTTCCTGCAAAGATTGCCTCAGTATTGCTCGGGACAACATAAATAAGTGTTTTCCTCTCTCCGATGGACGGGCTGTTGACGCTGGCTGCTACTTGCGATACGATTCCAAACCCTTTTTTCCAAGTAACGCCACAATCGATTTGACACATTTCTTACACACAGGTCAGAATTTAATTATATTCACTTGAAGAGCTTGCAATTTTCATAACGCTTTTGACACTTTTCCTTAGAAACGTGTTTGAATTTACAATTTCGGAAATGTAATTTCATAAAATCACCTGAATCGCTTTTGTTTAAAATTTGTGTCAGAGATGTAACCATATTTACAATGATTTTTTCACAGTTGAGGTATTTTCCACTTTGTTTAACAGGGAAGAAGAAGGCGAGTTCTAAAGTGTGGATAATAAGTGGTGTTGTGGG
Organism: Cryptomeria japonica; assembly: GCF_030272615.1. NCBI lineage: Eukaryota > Viridiplantae > Streptophyta > Pinopsida > Cupressales > Cupressaceae > Cryptomeria > Cryptomeria japonica. The sequence continues at coordinate 854,561,832 of NC_081414.1, forward strand.
AGGGGTATTCCTACTTGGCCTTTTGACTTTTCTCCATGTCTTCCGGAAGCAGATAATGCGACCAGAGCAGACACAAGGTATAGCTCTTAAAGGTCTGAATTTAATCTATTATAGATAAGGAAGCAAAACTCTTGCGATTCAATTCGATCCTAACTGATACTAATATAACAAATATATGGAATAGGGGATATTGAAGGAGCAACGGAACTGCGTGGACCAGAAGATTTCGACTTCAAGATACTGAAAAAGGCAACTAACCATTTCGATCAAGCAAATAAGCTAGGACAAGGAGGGTTTGGTGAAGTATTTAAGGTAAATTATCATTTACTCGCTGCCCAAATTAGCCTTCTGTGTTTAATGTATTCAAATGATGGATTACTTGGTATTTCCAGGCTACCTTGCAAAATGGCAAAGTTGTTGCAGTAAAGAAGCTGACATTAGGTCACTCTCCACGAGCAATTTCTGAATTCGAAAGCGAAGTGAAACTAATTTCTAATGTTCATCACAGAAATCTTGTGCGTTTACTTGGATGTTGCAGACAAGGCCATGAAAGACTTCTGATTTATGCGTACATGCCCAACGGCAGCCTCGACAGAATATTATTTGGTTTTCTATTCCTTAACATTCCTCTTTTGTTTCTTTCATCTGTTACACCAAACATGGTAGGCTTTGAAATTATTTTGAATTGCCCTACATACAGGAAAAAATAAAAGACTTTTGAGTTGGAAGGAAAGGTTCAACATTATCTTGGGCACTGCTCGTGGTCTGGCCTATCTGCATGAGGAATTCCATGTTTGCATCATCCATCGTGATATTAAATCAAGCAACATATTACTTGACGATAACTTTGAAGCAAAAATAGCAGATTTTGGGCTGGCAAGACTTCTTCCAAATGATAGAACTCATGTTAGCACAAGATTTGCAGGAACCCTGTGAGTAAACTCCTATTTTATCTTCTATTTTTCTAATTTCAGAATTTCCAGTAGAGAAATTAAACCCATTTTTCTGGTTTTTGCAGAGGATACACGGCTCCTGAATATGCTGGCCAAGGAAAATTAACAGAGAAAGCAGACACCTACAGCTTTGGTGTGGTGGTTCTTGAAATTCTCAGTGGCAGAAAAAGCATTGACTTGAAGCAACCACCTCATATGCAATATCTGCTTCAATGGGTATTTTAAATTTCTAATAATATTCTTTTAATCCTTTAATCCCATCATTATCTCCCTTAAAAAGCTTGATATTTTGCCTAAAAAACTAATGGCAGGTTTGGAGCCTATACGAGGATAACAAGGTTTTAGAGATAGTGGAAAGTGAAAAGGAGATGGAAGGATATAACGAAGAGGAGGTGTTGAGGGTAATAAACCTTGCGCTTCAATGCATACAAGCTTCTGTCACACATAGGCCATCAATGTCTGAGGTTGTAACAAGACTCTTAAGTACAGATGAGATTGATTTTCAGAAACCTCTGCAACCAACATTGCCGGTAAACATGGGCTACAAATCACGTCAAGAAAGTTCCACTTCATCTCAATCAAATGCAACGTTTACAGAAACCCTCAGTGCTCGTTAACAGAGTAGCATGAAAGGATGGATTGTTGAATTCTAATCAATTATATGGTTCCTCCTTCCTATTTTCATATAGAACAATATATATTTTTCCATTCAATCTCCAAATAAAACCAGGAAATTTTTTAAAAGACATATCTCACTTCAATTTGTGAATTTAGATGCTGGACGAATGTATATTGTTTATATTTTGTAACTGAGGGGCGATCTTATTTAATGCATTTTGAATATGAAGGATAGAATTTCATTATCATAGTGTTGAATATAGATGACATGTTCTGTTTGCGAATATTTTTGTTGTGGGTCAAGCAATTGCCTCCACAAACCCGTATTCATGAAATCCCCCGAATGCTGAATATAGTGAGAGGGGGCAATAATACGATGCAAAACATTGTGCGGTTGAGAGACAAACTTGAGCTCTTACGGGCTTCCTAGAAATTACAGACGTGTTGAACATGACTCCCTTGTCGGTTACTAATTGGCGTGTAGTTTTTGTTTTGGCGTAACATGATTCTTTCTCAAGAATGCCTTATCGGTCTACACAGTCACCATGACTCATGAATGCCTCCATTGTTGACTACTAAATGCATTCGTGCCTATCTACACCCACTAACGATGCTTTCATGAACATGAATATTATACTCTTGACACAAGACTTTTGGAGGACTTTTGACGCAATTTGTTTCGGTAGAGTTAAATTGTACACATCAAACATTATCTTCAACCATACGTTCAAGAGATGGTTCCGTGTAGGGCTAAGTCTCTTTACTAAAAGACTGATTTGAAACAAGTTTACACGTTGGTTATTATGCTCGCGATGAAGATTGATTGGGATTGCCAATTTGTTTTCTTGGCATAAGAGGATGGAATAGGAAAAGATCACAAGAAATGGATGAGGATGAAGCGAGGCTTACAAAGTTACAAGATGATGTGATACAAATTTCTCTTAGAAAGGTTAGAAAATATAATTTAGTCCCAGCTAGGAATTTAGATTTTATATAAGAAAGTTTTAAAAAATGGAAGAGTTTAATAGGGCTAAACAAGATCAAGATCGAGGATCATCTTTTAGTGGGAATATTTTTAATGGAAAGGTTAGCATAGAAATTTGTTAGATTAATAGATTATTCAAATATAACTCTATTTTAATCTGTACAAGATGAGTCGTCATCAAAATAATTCTTTTGTATGGCTAAATCTACCCGAACATGCTCTAGAATAGCATGAAAGTTATGCCTTTTTCTTGTGAGTTTAGAATGTACCACCAATATCTAAGTGAGATGATTTTAAGGGATTGTTCAAAAATATTTTTAATCTTATTTATATGAAGAAGAGCTATCAATTCAATTGCACTACTATGGATAGCGGTGTGTTCAATATGTACAAATTTAAACTAATGAATTTAGAAAGAAGACACTTTAGGTTCTTGTACGGATATTATAGATCAACAAATACTCATGAAATACTTGGCAGGTTATTTATACCCTTCAATAGGCTCATGATGATAGTCAAACCTTAGAATATACATTAAAGTTAACCCTAAGTGCACTATTAAAGCTAGAAAAGAAAACTAGCATTTTTCTCTAATGTAAATAGTAGTGTAGAAAAAAATAAGGTAGTGAAAAGGAAGAAAGACAAGTGTTTTGGGGTTTGAATTGCAAAGCTCAAAAAAAGAGGGGCAACTAGAAAAATGGTGCAATGCGAACCAAATTAAGGGGATTTAAAACCCAATAAACCACTTATTGCACTATCATTAGTGCCTCATCTTCCCCCCCAAAATGTGTGATAAGACAACATTGGTGGAGTTTAGCCCAGTCGAGTTTAATAGAGATGCAAGAAAATGGGAAACACAAAAAATGGATTTGGTAATTAGAGATTTCATTTCCAAATGCAACAAAGAAGAATCTCAGTGTCCAAAACTCAAAAGGAGGAAGGGTTTAAGGGAGACAAAATAAGAAAAATAAGGATTAAGGTTGACTTAGGGATTCTAAACAATAAAGCATCGATCTCCAATCAGTGGCAAAAGAAGGAAAACAAAGAAAACAAAGAAAAAGGGAGAAAAATAAAACAAACAGAAGAAAATGAAAACCAATAAGGAAACAAAACACAAAAGAGGTGGCCCCAACTTTGTCAAGTGAAAAAAAAAAGGTGTGGTTGAAAAAATAGGGCATAGGTGAAAGGCACTACAACAATGTATGTTGGTTGTGGTCTATCAAAAGTGAATCACTAGTATAGTAAATCTCCAAATCTCTACGACTTCCTTAGTGTATAAGAATTTGTGCATAGGTATATCCACACTATATCTATTAGAAATTTCATAAGTCGCATGCATGTGATATGCTCAAATGTACATATCTACCTAGATCATGATAAAAACTACATGCTCCATCCCCAAGGAAGGATATTCCTTTGGCCCTCCATCGCTCAAATAATGTGAATGATGTCCCCATGAAGTTGTGAGCCTCATTCGTCCACTGCTATCATGAGAATAATTGTAGTGATCAAAATGAGACATAAGAGTGGTACATTGTTGACACCCTATAGCAACCACTATATATAGATGTGCACTACAGTATTGGCTAGAATAGTAATCAACATAGTATATCTAACTAGCCTAGACAGACTATGTCAACCAATTCTCCTTGATCCTTATGGTCATGTCTCACATGAGAAGCCAAAAGATCCAGTACACAACCTTCAGTGTGAATATCATCTCCCTTGTCAAAAGATGGAAGGTAGAGGGTACTCCCAGATTAATGGTTCCCACTTTCGCCTATGAAGGAAATTGGCGAAAGCGAGGAGTTTATTTTTTGCGGGGTTTGAGTGAAACAACATGGTTCACTCGAACTACCCCTCCTGGTTCGAGTGAACCCATGACCGTAAGCAGGTTCGCTCGAACCCACAAAAATATTAATATTTAAAGGGGTTCGAGCGAATCCCCCTTCACTTGAACCCTATTTCAATTAGGTTTTTTTAAAACTTTTATAAATAGTGATCTTGACAATTAAAGTGTCACTATCAAATTTGTCTTTTCCTGTCTAGTGGGGGTTAGATCAAACCAGTCGTCAGCATCACATCGTCGTGCTTTGTCTGTAGCAGCTAGCATCTCTCATATTTCAGTTTTCGACCTTCATTATTTCAAGTGCACAAAATAACCCTTTTTTTGGTTTAATAATGTATTTTTTTAATTAAATTAATAAATAATTTGTTTGTTAATTTTTTTTTAATTAAATAATTGTATAGTTATTGTTTTTCATCATTTTAGAAAAATGTTTGATAGTTTATTGTTTTTCATTATTTTAGAAAAAATGTTTGATAATTTAATGTTTTGATTGAAATGTGTCAATTTGTTTTTCAGATTACATAATTGTATATATGTATTTTTTTTTCAACGTTTTAAAAAATTGTTATGAAAAACATACAAAACTAAGGTAGTAAATTAGAACATAGAAAAACATTAGCAAAAAAAGAAAATTAGAAAAATGTCACAAACCTAAATATAATAAATTAAACGTTAGAAAAATTAATAAATTTTAATTTGAAAAACCATTAGAAAATTTAGATAACAAATTTAAACAAATTAGATAAAATAAATCCTCTACAATGTGACCCATTTTCACATCCTATTACACGCACAACATGACACCTTAAGACCACATATGCCCCTGATGACACTATACATTCCCTTAGGACCATAGAGGATCGCATATAACATCCTAGTGTATGTATATGGCATTCCCCTTACGATCACATAGTGTCCTAAGGGATCATATGAGGTTCTAAGGGGTCACACATGTGTTATAACACATGCATGACCCCTTAGAACCGCATATGATCCCTTATAAAATCCTAGTGTGAATGACATACCCCTTAGTCCATCACATAGTGTCTTAAGGGTTCGTATGTGGTCCTAAGGGGTCACGCATGCATTAACACATGCGTGACCCCTTAGTAGGTCACATATGACCGCTTATAACATCCTAGTGTACATATGACATTCCCCTTACGATCACATAGTGTCCTAAGGGGTCATATGCGGTTCTAAGGGGTCACACATGTGTTATAACACATGTGTGACCCCTTAGAACCGCATATGACCCCTTCTAAAATCCTAGTGTGAACGACATACCCCTTAGTCCATCACATAGTGTCTTAAGGGGTCATATGTGGTCCTAAGGGGTCACGCATGCTTTAACACAATGTGACCCCTTAGTAGGTCACATATGACCCCTTATAACATCCTAGTGTACATATGACATTCCCCTTATGATCACATAGTGTCCTAAGGGGTCATATGTGGTTCTAAGGGGTCACGCATGTGTTATAACACATGCGTGACCCCTTAGAACCGCATATGACCCCTTATAAAATCCTAGTGTGAACGACATACCCCTTAGTCCATCACATAGTGTCTTAAGGGGTCGTATGTGGTCCTAACGGTCATGCATGCATTAACACATGTGTGACCCCTTAGTAGGTCACATATGACCCCTTATAACATCCTAGTGTACATATGACATTCCCCTTATGACAACATAGTGTCCTAAAGGGTCATATGCAGTTCTAAGGGGTCACGCATGTGTTATAACACATGTGTGACCCCTTAGAACCGCATATGACCCCTTATAAAATCCTAGTGTGATGACATTCCCCTTAATCCGTCACATAGTGTATTAAGGGATCGTATGTGGTCCTAAAGGGTCACGCATGCATTAACACATGTTTGACCCCTTAGTAGGTCACATATGACCCCTTATAACATCCTAGTGTACATATGACATTCCCCTTACAATCACATAGTGTCCTAAGGGGTCATATGCGGTTCTAAGGGGTCACGCATGTGTTATAACACATGCATGACCCCTTAGAACCGCATATGACCCCTTATAAAATCCTAGTGTGAACGACATACCCCTTAGTCCATCACATAGTGTTTTAAGGGGTCGTATGTGGTCCTAAGGGGTCACGCATGCATTAACACATGTGTGACCCCTTAGTAGGTCACATGTGACCCCTCATAACATCCTAGTGTGCATATGACATTCCACTTATGATCACATAGTGTCCTAAGGGGTCATATGCGGTTCTAAGGGGTCACGCATGTGTGTTAACACATGCGTGACCCCTTAGAACCGCATATGACCCCTTATAAAATCCTAGTGTGAATGACATACCCCTTAGTCCATCACATAGTGTCTTAAGGGGTCATATGTGGTCTTAAGGGGTCACACATGCATTAACACATGTTTGACCCCTTAGTAGGTCACATATGACCCCTTATAACATCCTAGTGTACATATGACATTCCCCTTATGATCACATAGTGTCCTAAGGGGTCATATGTGGTTCTAAGGGGTCACACATGCATGACCCCTTAGAACCACATATGACCCCTTATAAAATCCCAATGTGAATGACATACCCCTTAGTCCATCACATAGTGTCTTAAG